>NC_058091.1:129779827-130083793 GCF_020171115.1 Neogale vison | reverse complement strand
GGAACAACACCTTAAAAACATTTTTTTCCTGTCAAGGCATAAAAATCATAATTCTTCAGAAAACTGCCTGACTCTTAGTAAAAAAGTGAAAGTAGATACCCAGTAGTACCGCAGTCATTTTTACTTAGCCATCAGGTCATTTATGCTCCTGGTGTGTGACTCTGAGGGAAGATGGTGAACTCATTGACCTGTTGGTAGGTGGACTAGCCTCTCGTTTACTATCTGCTTATATGTAAGTTATCTTCCTTCCTTCCCTCCTTCGGTCCCTTCTTCTCTTCCTTCCTTCCTTAACCAGATAATTCAAGGGTCAGATCATCCTAGATGGTAACCTGAGATTTGATTTGCTTTTGAGAGAACTCCTCTGTTAATACTTTGGTTGGAGGCAGCGGTAGTGAGGAGGAGGGTTAGGCTAGGGTTGGGTTAAGTTAGATTTAGTTTAGGTATGTCACAAACATTGTGTGGAATAGACTTATACAAAAATTCCTTTGTTGTTTGTTTGAAAATCAAATTTAATTGGGCATCCTGTATTTTTTATTTGCTCAATCAGTTTACTTAGGTGTAAGTGCAGAAGGCATCCTGGGAGTTTTTCCAGCCCCCTTGCTATAGGTGAAGGGGCTCCATTCTGTTTGGCTCCGACCTTGAGATAGGTATTCTGCTCCAGTGGCGTGCTGCCTCCCTCCCCATGGGAAAGAGGGGAGTAATACATTTTCTAAAGATCTTTCTGCTTCCCAGTCCATACATTATCTTAATGAAACTTATCACTTGAACCCAGCCACCAGTTGCTATTCTAACGCCTAACGACTGCCTCCAGGCTATTAAGGGCAAGGGGAAGAGGTGAGAGGAAGGCGGGAAAGGAAGCCCTGGAGATACAATGAGACCTTCACTCTCCGATCAGCTGTTCTAGAACAGCTCTTTTAGCAGGAAAGCCTTGCCCAGTGAAGTTTTACCCTCTGAATGATGCTTCTGCTCATAGGAAGCTTTTCAATGTGTTTCCTCCATGGGTGTCTGGGTCTTTTGTTTTCAGCTGTGCTTTGCACAGGAGCTGGAAAGCTAACTCCCCAAAAGTGAACTTCCTCTCCTTCTATAAACTGACCCCTGGTGGTTGCTATAGCAACTGCAAAGCGCGCATAACGAGCTGTGTAAACAAGCCTGCTTCCCAGCGCCAGGCAGGGCCAGCCCACGGGAGAGAGAAGGGGAAGGAATTTGATGGGGCTGAAAAGTGGTTCTTGGGGGAGAGTTGGAGGCGCTGCAAAACCTCCCCGTCCCGCCCTGTCCCACCCCTCCCTTCCCTTCTCTCCTCTCCTCTCCCCTCTTGACTTCCCACCAGGCCAGGAGAGGAGACAAAGGCTGTAGGAGGGGAGCATGCAGGGGCCTGCCATGGATGCGGGCGACTGAAAAATGAAATCTAAACATTTACCCAGAGCCCTGGGCGAGAAATGTGCCAGCCTGACCCCGACAAGCCACCTGTGTCACTGTCACACCTGCTTCAGGCCAAGATGCCTCGGGCTCTGGGGGAATGGGGTCTACAGTGCTCAGATACTCTTCCGTTTAACAGCTTGGGCAGATCGCGACACAGAAGCCCAAAGATTTTGGAGCCCTGCGCTGCTCATGTTGAAGCTTTGTCCTTTTTTGGGAGGAGGGAAGGATGAAGGCACCTAGGACCTAAAAGTTTTAGGATTGTGAAGCTAAACGTGTGTGTGCGTGCACACACACACACACACACACACACACTTTTTTCTTCTCCAGGAACTTGACTACAACTTGCAGGAAACTGTGCATATAATAGCGGAGGTCACAGAATTATTTTTCAGTTCTCTTGGTTAACTCTCTCCCACCCTCATCCAACGGGCTGCAAAGGAAAAGTTTTCTACACTAAATGCGAACTTTCTGATGCATAGGAGCCCACAATGTCCCTATAACCTTCTTAAAAAGATGATGAACTTTGGTGGATTGGGTGAGAAATCCTGTATTTCGTGTCTTTAATATGGTCAGTGTAGGTTTTCTTCTTTCTATGAAAGTCCATGTTTTCTCGGTCTCCCTGATAAGAAGTCTAGTATAAGGAAGTGCATTTACTTTTAGAATAATCCTTTTAATGGTCCTCTTGATGTTTCAATTAGCAATAATCGCGCCTCAGATAACCTCCATTGGCTACGATACTGTCCCTAGTCCTCTGGATGTTCTAGAGTCTTCCCACAACTATTATTTCATTAGATCCTTACCAAAACCCCCAGAATCACATAAGTGAAATTATACCTCAACTGAATTCTTCAGGCGAAGACTGAGAAATTAGAGGACCATGTTGGATACCATACTGGGGCTTCCAACTGGGTATAAAAGGAGTTGTCAAGGTATGTCTTGCTCTATATTAATATATCAAATCTCCCTGTATGTATGAGTCTAGAAAAAAAAGAAGACTTATGTAAGCCTCATATTATATATAAACTATAAAACATTAGATTTATTTGGCATTTTCCTTCAGTACATCCAAATAAGCTACCTAATATTATTCTTTATATTATCTTTTCGTAATAGGTGACCAGGTCCTACTGTTTTAATTTAATTCCTCATTCTTGCCTGGTCTTCAGTTTGTCAACTACCATGAATATATTGCCATCATTTTGCTTTAAAACTGTATTGACAGCTACTGTCTAAGGCTGACATGTTTAAGCTTATTCTTCTTAGTGAGAAAGAAGACATAACAGAACTCCCCATCGTTCTTGCCTTTTCCACATAATTTCTTCTTCTTTTTCTCCTTTAAACTGAGTCATTGGCCACAGCTTTTGTAGGAACACCCCTCCCTGTTGGGTGGGCCATGCTCTTGTGAGATTTTTTTTTTTTTAAAGATTTTATTTATTTATTTGAGAGAGAGAGAGACAGTGAGAGAGAGCACGAGCGAGGAGAAGGTCAGAGAGCGAAGCAGACTCCCCATGGAGCTGGGAGCCCGATGCGGGACTCGATCCCGGGACTCCAGGATCACGCCCTGAGCCGAAGGCAGTCGTCCAACCAACTGAGCCACCCAGGCGTCCCAACTCTTGTGAGATTTGAGGGGAGATAAAGGGAAGGACCTCTGGGCTGGCCATGCTGTTTCCTCAGGGAAAATAGGGGAGTTTATGAAAAGTAGAAGTGTTTTTGAGTCCACCCTTTCCTCGTGGTGGGAAGAGAGGACTTGGTGTGGCTAGAGAATCGAAGAATACATTCATTCCTCTAAGACCCAGGGACTAGATTGTGATGGCGTCCCATCCCTCCCTTGGAACAAGATGAGTGCCTTTGTCATTGGAAGGTACCAGTAGTGTTGAGGTTTCCATGGAGACCGCATTTGCTATCCCTAGCTCTAGACGTTCTTCCCTCAGATGGTGCGAAATTTACCAGCAGACTTTTCAGACATGGACACCTCCTCCCCTAGGTTCAAAGCATCAGTGAGCTCTGGAGGCAAGACCCCCCCAGTCACAGGAACCAGCCCATTCTATGGACACTTTAAAGGGTTCTCTGAATTTTGGGGTCTTCCAGGTCCTATGTAGGGCCTCCCTCATACTAGGAGGAGTTACTCCTGATCTCCTTTGACATAGCAGCTCTAGTTTAAGTTCTTAGAGCAGAGAGAAAAAGCATAAAGTGTTATCGCTGGGGAAAAAAATCTAGAGATCTTTAATGGGAACTAGATTTTCTATATTTTAAATGTCAGGTTTCCTTTCATTGTCAAAAACATTCCTGTGTGATAGTACTTGAGCCTTATTCATTCTGGACTAAAGCTGTCTAGTAGAAAACGTGTGGGAGTTGAAGGCAGGATCTTGAAGAGAGATTTGTACATAGGGGTTCATAGCGACTTTATTCACAATAGTCAAAAATTGGAAGCAACCCAAGTGTCCAATGACAGATGAGTGGACAAACAAAATGTGGTCTGTACATACAATGGGATATGATTCAGCCTTAGGAAGGAGCATCTGACACAGGCTACGACATGGATAGACCTTGAGAACATTATGCTCCATGAAATAAGCCAGTCACAAAAGGACAAATACTGTGTGATTCCACTTATGTGAGGTCCCTAGAGTAGGCAAGTTCATCGAGACCGAAAGTAGAAGGGTGGTTGCCAAGGGCAGTGGGGGTGGGAGGGATGGGAAGTTCGTGTTGAATGGGTACAGAGTTTCAGTTTGGGATATTGAAAAAAATTCTGGAGATGGGTGGAGGTCGTGTTTGCACAACAGTGTGGCTGAACTTAATGCCACTGACCTGCACTTCAGAAAGGCTAAGAGGATAAATTTTATGTTATGTGTATTTTGTAACAATACAGAAGGAACCGGTGAAAATATTTTTTTTTAAAGATTTTATTTATTTGACACACACACACACACAGAGATCTCAAGTAGGCAGAGAGGCAGGCAGACACAGAGGAGGAAGCAGGCTCCCTGCTGAGCAGAGTTTCCCAACTCGGGGCTCCATCCCAGGACCCTGAGGCCATGACCTGAGCTGAAGGCAGTGGCTTAACGCACTGAGCCACTCAGGCGCCCGGTGAGAATAATTTTAATACTATATCTCCTTTTACCCAACAGGACCAAATAACATCAGTTCACATGTAATGGATACTAAAAAATTATTGAGATAGTTTTTATTCTTTTTTTATATGAAGTCTTAGAAAGCACTTCCAGCATATCGCAATGGCCACATGCCAAGTAGTCACGTGTGGTTAGTGGCTGGCATATTGAATATTTTGCTTTAGACAGTATTTGGTGAGAATATGGCTTCAAGAACCCCTTATAGTCACTCACAGACCCCTAGGATTCCTTAAAGCAGGGGCTGGGACCTTACTGACTGTCACACTTCAGGCGTCTTTCTCCTCCACAAAGAAGGAGACAGAGAAACAGATTGTAACCCCGTGTGGGGGATAGCCAGGTGCTCAGCCTGGACTGGGCTGGCTCCTGAATGATCACCCCCAGATGTGGTTTAGTGACTAAGGTTGCTGATATATGAGCAGACAGAAAGAAAGTCCTTGAGAATTGGAAATCAGAAGGCAAAGGATTTGATTTGGGGATAATCAGGGCTTGATAGGAAAAGTCGCATGCAATCGGACATCCTTACCACTGTTAAAGAAAAAATTCTATTATGATCCTTCCTGGATAGCTTAATGAGTCAGTTTCTTTTTTCCCTTCTCTCCCTCCTTCCCTCCATCTTCTCCCTTCCCCCATCCATCCAACCCTTCCTACCCTCTCTCTTTCCCTCCCTCCTTCCCTTTTGAGTGTTCTTGTCTGGGCCTCTCTGACAGGTGTCTCTTTCTCTGGAAGTCTGATAAGAGCTGTTGCCCTACTTTCCCCCCCAGCCCCTTCCCTTTTGTTCCTCAGGCCCGGTAGGCAGAGAACATGGTATGTCTCCAAAGCAGAGCGCCGCAGATCTCTGCACAGTCACCCCGCTGCTGTGGGGAGGCTGTTGGGTTTTGGGAGAGTGCTCACTGAGAATGCTAAGCCTCCTCCCAGACTTTCTGGCTTCTCGCTGGGGGGTGTGGAGGGTCTGCCTGAAGCCTAATCCACCACCCGCAAATTCCTGTGCTTCCAGAAACCACTCCCTCACCTGCGAGAGACTCCAAGGGCCAGGGAAGACAAAGTGGAGCATTGCCACCTGGCCCAGTGAGGGAGCCTCCTGTTAAGCCTGCCTGCCAAGTCCTAGGATGAGCACCGGATTTGATTAAAAGCGGGTTTTCTCACACATAGCCCCACTGATTCCCTAGCCAGCCAAAGTGCAGATGAGCGCCACGCGTGCAGGACGAACGTCCTTGGGAGGGGCGCGCGAGGCTTTGTCCAACCAGCCTCGGCTGGGCGAGTGATGCCACGGAGGTGGGGGTGCGTTTGCGCATGCGCACGTTTGCAGATACGCAGGGTGTGAGGCCGAGGCAGAGAAGGGCCAGTTTCAGTTCCTATCATGGTTTTACGACCTCAGAGTTAATTTCCTCCTCCAGAAAGTCAAGTGAACAGCTGTCACCAGCCATGCACAGCCCCATGGCCTCGGTGTGTTGGCTACTAAAGGCCGCTTGGTGAGCACAGATGCAAGGCTTAGATTTCTCAAGCTCGAGAGGGAACCAGTTGCCAGGAGGGGAAAAGGCGTGGCTGAGGGCCCAGAGGGTCTGCCCCTTCCGAAATCCGTCCACCCCTCTACCCGCCTCCTTGGAATTGCAAAACGCATCCTCCTTGGTGAGGCCTTCCTTGGGCTCCTTGGTCCCCCTGGGTTTTCCACAACACAGCTTGGTTCGGCTGCATGGGCTCCAGAAAGAACCCCTGGGATGATTTGACACCAGAATTCGGGGAAACCAGTGACCTGGTGATTCAGAAAAGTAGTCGAAGGAGCCCTATGGCCCCAGCTCTGTGCTGATCAGAGTACACCCTTTCCCAGGTCGGGCTCTGGGGACCGGGCTCTGTGCAGTGTCCCGACGCTGGGCTGAGGCTGGGAGTCAGAGGTAGCGGGCCGCCCGGCCTCCCTGCCCTCTGACAGCGGTGGAGGACTCTTCGCTCTGCCCACCAGTCTCAGGCCTCATTCGGACAGGTTCTCAACACCCAGGCAGCAGCGTGCCATGACGCGGACACCCCAAAGCAAATAAGGATAATGGTCCCTGCGCTGCTTGGGTTCCCCTTGGGATTAATGTCACATGAATAAACAGTCCACAAAGCCTATATTCATAGAAACGCTTAGGGCGTAGAACTGAAGGCAGACTGGTGCCTGTGGACAGCCTGGGACAGGGGGACATGGAGGACTGGGTGGTCCTCGAGAGGGGCAGAAAGCAGGGGCCTGCCTGCCCAGGGACTGGGAAGGGCCTGAGTGGTGCATAGCCTTGGTAGGCAGGACGTGAGACCAAGCAGGGAGCTCATGTCACAACATCAGTCCCAAGAGCTGAGCCTGGACTAGACGACTAGCCGCTCACAGCCCAGAGACCAGGAAAAATAAACAATACTCATTAACTGAGCTGTCCTGCGGGAATGAGCTGGGCTTTCTTTCATGTTGTATTTGCTCCAGTACTCGTGGCCCTGAAAATCCCTTCAGGGAACTGCCTTGTGCTAGGTTGAGTGATTGCATTTTTTTTTTTTTTTAAAGTCTGAAGCAAATATGGCAACATGAGAAAGTGAATTAACTGGTGGGTACCTGGGGGCTCAGCTATATTATTTCTATACTTTTCTGTGTATTTTGATTATTTTGTGACCAAGAAAGCATATATTTAAAAGGAAGGAACTGGGCATTCTTGCTTTTATCCAGCAGACACTGTTCTGAGATGTGACAGACACTCTCCCTTCTCACCTCTTTTGTGAGGATTCCAGGGGACGCCTGGGTGGCTCAGTTGGCTAAGCGTCTGCCTTCGGCTCTGATCATGATCCCTGGGTCCTGGGATCGAGTCCCATCTGCCCCTCCCCTCACTCATGCACACTCTCTCTCTCTCTCAAAAAAAAAAAAAAAAGATTCCAGGCAGGACCAGGTGTTCTGAACTCACAGGCAGTTATGTTTTATACCCTGCCCCCTGCAACTCCCTCCCACCCCCACCCGAGCAGGACAGGGTCACCGTCCTGGAGCTGGGGCTGGTACACCAGGAAATCCTGGTCCTGGTATCCCCACATCCTTTGAGCTCAGCTGATCCCAAGCCATGTGCTGAAGGGAGGCACCATACCGGCTCCGTTGGGCTCTGTGGCTGGCTGGAAACACCTATGATGATTTATCGGGAGTCAGTAGTAATCTCCTCTGTTTCGCAAAGAGGGGGGGAATGGCAGCACCCCGGGGTGACCTGCCTGAAGCCTCAGAGGGAAGATAGATAACTAGGAGGACACACTGCAGCTGAAAAGCTCTGGCTGAGATGTAAGGCCTGAGGCTCATGAGTTGTTCTGGGAAGGGCTTGGCTCTCCAAGCGAAGGGCCTGTGTGATGCGACCATGGGTCTCCGTGGAGTCCTGCCCATTCGGTGGCTTCTCCAGGCCATGGCGTCTACCACTGTCCGGGCATGCAGAGTTGCCCTCTGGCACAGATCCTTGCCAGTTCCCTGCAGGCCAGCTCCTAGGAGAGGGGCCCACGGTCCAGACAGTTAAAGAAGGTGGCTGGCAGCTCAGAAACTGGTAAGACTGGTTTTCAGTGCTGACAGTCACTAGGCAATGCCAGGAGGACAGGGGGAGGAGAAGCACTTGGGGTGAGCAGAGCTGCTGCTAGCAATTTAAAGGAGACTAGAAAAGCTTCTGGAATTTCCAATTCTACTGGCCATCGCCCCTGGGCATTCTATCCCTAGGACGTGATACTGTAATATGCTGACCTCTTTGTTAAACCGTAGGGGAATAAATTGTGTTGGAAGTAAATTCCAAGGGCCTGGCCTCCCCTTAGAGAATAACCCGGGATCTGATTTTACCCTAAACCACTTGCTTTCATCTCAGAAAAAGTTAAGACCACAAAGTATTTTTAAACAGAGAGTGTGGCTTGGATTAAAAGCCTTCCTTTTATAGTGCCTGACTGGCTCACTTGGTGGAGCATGTGACTCCTGATCTCCAGGTGGCGAGTTCAAGCCCCAGGTCAGGCAGAGAGCTTACTTACAAAAAAAAAAAAAAAAAAAAGGGAAGAGAAAAAGTTCCTTTTATAGAGGAATTTTATTTTTGTTTTCGAGTTATTTACTTTTTAAGTCCAGACTTGAAGTGTAGTTAGTCTAGCATCTTACATAAAATGTTTTCTTTGAGTGTGCTTGTTTCTGGCCCTTGGAAACCAGTGTCATCACTGAGGACGTCACGACTGGAACGGCCTCCCGTTCTCTGAGGGTGTTTAAGGAGTTAGCTGTTTGCTACTCCAGAATGACAGGCATCCCATATTTTTTAGGAGACGCAAAGCTTCATTAGTCTGGACTATTTATCGGTGGTTTTTTAAAATTTTTTTTATTTTTATCGGTGGTTTTTAAAGACAGGGAAATGTTTATTTTATGAGAACATTTGTCCCACCTTAATTTGCAAGGGATTAAAAAAGAAGTCACTGCCACGAAACATAATAGGAAACTATTTGGTTCTTGTGAAACCCATTCGTGTTTGTGATAGAATTTCTTCTACATAAAAACACCCTGGAAATCATCTTCCTATCGTCCCACCTTCCATGTTGTCTTGGCATCGGGGTTTCTCAAGGCCATCAGAGGGGCAACGTTGCAGGTATGGAGGAATCCCACAGTCCCCTTCCCTTGCCTCGCGGAGCTCGAACGATCTGCTGCCTCATTGCGTTGTTCTCGGCTTCCTTGCCCAGAGGAAAGTCCCCATGGCCCATTTTCTGGGCAGTGCTTTTCCACTCTTTCATAATCTATTATTGTGACCTTGAGATGCAAAGAGGAGGCTTTGGCAGGGTGTGCCTCACGTGGGGCCAGCTCTGCTGGCAGCCGGGCCCTGGTCCCACACGCCCATTGCTGTGGCTGCCCTGTGCTCCCTAGAGGACATGCCTCTGCCTGTCGTCCTGCGTCCTGGCACCCCAGTCAGGGGCTGCAGGATCCCGGAGGCCAAAAGGACTCATCATGTTCCCTGAGAAGTACTGTGCTCTTGGGGGGCTGGGTCAGCAAAGAACGTGGGAGAAGGGGAGGGGTTTGTGTGTGTGTGTGTGTGTGTGTGTGTGACAGACAGAGACAAAACAGAGACAGAGAGACAGAACTAAGAGAGAGCTCAAAAATCTACTTCAAAGGTAGATTACAAGTTATTTTTTCCCCCTAGGATTGTCTCTGATGGATTTGATTCTTATCTAAATCAGTCATAGCTATAAGTATAAGCAATAGCTTATAAAAGCTATACACTCGCATTCTTCAGTGAAGACACGAGCCTCAGAGAAGAACGCCGGGCAGCAGGAGGAAGCATGCCGGAGCCCAGGAAGCAGGACAAGGAGGCACAGTGCAGAGGAAAGTGCTGGAAACCCCAGCTGCCCACAGCGCCGGGCTCCACACCGGGTCCCCCGCTCTCTGCCCACAGCTCCGAGCCTCGTCCTTCTCTTCACCCTGGTCCGAGCTGGCAGATGCTCCTGCCAAAGCTGACTTCATCAGATGAAATGAAGGGGAAATCTGATTTGCCACTAATTGGACTTACTGTAGGCAATTAAGGTTAAGCTGACATGAAGGAACTATCAGACAGTGGGATTTTCAGTGTTTTTCTTCATATTCCTGGGAACTTTTTCCAGAATCTAAGTGATGATAAACTGAGATACTGAATGCAGTATCAGGATTTTAAATCCTGGAAATAGCCAGTGTGTGCATCACCATTCTATAAATTAACATATACTGTGTGTGCATAGGGCTCACATAAAGTATATGGGGTGTGTGCGTGTGTGCGTGTGTGCGTGTGTGTGTGTGTGTAGTATGTGATAAATACACGCAGTGTATGTATAAAACCTGGGGTGTATCTATGTGTAGTAGGGGAGACGGATTGCTCCCTCTCTCTAGGTAAACAAGAGCATTTAATAATAAATGCACAGGCTGCTTCCCTTTTATTTTCTAAAATAGCCTAGTCTTTAATTCCTGTCATAATCAGTCATTCTCAGAAGAAGAGGGCCAGGACACACTGTTCCGGGGCATTCCAATTCCTTCCTTCGGATGAATTTACCCTCGGCATTAACCTTCCAAATGTTTTCGACCATCACTTCCCTGAACACTTCCAGTGAAATTTCGGCCACGCCACTTGTCTAGTCTTAGACCTTGTTCTCAAAAGCAGATGCATTTGTCCCCCCGACTGATCCACTCAGTCATTTAATCCTTCATTAAATGAATTAAATCCTTACTCAACAAACACTGACCGGCGGCCCTCTCTGGGCTGCTCATGAGGTGACACACAGACGCACACACACATTCCGCGTAAGTGCCGATTTCGACTCCCCAGTTCTTGGGCCACGTAAGTAATTCCTTAGACCGTGTCCCCCCCAGGTCAGCGCCAGCCACCTCCTCTCATTGCACCACCTGCCATTTGTGTTTCCATTTCTGATGCCCAGGGACCCTCCCCGAACAGAGCTGCGAGGAGAAGGGGATGTGGACACCTCGTCCTCGTCGGCTGGATGAACTCTGCCGGACTGCAGAGAGGGGCGTCTCCAGGGGAGGTGGCAGTGATGGGGGACCGGGACGCTGCGGGACACACATACGCGCTACCCACCCCCAACACACAAGGTTTCTCCTGACAGACGCTGTCTCCTCTGCTCTCTGTGATCCCTTCTGGACACTTCTAGGGGAACGCACATCTTGTAGGGCAAAGCACTGTCTGCATGAGCCTGGTCCGCAACTGGCTGGGGTCTGTGACCCGCCATTGTGCACGCGGTGGGTTGGGGGTGGGGGGCTGCACCTTATTTTTGGAGCTGTGGTCAGAACTTTGCTCCCGTCATCACTCCCAGGCTGCTATGCAAGACCTCTGAAAGTGGCCCAGGTGTGATCAAGGCATCATGGGAATATGTGGGCTAGTGAGTGACGGGGACCGAGAGGCTTGGGAACCCCTCATGGCCTCTTCAGCTCTCTGGGTCCCAGTTTATTCCTCTGACTCAAAGGTTTTGATTAGTGCAGCCCTGGGCCTCCAGCCTTGACCTGTACGGCTCAGCAGAGCACAGTCGCCTTCCTTCTATTCAGCGAAGGTGAGGCCTTCCTCTGGGCCCCGGGCAAGCCCGTGGGTCGGTCTTGCGTGGTCCAACCTGGACAGAGGCCTTGTCAGCCTAGATAATCTGTGCAGGAATGTCCTCGGTTTATAACTGCTGAAGAGGACTGTAAGGAAGAAATGGCCTTCACTGAAAAACCAGGAATACTCCCTGAGCCTCTGCTGGGAGCAGTGCACATTGTGGGGGACACGGGGGAGGGCAGGCTCGGCCCTCCAGGGCTTCCAGCCTAATGGAGCGGCTCCTTGTCCGGCCCTTCCTTGCTCTCTTCCAAGGAGGTGGATCAGCAGAATTTGTCTACACTCCTGTTTCTGGCACCAAGAGAAGCACGGAGGCAGACAGGGGCTTTTCAGCCATTAGCTTTGCTGTGCTAGACCTCCTGTACCCTGTCCTGTGACAGCCCACGTGCTGCTGGGCGCCAACGGCATCCTTCCTTTCCTTCCCACGGCCCCTGGATTCGGGTCTTCCAGACTCACCATCCAAGTGGCCTCTCTCGGTCTTTCTGTTTTCAACCTCCATGACAGCTCTGCCTACACCTTGCTTTTCATAAGACCTAACTTTCTGCTGCCTGTCTCCCATCTGGGGTCATTCACCCACCACACCCAAATTTAGGGTGTTGAGTCATATCACTGCTCATCTTTACCAGATTCTGAATACCATCGGTATGTTTCTTTATTACCCAGTGGTAGCCGATCCAACCAGGGGTAGGAAACAGAATTTAAAGCCATGTAAGGAAAGGGATCACAGATTCCAAGCCTTCATATTTAAAATCAGTGGTTTATCATAACTTGTTAGGATTGCCTCCCTTCCTTCCTGCCTCCCTGCCTTTCTTCCTCCCTCCCCCCCTTCCTTCCTTCCTTCCTTCCTTCCTCCTTCCCTGGCACACCAATTAATGGAGCTCCTGATGGTATTTTAGATTTGCTGGAATATTGCATGTGGGAGCCTGGAGAAATCCTGAACCAGTATTAATGGTTTTAATAACTCCCTTCTCAGAAAGGTAGAGGACACAGACATCCTATTAAAAAACAAACTAACTAAAGGCTTCTCTGCTCTCAGTTCAGGAATCTTCCAAGTTCTGTCTTCCACTCTCCACCAAACTTACCTGACTGTTTTGGCGGCTGTGGCTTCTGTCCTTCTGCCTCTTCCCTTGGTGTGTGTTTCCTGCCTGGGTTTCCACTTATCTGTGTGAGGTCTGTCTGTCCATCTGAATGCTGGTGTTACCACCAGCCTCTGTCCTCTGCTGGCTCTTGGCTCTGTGCTCTGCACCCTGCAGTCACTCTTGCCCCTACGTGCCCAGCTGGGTCTCCCAGACCCTGGTCCAGCAGGGACTGAGGCGGCTTCTGGCTGAGGTGGGGAGTTCTGAAGGAGAGCTCAGACTGTACTTTTTACTTTTCTATCCTCAGAGCTTTGCAGTTACTGGCACATAGTAAGTGCTCAATAAACATTTATACACTAAATCCACAAAATAAGGCATTCATTGTTTTGATCTACATGTGACCTATAGGTACAGAATGTCTACTTCTTGCACACTTTTCCCTTTTTCCCCTGATAAGGTGGGGCTCTTGCACAGAGTCACTCCCAGCATGGCTGAGGCATCTGCGTTCAAGACGTCATTTAGAGGGGGTGGTTTTGTCTTTTTTCTGCCCCTTTGGCTGGGATGGGGGATGGTTAGCTTTGTTGTGGTGGGTGAGAATAGGAATCTGTACCTTATCTGCCTGCATGGCCTCATACCTTGCCTAGCCCTGAAATTTCTAGTTTATCTGGGGCAGGTCCAAGTTGAGGCTGGACCTGGAACCAGATAAGGCTTCAAGGGCCTCTGCTTTCCAGCTCAGACTAGATGAAGGCTGTTTGCATCTTCAGCTGCATGGGATTCAGTCCTGGTGCCTTACAGGGGTCACATCTGGCTTTGACCTAACTCTTTGGTGAAGGTGTGGCTGTTCAGCTGATTACCTCGTTCACCAAGGGCAGCCATCCATCTATTAGAGTGACCGAGCTTTCCTGTGAATCTTTCTGACCATTCTGGAGGGCAAAGGAACATTAAAGAGGTGAGAAACTCTCCCCAAATCCCGAGCTCAGCCCCGTGCGAAGCAGGCTGGGCCATGGAACGTACTTCTCCTGTTGTGAACTGGTTTCGTCATGGTGCTTAGGGAGTCTTCTTTACCAATACCCACCTTGTCCAGATTTTGGTGTACTATTTCAGGTTTCTTTCAGAAAGCGGGTCTGCTGGGGGATGTTCATTTTCTCTACTCAGAGTTCATAACAGGAGGTCAGGTCGCAACCCCCCTGAGATGGGCATGATGGGGAGGCATTTGGCAATGGTGTGCTGCGTGGATTCCTGTGAGCTGATTTGTAATGATTCAGAAGGGTCGCTAGCTGGTCACCCAGGGTAGAAGCATTTTCGCCAGAGGAATGGGCAAGTGCCACCCCAGGGCTCTCTCCTCCTTCCCTCGTGGAATCACTTAACTCATGCTGACTCTGAACGGAGCATCCTGGCCTGTTATGGCTGATTATCTTACTTTCTTGTTTTGTTTGCTTGTTTGTTTTTTAGCTGTGACTCATCAAGGCACTGGTATTCCTAGTGCAACGAGGGGAGTGGCATACGATGAATGTAGAAAACAGTCCACAGTGAGACGAAGCCTCGAGCTGTGAAAAGTGCACCAGCCTCACGATGGGAGTCTGGTACCCAGGTCCTGCAGGAGGTGTTCTTGGGGCGTCCGTTGAAATTCTCCCTCCAACTGCACCCATTCCCTGCTTCTGTGAGCCATGAGCTAACTTTCTTCTACAACCTTCTCCAGAGATTTGCCCTTGACTGAAGTGGGCCTGCTGGCAGCCCCTCCTCCCGTTCCTAAGTCCGCTGTTACTACCTGCTTCCCCCAGGTGAGGTAGCCGCATAAGAGTTATTAGCTCCCAGTGTTGAAGACATTAATGTCTTCCAGTTTTTTTTTTTCATTAAAGACAATCAAGAAAAAGCTCGAGGATAAAAGAAGCCATCAGCGTTCTAGTGAAACCAGACAGTTTGGATGTTTTTCCTTCTGTGTCTTCTGTGGAGCGAACCGAGGAGCACTCATTTCAGGAAGGGAGCTGAAAGCAAAGAAGAGGTATCTCCCCACCTCTTCTGCCAATGCTCAGCGGACAGATCTTGGTATGAGGAAAGGAGAGTTCTTCACACTTTCTTAGCTATTATGATTATGATGATGAGGAGTTCTTTAGCTGATGCGAATTCCATGCTCAAGCCAGACTTGCACCGAATGAGGGGCTCCCCTAGAAAAGTGAGGTAGGGATTGGGACCTTGGGGAGATGACAATGACTTAGGAAGAAACTTCCTCAGCTCACAGGAGGCATGGAAGGAAGGTCCAGTGACAGCCCGCAGTGATGGGATGAGGGCCTATGGGGGACTACCAGAGGAGGCCGGAGACATCTAGGCCCTCACCCCCAGCTCTGTGAACTCTGGCCCACCAAGGTGAGCAGTTTAGGGTGGTTTAAGAAAAAATTATTTATTTGAGACACAGAGAGAGAGAGTGAGCAGAGAGGGAGAGTGAGAGGGAGAAGCAGGCTCCCCACTGGGCAAAGAACCCGGCATGGGACTCCATCCCTGGACCCTGAGATCAGAACCTGAGCCAAAGGCAGATTCTTAAGTACCTGGGCCACCCAGGCGCCCCTAGGTCCTTCCTAAGTATAAAAACCCTCAGGTCCTTTACCTTGATTAGGCAACCACCAATCTAAGTGATGTTCTGGAGGACCTCAGGGCATCCTGACTCACATTTTTCTTCATGTGAGTGACTAAAACTGGTATTTCCTAACACATATGAGAAATGGATCACTCAGATGAATAGTACAAAATGCCACCTGCATGTTACCCTCCCTGGCAACCTGCTCACACATCCAAAAGAGCTCAGGATCTATACAATTGCAACATTCCAGCAAATCACTGTGGTTGAAGTAAATGTGGCAGGACTCCCTCTCTCAGACCCACCCAACCTTGCCTCTCTTAGGCACATCCCTGAAACTGACCCTGAACCTGAAATCTCAGTGTTCCAAGTTCACCATCAGTTCAAAATGGCGCCCAAGTATCAGGTCCATCTGAGGCGAATCCTAGGGTGGCAGGGACACGGCGAGGAGCAAGGAGCATTGCCCTGTCAAGCGGGGTTATTCTCCCCAGCTGGCCAAAGCGAAGATGCAAAACAGAGTTTGTCTTTGAGGCTCCCAGCCTCTGGAAATGGGAGTCTCCCCCAAAAAGGTTGGTTTGATCTAGATGAATTGATTGAGAATGTCTGAAGGAATTGTACTCATCGATTCACTCAGTGGTTGCTGATGAAGTCAGACAATTTTAGGTAATTTTTTTCTATTCATTTTATCCTCTCTTCCATCAGAATTGCTTATCAAATGCCCCCACCCATGCAGTACTATTCCGTACTAGGGAGATATCGTAAAAGATAAACTTTTCTAGGTCAGAGCCAGTAATGGACTGGTGAGCGTTTATTAGCATGTTGATAAAGGGTCGTACAACTCTCAGGAGTATTACCTAACACTTCAAGGATGATCTCTGGCCGAGGGGCCTCCGATATGAAATCACTCTGGCCTGCCGGAGGAAAGAGTCCTTATGTGAGTTCTTGAGAACTGAGGCCAAGAGGCCAGCCCCTAAAAAATCTTGGACATTGTTTTCATGAGATTCACTGTTAGTCTGGAGGTTTTCGAGACCCAGAGAAGAATTTTAAGTCAAAGAATGACATAACACACATTTTGTAAAATATGGCTCTTCCTGTGACTGGAGGAAGTGGGGTGAGGGGTTTAGTTATCATTGTTGTACTATGAATTGCTTCAAAATAGAGTGGCTTAGGACAACAGTACATTTTCTTTTGGGTCAGGAATTCTGGAGGTGCTAAGCTGAGACCTTCTGGCTCAGGGTCTTCTGTGAGTTGCTGTTACGATGCTGGCTGAGGCTATAGGTACTGCACGCCAAGCTGGCTGACTGTCATGGCTGCCAATTTGGTGCTTGACATTGACAGACTGTCGTTTCCTCTCCACGTCAACCTTGCCACAGGCCCTGTCAGTGTCCTTGTGACATGGCTGTGGGCTTACCCCAGAACTGGTGATCCAGGGGAGTGAAGCCAACGTGGGGTCATGAACTGCCTACTTGTGTTTCCCTCAAGTTTACATGTTGTGACCCCCAACTCCCCATGTTATGCTATTTGGAGATGGGGATTGGAAGGTAATTGAAGTTAAGCGAAGTTATGAGCGTGGGACCCTCATCTGACAGGACTGGTGCCTTTCTTTATAAGAGGAAGGGACCAGAGCCCTTTCTCTCTCTGCCATGTGAGGACACAGGGAGAGGGCAGCCATCATACAAGCCAGGAAGAGAGCTCTCACTAAACACCGAATCTACTGGCACCTTAGTCTTGGGCTGCCCGGCCTCCAGAACTGTGAGAAATAAAGTTATATTATTTAAGCCACCTGGTCTATGGTATTTTGTGATAGCAGCCTGAGCCAACTAAATAGTGGCAATGTCTTCCATGACCTGACCTCAAACTATCACTTCAGGCACATTCTATTTGCTGGGAGCAAGCTACTCAGTCTAGCCACTCAGTCTAGTAAAGGAGTTAGATCCTGTCTTTTAAAGGAAGGTATGTTACAGAACATGGGGATATACTTTTGCTATCCCTTTGTGAAGGTTTTACAATAAGAGGTTATTTTGTGACCCAGATGAGAAAGGACAGTGGACTGTCGTCTAGCTCCAAAGCAGGGAGAACAAGGCACAGACTCAGAGATGGTACATTAGTAGGACTAACAGAATTTGGAAATGTACTGTAATGAGACTGAGCTGGTACAATGAAGGGACATGATGTGGAGGAGGAATTGTGGAGTCAGGACATGCTAAATGTGAGATGCTTGGGGTATGGTGAGATGGATGTTTCAAATAGGCAGTTGTGCTTATGGGTCTGGGGCATTAATCTGGGGACTGTAAGCATGAAGCCTGTGGATATAGATGAGATCACCTAGGCAAAGAGCATAAAATCAAGGAGGCAAAGGGCCCAGGGCAGAGCTCATGTAACTCCTACATGTGGGGTTCTTCTGGCCAAGGGGATGGAGAATGGGGAGATCAGAGAGAGGGGAGAAAATCCAGAAACTATGGCCTCAGGGAATCAAGAGGAGACAGTGGGTTCCTGCATCGAACACAGCTAAGAGGCCTGGTGGGTGGCTGGAATCAGTGATATGGGGACCGTCAGTGACCTTGGCCTAAATGTCTTAGTGAAGTAAGAGTAGTCAAGTTGGATTGGGTTGAGGAATGAATATTCAGAAGGTGAGAAAGTAAACCAACGGTGCTGATATCTTTCAAGAAGGTTGGCTTAATAGAAGAGGGCAGTACACTACATGGCATTTATACAAAATGTGTGTGTGAACACCTCTGGGAGGGCTGCATTGGAGACAGAGTGGTCAGTGAGGTCCTTGAGAAGTTACCTGCCTTTGATCTTTGGTGGAACACTTTCTTCTTCCTCATTGGAAGATGGGACTGGGTGCCCATGACAAGTACTTCTAAAGTTGGGGTTTCCCTTGGATAAGGCACCCAATTAACGTTGTTTGTCTGATGACAAATAAGTCTAGGTTAGGGGTATTCAACTTTGGTCATGCATTAGAATCACCTGGGGGAGCTGTTAAGTGTCTTTTATGTGCAAGCTCACCTCTCAGACCTGTGACATCAGAACCTCTGGTTTGGAGAGTGGCGTCAGTAGTTTTATAAGTTCCCCATGTGAGACAAGAGTGCGGCCCTGGGGGTGCAGGGTCACTGCTGAAGGTGAACTTGGGGGGTATATATAGGGATGGCGGTGAGTGGTCATGAGATTAAACTGTGGGAGCAGACACCAGTCCTGCCAGGCAACACGAGGCCCTTTTGAGGTAGGAGACTCTGCATCTTCATGGTGACTGTCCACCTGGCTATGTGGTTACCTCTAGCATGACTACCTGCTTGGTTTCAGGTTTGCTGACGGGAGGAGGTAGCCGACTTTAACTTTTGTACCTCTGTTTCCTCATCAGAGAAACGGACATAGTAGTACCCACCTTCTAGGATTGATGTAGGATGAAGGGAGATAAGGAGAACTCATAGCATATAGTAAGTGCTCAACAAAAGGCCACTATTAACATTAGCAAATAACACTCTTGATTCGAATTTTTCCTGGGAGTGGGAGAGTAGCAAGAGCTATAAAAAGCAAATTTGTAGAGAAGAGCTTGTTTCATAGGCCCTGAGGACTTCACAGGAGCTTTGAGCTAGGGTGGCTTATCGTGTGCTTTGGGAATCTTGGAGAGAGCGGATTGGAGACCTGTGGGCAGAAGTGGCTGCTTTGGTGGTCCTTATGAGGCTACGGTGCTGTGTTCAGCTTAGATTTTGTTTTGCTTGCTTTCTGTCCTGCCCCATTTGGGCCAGCGCCTAGTTTGAGATGATGATTACTGCTCCCATCAATGCATCTGAACAAGCAGAGCCATACGTTCCGATTAGAGAGTGGGAGACCCACTGGCTCTGTTCACTGCAGGGGCCTTTCTTCAAGGGGACCTGTCTCTGGTTGCTCTGATCGTCCTCCTGGCATATTACCTTGACTGCTATGGATTGCTCGGGCAAGGAGGGGTGCATTTTTCTTTTTCTTTTTTTTTATTTAAGAATTTATTTATTTATTTGACAGGCAGAGATCACAAGTAGGCAGGGAGGCGGGCAGAGAGAGAGGAGGAAGCAGACTCCCCGCTGAGTCTGAGCAGAGAGCCCAATGCGGGGCTTGATCCCAGGACTTTGGGATCATGACCTGAGCTGAAGGCAGAGGCTTTAACCCACTGAGCCATCCAAGCACCCCAGGGCGGTGCATTTTTCTAAACTGGCTCCAGTGTGGCATTCTCCATCAGATGAAAGGAAAGTCCATTGTCGTGAGGCGGGTGCTGCTTGAGCCAGGTTGGATAGGAGATAAGCAACAACCAGAAAGATGCATGCAGCAAATCAGAGTGGCTCCTTATCTTTGGCTTACATTCTCCCAGTGTGACCTTTGAGCCACCATGGTTATCATTATTTGGGTAGGTCCTGTCCCAGATTATGGTGATAAGTGGTGAAAAGGAGCTTTATAACCTGTGCTATGACCTGCAGACTACAAGTCCCATCATGCATTGCACATGAGTCCTGGCTATAGCCCCCTTTCACAGGGAGGCCCCGGAGGCTCTCCCTCGCTTCTCCCAGAAATGTCCTTCCTCGTTTTCCCGCAAGCTGGCAGGTTGCCACCGGAGTCTTGATTCCAGCAAATGCTTTCTTTCAATGCAGCGGTGGTGATCTTTTCATTTCTGGTAGTTTCTTTACACCATGATGAGACAGGAAAAGCAAGACGTCTAGCTGAATGCCACCTCACTGCTCATTCATTCAGCCAGCGACCAGAACCCTGGCAAGATCCAGGGTTTTGTCAGATGGGAGCTGTGGTAGTGAATAAAAAAAAGTGAAACCAGATGTTCTTTCCCTCCAGTTGCTTCATATCCATACAGGGGCTTGGAGGAGGAGGCTGTAAAAATGTCACAGTCCTTGATTCCTGGGGCCCAGATTTATGCACCGTGTAACCTTGCACCATAAATCCACCGCCCTTGCTGGAGCATCAGCTTCCGAAGGGGCAGAGCCCAGCTGTGGCGTTGACCAGAGGCAACCAATGGTGCAGGAGGGACATGGGTGGGGAGCACCGGGCCAGGGAGCCTGGCTATGGACCAGCCATTGCTTTTCAAGAATTTTAAAGAAGTCAAAAGATTTTTACAAGATTGGCTTGGAGTTTGGCCTTCTTAGGAGATAAGCCAAACCCTCTTTTGCATTTTAGTCTGAAAGGGAATGTGATTTCTCTCTGGAATGTGTTTGCAGATGCAGGAGAATTCAGTGGGAATGAAACACGCATAGGCAGAGAGTCCTCTCTGTTTGGCTGAAGGGCCGGCAGGAGAGAGGAGAGGAAGGCAGGGGCCTGAAACCACCTGCCAGAGAAGGCCATCTTCCGGAAGCCAGAACGTACCCTGAGTGCTGTAGGAAGCCATCCATTTTGGCTTTAAAATGGTGATTCTGTCTGATGTGTGAAGAACCAGTTAGGGGTTCCGGGGCAAGAATGGAAGCAAGGAGACAACCTAGGAGGCTTTTCTAGAAATCCAGGAAAGAGATGATGGTGACTTGGAAGCAGTAGAACCGTGAACACAGAAATGGGCTCTGGGGTCTAGTAGTGACGTAGGGGGAAGAATCAAGGCTGCTTGCTAGAGGTTGGTGTCAGCGGCTGAGTGGGCTTTGGTGGTACCACTGAGACAGGGAGGGTGGAGCGGGGTCAAGTCTAATGAGAAGATTCAGAGCTCGGTTTTTGATGCATTGGATTGGAAATGCCTGTAGACATCTACGGGGATGTTTTAAGGAGACAGTTGAATAAACGGGGGTGGAGATTCGAAGAGAGGCCAGGCCGGGGATAGCCGTCTGGGAGTCATATTATAGACAACAATTAGCTGCCCGTGTTATTAACACTAACTAACATGTGATCATTTTCTGACCTGTGTGTGGATGCCCACTAGTGCTGGGAGAACTTGGGTCATGGATGCATTGTCCCTTTGTCTGTACCCTGCATCTGCCGTCTGTCTGTCATCTTTCCGTCTGAGCCCAGAGCAGCTCCACAGTTTCCCTCAGGCTCCCCTCGTAGCTGCCTGTAGTTGTCGGGAGTTCACACGTGCTACAAAACCCGCTTACCATCTTGACCCTAGACCAGCAGCAGTCTCCCCAACTTCCCCATTTCCGTCTTTTTCTTCATCTGGCTCAAATTTTCTGCTCTCAGAGAACGTTTTCCCGGCTTGTTGACATTTTTACAGTAGGTAGAACCTTATTATCTTATTATTAGTCACTAAACCGGAATGATTTGTTTTTCTATTTAGGCCCTGTTGCCTCAAGTGTTACATTCGTTTCTAGCACATTCTAAATGATGAAGTTCTGAGAGCTGACTTTACACAGTGCTTCTAGGTATATGTGTATATGTCTGACCAGTGGACGGTCCGGTTGTCACTCAGTGATGCTCGTTTACAAGGAGGCAGGTTGCAGAAGACCGTTTTGTTCGTGCTTATGGTGTTTCATGAAGTTTCTATTCTGCACAGCAACCGTGGTTTTTATTTGTTCTAATTAAAGAGTGACATTGTGCAGTTCAGTGGATGTTTCATATAAAATGCCTCAAATAGCCTCCCCCTTCCCCTGTCCCCAAATAAGCTGAAAACAGATGCATGTTTGCACTGTAGAGTTTAAAACTGTGCTTGGGTGACTGAAGCCAGAACATATGTGCAGAACAGCTGGGGGTGTTTATTGTGGTCTGATGTGGAGCCCGTGGGCCAAGCAAGGAAGGCCTGTGGCAACTCAATTTACCATCTGGGAGAGCCCAAAACTAGAACTACATGGAACCCAGGATGGAACCGTCCTCTCTCCACACCTGTGAGCTCCAAACCCCACTGATTGTGTGAGGCTCACAGAAGTCTCCTGAAGGAAACCGAGGGAGCCCACAGCTCCAGGCCCTGTGTCCAACAGTGCGATCCAAAACCCTTCTTATTCTTCCTGAGTATTTGGCCTTTGCTGGTACCTAGAACACTCCCTGGACTGGAGCCTCAGATTTCATCCCCTTTCGGGAAACTTGTTGTAGATAACTGGGACAAAATACAGCCTGGGGAGCCATGAGGGTATGTGGGGAATATGAAAGTGTGTTGAAGGTCAGTGTTCACAAGAGTGTGTACAGTGAGACACAGAGACAACCAACAAGAAGCCCTGGGGACAATCCAACAGATAAGAGCGGTAAGTGAGCTCTTGAAGCTGACTGAGAAGGCAAGGTCATTGTTGGGGGGTGGGGAGGCAAGAGCCAGGGGTGAGGGGGTTATGGAAGTCAGGAGAAGCAAATTCCAAGCAGGAAGAGTGATGAGTCAACACAGAGCAGATAGTTATAAAGATGAGAAGAAAAGTGCCCATTGGATTTGGAAACCCAGCACTAACTGGTGAATTTAATTGGAGCTGGTATGGGGACAGGGGGCAGAAGCTAGCCCACAGGAGCTAGAAAGGGAACAACAGAGACACTAAGTGAAGCTGGTCTGAGAATTTGGCAAAGACAGAGACAGCGGGCCGAAGGAGAGGGAGCCCACGGGTGGAGGAGGAGTTTGGTCTGCTTGTTTCTGTTTGCTTGGTTTTGCTGGAGGTTGGAGTGCGGGATTGTCATGGGATTCGCTTTAAGAAGATGACTTGTTTCTCTAGAGGTGTGTCAGGAGGGAGGTCAGGAGTGCCGGGAACAGACTGGGGAGTAACACACCAAAAGAGGGCGGACTCTTCAAATCCAGCCTCACCCCTGTGCCCGCATGACTCACCCCCATCGCTCAGTGAAAGTCATCTCGGTGTCATGGCCCCACCTGGGGGACTATTTGTGTGATTCCTACTATGGCCAGGAGAACATGTTGTTTGTGTTGATTGCCATTTTGGTTTTAATTAGGAAGAATCTAGATGATGAGACCTAGGGAGAAGGGGAGGAAGAATATGAGAAAACAGGGAGGGGGTTCTCTAGGAGGGAGGGCAGGTATGCAGGTATGCGGGTGAGCCCACAGCAAGGCAGGAGAGGTAGAACTCATCCTTTGAGCCTGGGGAGAAGGCAAGGGTGGGCGAGTCAACATCCTGGGAATTCATGCCTGGTGAGCCCTACTTTTGCACTTAAATAGGCAACAAGGCCACCACCTGTTGTAGGGGATGACAAGGGTGGGCTTGATGACAATATCTGGTCAGCTGTTGGGACTGAGGGAGATGAGCTTGCTGGGCCCAGGTGGATGGTGGACTGAGGTGTTTCTGGCACAGTTTGGTCCAGAGTTGTCTTCATTGGTGCCCTCTGGGTAAAGGAAAGAGGGATGTGTATGGGGATTCGAAGGGCAGATGTGTATGGGAATTCGAAGAAGGGTCAAGATCCTAAGGCATCTGTTCCACTGATGCATTTCTTCATTCTTTTGCCAATACCACACTCTCTTGATTATAGTGCTATTTTTGATTTATCAATTATAGTCCAGGCCTATTGACTTCCTCTTAGGATTAATGAGAAGTCAGCCCTCTTACTCTTTGCAATTCATCTCCTCCCATTCTCCTCATAGAGCCATATCACTGTTTTTAATTAAATCAGTCATCACTGTTTATACAACCAAAGCTGTTGCTATTGTTTATAGCAAATCTGAGTGGTGTGTTATAATTACATTTTTCTGTGGCCTTTTGTCTTCCTTTTAGTTACCTATTTGTCTCATTCATCACTTACATGCTCTTTTTATAGACATGTCTGTGGCAGTTTAAAAATACGTCCAATACCTTTGACCCTCCTCCCTTCAATATGGAGGCCACTTGCGGCATGTGTGGGCTGTACTTAGTGAACTGCTTCTAACTAATGGAATAAGTTGGAAGTGATAGTGTGAAACTTCTCAGACCAGGTCATAAAAAGCATTACAGCCTCCTCCTTGGTCTTTCCCATGGATTGCTCGCTCTAGGGAAAACCAAGAGCCATGTTGTCAGGTCACATGATCAACCTTATGGACAGGTCCATGTGGAAAGAGGCTGAAGCCTATTGCCCACAGCCGGAAAGAACTGAGGCCTCCTCCGACAGCTGTGTGAGTGAGCCGTGCTGGAAGCTGAGCCCATAGTCCCAGCCATGCTTGTAGACGGGAGCCCCAGCTGACATCTTGTTTGCAACCTCAGCAGAGAATCGGAGCCAGAATCTCTTAGCTAAGCTGCTCCCAGATTCCTGACCCTCAGAACCTGTGAGATAATAAATGTTTATTATCTGTAAGTCTTGGGGTAATTTGTCATGCAGCCATAAATCATTAATATTATATCTCTAACTTCTTGATTATCACTTTGTCACTAGGATCTGCCACATCATCTACTCTGTCAAGCCTGATTACTTTTCTCCTGGATCTCTCCATCTTTCTGCTCCCACTGGACTGGTTATTCTCGAGACCTGCAGCATACTTGGCATCCTTCCCACCCTACTGATTGGGGTCACTGCTTCCTAGATCCCTATCCTGTCTTATTCTTCCTTTTTGTTCTTTTCTTCCCTTGAAGCCCATCAACTACTAGTCCTAGGAAAAGGTGCATGGGAGATAGTTTTCTTAATCCTTGAATGTCTAAAAATGCTTCTACCTGGTTTCATTCTCGACTAGTAGTTTGGACGCTTATAGAATTTAAGGTAGAAAATGGTTTTCTTTTAGAATCTTGAAGTCATTGATTATTCTTCTAGCATCCAATGGTGTACTTGCTGTCCCAAACCATTTTCATTCTTATTTTTGTGTGCGTTACCTGTCTTTCCCCCTTCTTGGAAGTTCGAAGCTCCTCTTTGTCCCTAGTGTTCTAGAATTTTACAGTGATGTGCCTTGGAGTGTTAGTTGGGATGTTTTGCTGATACTAAAGAAAGCCCAACTAAAAGTGGCTCATATATGAGTGGATTTATTATCTTGCATAAGTAGAAGTCCTGGAGTCAGGTTCCTCTGATGACATATCATTAGGGGTCCAGGACTTAAACTTACCCTCCTCCCCCCAAAATTCTGCCAGAGTACATGGGGTAACTCCTAGAATCAGTCCCTTTCCTTGGCAGACTTTCCTCCATAGTCCCAAATTAGGTGTTACACCCTTTCTGAAACAAATCACCCTTCAAGGGGAATAAAATGAATATAATTGCCCTTCACTCATCGAGATCTATGCCCTGGAATTGAAGATGAGGTTGGTCTTCTCTGACAACCTGGCTTTGCAGTAGAATGTAAGAATTTTAAAAACAATTTGAATCCTATTAAAAGGAACAATAAGGCAAGGGCCATTGGTAGACAACCAAAATGTCTGCTGTAGCAATATGGGTTTTTCCACGATTCACTGTGATGGAAACCTCATGCTCTGTCTTCTAGAAACTTGTTTAAGTCTCCTACCTGCTGATATCCTTCTCTGCTCTTTGTCCTTGTGGGCTCATGCAATTTTGTTCCTTTAGTACCGTTTTCATAGGATCTCCTAAGGGAAAGGTGATCCACGTGTACATTCAGTCTGCCGTCTTGATTTGGAAGCCCCCTCGTCAATGTTTTTCGGGCTGTGAATTGTCACATGTGAGTAAGTTACATCCAGTACTTAAACAATGAAATAGTGGAAAATCCCAGACCTGTGTCCCCATATTGTCAGTGAAATAAAATGTTTCAGCTACGTGCGCACGGGTGTGCATCTGTTCTAGACAAAGATGTAAAAAGTGGCTTTTTGCTCTGTGTTGCACACAAAAACATTGAGGGAGTATTGCTCTAAAGAAATGGCTTCTGAACATTTGGTGCTCTGTAATACTCTTATTTTGGTTGATTTTACAGATCTGTGAGGTGGATCTAGCGAGCATATCAAACTTCAGTGAGTATGACCTAAGGAGTGGTACACATATAAGGAAACGGCCTTGCTTTCACAGTGCAACCAAATCTCATGGGAATGAATGTGTTACTGTTATCCTCTTATTTATTTCCATTTTCCAGAGGAAAGCAGACAGACACGTAATGCCCACGCGAGGCAGCAGGCATTTCTGGCCAGTGAATGTGGCATGTAGCTAAGATTCCCCCCTGCCCCGATTGTTGGGACTGGTTCACAGACCACGCAGAGCTCTGCTTCCAAGTGAACCTGTCTATTCAGTAAGCAACCAACCAAAAGCTGCATTCCACAAATGTTTGGAGAGCCTCAGACAGGACGAGGTGCAGTGCTTGGGCCGAGTTATACAACGTAGTAGGATCCATGTTTGTTTTCAAGGCTGATTTTCACTCCAGGACTTCCTTCCCAGGAGGGGGCTTTCAGCGAAGACTGGTGTGTCTATTTCTTACACCCAGAGACCTCTGAGAAGTGCAAACGTGCAGCTTTGCAACCAGTGTTTAGATCAAAATGCGTCCTGGCTGGGAAGCTCTTGCCTTTGTCTGAAGGCGGTCGCCATCCGCGGTGCTGAGAGCAGGAATGGGAAGCCTGTGCTCAATTCCCATTGCTGGGCAGGAGGGCCAGCCTGGAGGACGTCTTGATCTGGCAGCACTGGCCCTATGACAAGCATGATAGTCTGCCTTTTCTGTGGCCCTTCCTCATCTCTGTCTTGTTGGTCTTGTTACACTGCGCTTTCTGCTTGTCATTTTTTAAATTCTTTTTTAAAACAGCTTCAGGGGATATTGCTGATGTACAAAAAGTGTGTATATGTTTTGTTATATGTATATATTGTAAAAAGACCACTGCAGTCAAGCTAATGAACGTATCTACCCCCCCATGTAGTCACCATTGTGTGTGTGTGAGCGAGCATGGAGTGCAAAGATTTTATTTAAGACCTCTCCTCTTCACCACTTTTAAATACTGTTAACTCTAGTCACCATGCTGTGCATTGGATCTCTAGAACTTATCTCTGGAACATACTCATCATCTTACATAACTGAAACCCTTTGACTAACATCGTCCCATTTCTGTCTTCCCTCTGCCCCTGGCAACCACTGTTCTACCCTCTGATTCTATGAATTTGACTATTTTACATTCCATGTAGAAATGAGATCATAGACTGTCTCTCTCAATGTCTGGCTTACTTCATGTAGCACAGTCCATCCCCCAAGTCCATCCATATTTTCGCAAAAGGCAGGTTCTCCTTCTTTGTCTTGTTTTGTTTTTAAGATTTTATTTATTTATTTGAGAGAGAGAGCATGAATGGGGTGGAGGGAGAAGCAGGCTCCCCACTGAGCAGGGAGCCTGACATGGGGCTTGATCCCAGCACCCTGGGATCATGACCTGAGCCAAAGGCAGACACTTAATGACTGAGCCACCCAGGCGCCACTGGATCTCCTTATTTCAAAGGCCTGATCATATTTCATCACCCACATGCATCACCTTTGCTTTATCCACTCATCTGCCAGAGGACACTTTGGTTGTTTCCAAGTCTTGCCTGTTATGAATAAATCATGGGAATGCTGATAACTCTTCATGAACCTAATTTATTTCCTTTGGGTATATACCCAGAAGTGGGATTGCTAGGTCACATGTTAGTTCTATTTTTAATTTTTTAAGGAAGCTTCATATTGTTTTCCATAGTAGCTGCACTTAAAATTCTTTGTTAATCTTTCTCTACTTCCTCCAACATTTTCTCCTTCTTCCCTTTTTAACTTAGCCAATTATTTGTCTTAATTTGTTTTTTTTTTCCTTCTTCATTGTCCCTGCTTTGCTCACTCTTTTTGTTGTTGTTTTCGTTCTACTACACTTGTGTGCTTCAGTTTTTTCTTCTTTTTCTTCCTTCCTCCCATGAATGTTTTCCTACCCCTTCTCCCAAAGGCTTTTGATGTCCTCCTTACCACTGACTTAGAATCCCTAGAGTGGGCAGAAGGTGGCTCAGAGACAGGAGACAGTGGGTATTTTTTCTCCCTGGAGGAGAGAATTATTGGGCAAGGTTCACAATATCATAGCTGACCACCCCCCACCCCAGAAGAGAGGGCTCACCAGCTGCGGCTTGTCCAACCCTTTCATCGCATGTCACCCATATGAAATTATAAAGGTCACTCTACCAAATTTGTTGGCTTCTCAATAAGACCTGAACATGTCTTGGAAGGCTTGCAGATGTGCTGAATCTAAGAAGAAAGTATGTCCCTTTTTTCACTTGGGTGAGAAAATAAATGGCCCAAGACCAGGATGGGGAGAAGTGGTTAGAGCAGTGAAGAAGACTTAAAAGGATTTTAACCAAGAATAGAGTATGAAGGAGCTGCCACTAGGTGTGGTCCCTTGAGGTTGCATCAGAGAAACTCAGGGTCTGCGGGGAACATCACGCTTAAGAGGGAGACAGCCACCATCCATGTTTGCCAAGAGCAACTGGGATGGTGAAGGACTTAAGACCACACTGTGCCAGAAGGGGTTAAAGAGATAGGGATAGATGGGGAGGTGAAAAAAAGATGTGATAACCATATTCAAATATTGAAAAAGAGAGATTAGAGTTTGGCTCCAACAAGGAAGACTAAGTCCCTAGAGTTGGACTTCACTTTTTCTTTTCTTTTTTTAGAAAAGACTGTTATTTATTTTATTTTATTTTTATTTATTATTTTTAAAAAACTATTTAAGAGACTATTTATTTATTTGGGGGCGAAAGGGCAGAGGGAGAGGAAGAGACTGACTCCCCACTGGGAAGGGAGTCTGACACAGTATGATTCCAGACCCTGAGACCATGACTCAAGCTGAAGGCGGATAATCAAGAGAGCTATCCAGGTGCCCTGGACTTCATTTTGAACATATGAGGAAGGAACTTTGGATCAGTCAAAGGTGTCCAAAGATGGACTGGACTGCTTCATGCAGAAGAAGGTCCCTCTCACTAGAAAAGTTCAAGTGCTTGGTAGAATGTTTCAGAAGAGATTCAGACATTGGATTTTTGGTTGATGCCGGAGATAACCTTTTCTGGTTGATACTAACACTAATAACAATAGTAACAATTAACACAAATTGGCTGGGTATAAGGTGTCTGATTATTTATCTGCATTATCTTATTTAATTCTTCCAACAGTATGAGGTTCTTGCTATGATTACTACCATTTTAGAGGAAACAGGCTCAGGGAGCTGAAGAATGTGTCCCAAATCTAGACAGAGGGTCTAGGATAAGATCTCATTGGTGAGTGGGACTAAAAATGTAACATTTGAAGTCAAAAGAGTATCTACTGAGGGTCTGTACAGACATGGGCTGGAGGTTGGAGTGGAGTTGGATGGTTTCCTCCATTGGTTGCAAATAAAGGTGGGCGGTTTCTACAGAGGTCTCTGTACAGGAACGGTACAGCAACGAGGTGGACCAGAAGAGCCCCCGAAGGGTTGGAACAGAGCTGTCTTCTCTAAGTTGGTAGACTTAGTCTTAAACAGAAGAAATGAATCACACCAGTACTCAAGCAACATAATTTTTGTCTGGCTGGTGTTTTCGATAACCTGTAAAAGCAATTTTGTGAAAACTGCAAGGACTGGTTTAATGGTTGAATCACAGCCCCAGTAAGTTTGTTTCTGATGCTGATATTGTTGGAGAGGAATGGTTGACCGTCATCATTCCCAGCACCAATGGCCAGTGTTCTACTTCTCCATGTTGAAGAAATAAAACAGAAGACTTGGAGTTCTTTCCCATTTTATCCAGCTCTTGACACTGTTTTTAGTGGGAAAGTGAGTCTGAATACCTAGCCCAACACTGTTGGAAATTGGAAGCCCTCCCAGCAACGTGAAGTTCCCCATTGAGTTCCAAGTGCATTCTATTCTAGATTGTGTTACTTCTATTATTAGCATGTCCCCAGTGTAGAGGTTCTCTCGTCCTTTTCACTTGAAACCACTAGATTGAATGAAGAAGGAGGAGGAAGGCCCAGAGGCAGACCCCAATGGCCAAGCCTACAGAACGGAGGGTGCTCAGAGGTCCTGGAACCGTCAGTCATGCTACCCTGCCGGCTCTGGTCCTGAGCCTGGATTTCTGTGGGCAGGATTCAAAAAAGAACCATTTGTGAATGATGCTCAATCAACAGTAACCTCTCCATAGGGAAATATCAGACATAGCGTCAGGCAGAAGGAACCAAAGTGCAGGGACTAGTGAGGGCCATGCCTGCTGCATTCTGAGGCCAGGGTGGATGGATCTCAGGAAGGAGAGGAAATGAAAGGGAGTCTGGGGGGTTGGGGGATGGGTGGATGATGGGAGGGGAAGGGAATGAGGACCCTGAGGCCTGTGCACATAGTGAGAGCTCAGTGCTGGGCGTCTGGTCACCTGTGACCTTCAGCTCGACCCTCGAATCTGCCCTCCTTTGGAGGCATGGTCATTCAAAGGTCTCCAAGTCCCAAGGCATCCCAAATCAGTGCTGTCCTGAAGAGCTCGTGGGAAGAAATGAGAAAGACTGTCCAAGCTCCGCGGCTCTCTGTCTCTGGGGACCTGGACGCAGGCTAGGCCTGCCCCACAGCTCCAGTTTCTTTCCTTCCAGCATGCCCGAGCTCTCCCCTTGGGTGGGACCCTTGGTGAATCAGAAAGGTGTGCTGTGGGAGGAGGACAAAGGCCAATCCTCGTTGCCGGGAGCCCTTCGAGATGTAGAGCTGTTCCTACAGGAGGCATCCGCCCCGGTGCCAGCTGCCAGCTCGCGTTTGTCTTGTGGAAGGATGCCACCTTCTTACCTCTCTGGCAAGGCCCGAGGTGTTTGAGCTGGGAGCGTGATACACATCGGTTCAGAGCCAAGTGCTGGTCACAGAACTGGGTCACCCCATAGACAGGCAACGATGATCTATCCCGATTGGAGAGATCGGATTTCATCCTTCCTTGTAAAACCCAGCCGTGCCCCCCAGTGTCTGCCAGCATCAATCAAGGAGCTCCTTTGTCCTCTCGTTCCAGAAGGCTGAAGGGTGAAGTGACGAGGGGCATTTCGCCCACATCCCCCCACACTCTGCTCTGTTCTCAGCTCTGGGCACTCACGCTGGCTTCTCTGCCTGGAGGCCAAGGAGCCCGTCAGATACTGTTTAGTGGGGCAGCAGGAGTCGGCTTCTCTCAGAAGCCTGTACGTCTATAGTTTTGTATTTCCAGCATGTGCCAAGACACGCCGCCCGGCTCTTTCCAGAGCAGTGTCTCACTGGCACAGCTTTGGGCTCCGAGGGATGTTTCTCTGTCTCCCACCCCGCCCCTCCCCTCGTGTCTTTCTAACTTGTTTTTCTGCTGACTCTGGAGCCCTAGTGCTGGTGCTCTGGGAGGCACCCTGTAATTGCAAAAAGGAGCTGCTCTGAGTTATGAGTTAGCACATGCCGCCCCCTAACGGCCCCTGCCTCTGAGTCTTCAGGCTCTATTGGGAACAGATGCCCCGGGGCCTTCCAGGAGGGTCTCCAGCTGGTCTCCTTCTGAGCAAGCTGGCTCCTCACCCCCCCCCCCCCCCCCCGCAGACAGCTCAGAGGACTGATCTCCGCTCTTGGCCCAGGTGAGCGGAGGTGGGGAACGTCCAAAGTCAGGCAGCTTCGGTATGCCTGGCTATGAACGAAATTCTCCAACGTTTCACTGCCAGAGATGGAATAACTGGGCTCTTCTGGTCCAGGAATGTTCCTTGGACTGCCCTCACCTAGCAGCTGAGGAAAGGTTCACCCGACCTTTCTACCTGCTCCCTTGACGTCTCCTTTCTGTGTCGAGAGAGGTGAGCACAGCACCCATGAGCTGTACACACCGAGGGGCTTCCTTCTCCTGGACTTCTGGTGAGGACAGAGCTGAGTCTGCTGATCTGACCCTCAGAGTCCCCGGTGAGCTTTGAGAGCCAACCCAAAAGCAGAAAGAAAGGGAAGGAGAGTACACGAGCCTCTTGGAATCCTAGAAATTGGTTGGACATGGTCCAGTTCTGTTTCGAGGGGAATCTGGGGCTTCATCACGGAACGAAGTTCGTAGGTGTGGGAGGAGAACTTGGGAAACTTTTTGTTTTGGTAGCTGGAAAGCTTGTCTCCCGAAGTGATGGAAAGCAGTTAAAAGAGGAACTCGCTATTTCCTTCCAATAGGCCCCAGTCAGGCCCAAGCCCGTGCTTGGAGTTCTGCTGCTTGGCAGGAAGCAGGACTCAAGTTAGTGTTCACAAGTCTAGAATGTTTGCTACAGTGGAGCTTCTGGGGGGCGGGGTGTGGAGGGATAGTGTAAAAGAGAGGGCAGGCCTGGTCTTCTCCAGCTCTTCTTAAACTGGGGCCAGCAGTCCCAGAGATGGTGCACTGAGTCCTGGGGAATCGCAGCTGGCTAGTGGGGGCAAGCCGTGGCTCTCCCCTGTCCTGTCCAGGGGTGAGGAGACCAGGAAGTGGGGAAGGTAGGATGGAGTTAACGGGGTAGGTTTTCATGGGACATGGAAGTAGGCGGACCATTTTCCCTCCCTTGCAGAAATGGAAAAGAAGCACTTAAAATTTTTTTAAAATTTTATTTGGCTCTCCAGTTGCCCAGGCTTGTCTTCATTAGGAAACAGATCTTTCCCCCATTTAACTGTAAAGAATGGAGCCCCCCCCGCCGCCTTCTGAAAATCTGGAGCAAATTCTGAAACATGAAAGTAAAGAAAGTGTCCTCTCATTTGAAAGAACTGACCTGAAATTTTGGCCTTATTTGTCTCTGGGTGCCTGATGGTGCTGACTCAGCCCCAGATGTCGGCAGTGGCTTTGTAAAGGCCCTTGTGCCATCCAGCGCAGGCCCAACAGAGACAGCTGCTCCTGCTTCAGAGCCCAGAGCCCCAGGCACGTAAAGGGTAAAGCTCGCTCTTACTGCTGGTTTCCTCTGGGGAACAGAGCTGGATTGGAGATAATTTCAAGTTATTCTGTTCTACCTCAAGATTGGGTTCCCCACCCCACGTTCCGTCCCTGACGTTCCGTGATCCCCTGTTAATGTTCTAACAGTGGTTGGAGGAAGCTGGCAAGTTCCAAACATCTTGGCATTTCCTGAGGGAAAATGGCAGAAGTACTCAACTGTAGGACTGCAGCTCATCAGAATGTAGGAGAGGCTCCCAGTACAGCCCAGATAACAGAGTCCAATGCCAAACCCAGGCCTGCACTTTGGCTTTGTTGATGCCTTCTGTAGGGCCAGTGACAAAGGACCTCTCTGAGCCTCAGCATCCTCCTTGATGACTGAAGAGGGCATGAGCATTATTTCAAGAGTTTGGTGCTTAGTGTATTGTAAAACATCAATATCATTATTACTATTATTTTTTTAAAAGATTGGATCAAAAGGCCCGAAAGGAAATGAACTGTAGAATTGGCTTCTGTGACACCCCCTATGCCTTCTCGGGACTTAGGTTTTGGTAAGTGAAGGGATTTGGGTGAAAAGTACAAATAAAAGTTTTGGGAGAAAGGCGAGGAAGCAGAGTGGCAGTCTGGGCCCTCTTATGGAGAAACCCGTTCAGATCACAACCTGAGACTTGAGAATAGTGTGGGGGAGCAGACCTTGGAGAAAGTGTGGAAATACACACACACACACACACACACACACGCACACGCACATACACGCACAGAGGGAGAAGAAACCTGAGATGTCAACTCTGCTTGGGGAATCCAGTGGTGAATAGAATCTGACAGAACCCTAGGGTTTATGGTCAGGATACCTGCAGGGAGAAGTTTTGGCTGGAGTGGAAAAGGGGACCTGGCAGAGGAGCCCCAAACTGGGAACCAATCCAAAGCCACCAGCCTGGCAGGCCGAGAGGGAACTTGGAGCGCCTGCCTGGTAAGCACCTGATTAATGAGTAAGCGGCTGGCTGGTTCAGGTAAGGGTGCACCTGTGATTTGCCTAATCCCGACAAAGCTCACACCATGAGCTCCCCACACACCCTAGTCATTTTTCACTCTGACTGCCTGACTAAGCCTGGATTTCGTCTGAGCAGCCTTTGTGCGTAGGGGCTCCTGAAAGAAAATAAAAAAAAAAAATCTGCTTAACATCGGGTGGTCTTGGCCATTAATAGAAGTGGCAATGAAAACAAAAATAGAAGTTGCTGCAAGAACTTGGGAGCTCCAGAAGCTGTGATTGAACAAAATGTGAGCAAAAGCTCATGGTCCATACTATGCTACTACAGAATTTAGACTATCTTGGTGTTTTTGTGGCCTTCCTCGTAGAGTTGGGTTTTTATTTTTATTAATGCACTTTTTAACTTTTAATTTAAGGGTAACAAGCTTAAGAAAAGTTCCAAAAGCCTAAATGTGTAATTTGCTGAAAGTCCACAAATTGATCAGCACTTCGATCAAGAAACAGAGCATGACCGGTGCCCAGGAGCCCACCCTGTGTCCTTTTTTCCACCATGAGCCTGCATCTCACACCATGGTTTGGTTTGCCTGACTTCTCTCTCTCACTCTCTCTCTCTTTTTGTAAAAAATACTATTAATTGTGGTAACGTGCAAAAGACAGAAAAATCTATCATCTTAACCATGTTTAAGTGTAGAGGTCAGTGACTTTCCATACTTTCGCGTGGCCGTGTAACCATTACTATCATCTGTCTCCAGAACTGTCTTCATCTTGCAAAGCTGAAATTCTGCACTAACACCCCCTTCCTAGTTCCCTGCGCCCCCTCTTCCCGGCCATCAGCCCCAGGCAGCTGTCTTTTGACTTTCTGCTCTACAATTTGACCCCTCTTGGACTTAGGTACGAGTGGAATAATACAGTATTTGCTCTATGGTGACTGGTGTCTATCACTCAGCATAATGTCCTCCAGGTCTATCTATGTTGTTGCCTGTGTCAGAGCTTCCTTCCTTCTTAAGGTTGAATAATATTGCATTGTATACATAAACCACATTTTATTTATCACTCATCCCTGGATGAACACTGGGGTAACAGCCATCTTTGAGTATTGTGAATGCTGCTTCCATAAACATTTAGTGTAAAGGACCTCTTCGAGATCCTGCTTTTAATCGTTAGGATATACACCCAAAGCGGAATTGTTGGGTCATGTGATAATTCCATTTTTAATTTTTTGGGGTGGGGAACCTCTAAACTGCTTTCCACAGCTAATTTTGCCTGTTTTTAACTTTATATGTGTAGGACTGTTCAATAAGCACTCTTTTGTCTGGCTTTTTCATTCAAACTTGTGTTTGTGAAACTCAGTTTTTATTGATACAATTTTTAACAGGCACCCGGTGTTGTCAGGAGTGACCGTGTACTTGATTTTTATTTTCTTGGATTGGATATTCTCTCATATTTTAAGCTGTGTTTTCTATAAGTAGATCCTCAGTTATTTTTACTGGTGTAGCATTTTCTAGGAGTATTCAGTAAAATGTTTCAAAAGAACCCATTTATAGGGTCTGTGGGTCTGGTTCCTTGTGGGGACATAAGCCACCACTCTCCATTTCTGTTGCCTTAATAGACTTCATGGCCTAGAGAGACAGATACCCAAGTGAATATGCCTGCGCGACCCATGAGTTGGGCCTACTCACATGGCGAACTTCTTTTCCAATTTTAAGATTGGCTCTATCGTTTTATGATAGAGAACTTTGATCAGCCATTCAATTACCATGGCTGATTACCACTGCATAAGGTAATAAAGCTCTGCATTTCCACTCTTCCCCTAAATTGGCTTTTTCTAATGAATTCTTCCTTCCACAGTGACCCAATTAAAAAAACTAACAAACAAAAAATAACCAAGTGCAGTTGAAATCACCTATTGGTAGACTCCCTGAAACATCTAGGGGTTTCACTGAATACTTTCTTTTTTTAACCATTTCTGTAGAGAGCTGGGAGAAACATTTTGAAAATCAGATGATCTAATTAGCTATGTGTTAACCTCAGCTTAAAAAAAAAAAAAATCTGCCTTTAGTATTTTAAATAAATCTTCCCCACCCCCAAAGTCTGCCTTTATTTACTTTAAGTGAACCCAACCCCCAACATGGGGCTTGAACTCATGACCCTGAGATCAAGAGTGGTGTACTTGACCCACTGAGCCAGCCAGGCGCTCCATCATCTCTTAACCAAGTCTTAAGTTTAAGTGTTCCAGAGAATCCCGGTTATGCTCAAGAAGTAAGGGAAGTGTGTTCTGACTTGGTCAGCGGGAGTGTGGTAACCGCATAATCATAAGAATGTCCTTTGAGGACAGTGCTTCCGGGAATAGAGATGGGGACCTTGAGGTCCAGCTGCCCCTCCATAGGGTCATCAGCCTGTGGTTACAAAGAGCTGGCAGGTCTGCTTCCATGCTCCCTGGTCCTCTGGGGATAAAGCACGGAGGAGGGAGGGCAGGACATGGTATATTTAGGTGGAGTCAGGGGTCCTGGGTTTGAGTCCCTCCTCTGACACTTACCAGAAATGTGATATGGAGCAAGTCACTTGACCCCACTGAATCTTGCTTTCTCCACTTGTGGAAACCGCCTAATTTATAGATTTTAATTGTGTTGTGTCTGTTGTCTTTTTCTTAAAGCCTCCATTCCCAGAAAAATCAGGTCTTTGAGGTCCTTCTTTTGCTGGGAGGTTTGTGGTGCAGGACTGAAAGCAGAGTTTTCCTGAATCCAAACCCACCCTCTGGGCTTTGTTTTGAAAGCTTAAAGTCATTTAGCAGATAATGCTAGCCTATGCCCAGAAGATGGGGTGTGTGTGCAGGGTGTGGGGTGGGGAGGGAATGGAGGCTGCCATTCTTTGTTCTGTTTTTGTTTTGCTTTTCAGTGAGAGGAGAATGCCTCAGAACAGAGAAAATGCTTTCCAGTAGCTAGGAAAGAGTTGGTGGGTTGGGGATTCTAGAAGGAGCCTCAAGAATTTGAGTCCTGTGTTGTCACAGTCCAGCTCTCAAGAAAGCGGCCAAACCTGGGAAGGGAATGGCTGCTCGGCTCCGTAGAGGCAGCAGACAGACTTTCCAAGGTCCCCAGTGGGCCGTTGCAATGGCATGTCAGGGATTATGAGTTGAGGGACAGAAAAGTAGAGGGGTCCCACCTCCAATGTTCTCCTTTGTTTGTGACCCTGGAACCTCTCTGCCTTTTGAACAGCTGCGGGGACTGGAATGAGAAGTGAGAGTGACAAGAAGTTAAGGTTGGATCCATTCAATAGAAGTGAAGAAACTAACATTTCTAACGGCCTTAATTTCTGGAGCAAAGTTCCTACTGGCCACCTGCCTTTAATGGGAACATCCTAGCAACGTCCAGCTAACAGAACTCCTGCGGGAATTAAGAGAGGTAGAGAGGTGGCTTGTAGGACAAGTAAGCTCTCCATACCGGTGGCTTTAGGACCCAGCTTGCCCGGTTACAGAGAGAGCGCACTGACCCCAGTCTCCTCTGAGGGTTGGAGGAAGCGGAAAGTTCCCCCTGGGGAGGCAGGCTTCCCTGGGTTTCTGTGTGGGTGTCGGGCTCTGCTGCATCCATCAGCAGCCCAGAGCAGGATGCTGACAGCCGGGGCTGCTTCCGCTGTGGGATGAAGCAGGGCGCGGCCTCTCAATGCAGACACTGCAGATTTTGCTTAGTTTTTTGAGGCGAAGAGAGAGACTCAAATGCATCTCAGGCCAAGCATCGGAGATGCTCTGACAGGCTTCTGTGTCCGCCCTCTGACATGCCTCCACCGTCTGGTCCCTCGCAATGGCAGATGGTGCTGGAAAATGATTGCTTTGTTCCTGAGGTACTAAGTCATTTGCACGGAATTTGGGCTACTGATCAGGGAGGGTCTTGGTCAGCAGTGTTCAATAGAAATTCTACCTCCAAAAGCTGAGCCATTATTTTCAATTTTTTTTGGTAGCCACATTATAAAAAAAGAAAGACGGTAAAAAAAGAAAAAGAAAAGGTAAAATTCATGTTTACAATTTTAAAAAAAAATTTTTTTTAAAAATCTGTTTGAAAGAGAGAGAGAGAGCATGAGCAGGGTGGGGAGGGGGAGGGAGAAGCAGACTCCCCAGTGAGCAAAGAGTATGATGTGGGACTCCATTCCAGGACCCTGGGATCATGACCTGAGCCCAAGGCAGAGGCTTAACCCACTGAGCCACCCAGGCATGCCCATGCTTATAATTTTTATCCTCTATCACTCAGTGTATTAAAAATGCTACCACAGCAACATGGAATCAATACAAAATATAAAAATATATTACTATAAAAATATTCACGGGATAGTTTACATTCTTTTTTTGTTTTTCATTGGAATGTCTGAATTCCAGTGTACATTTTCTACTTACAGTGCATCTCAGTTGAAACTAGCCACCTTTCATGTGCTCCATGATCATGTCTGGCTTCTGGCTTAGACGGTGCTGGTCTCTACCCATGTTTTCCACTGGAGATAATCCTCCCCCCTAACGATAAATGCAGATGCGTTTGACTGTTGCAGCTGGAGGGAATCTATTGGCATCTACTGGGGAGGTTGTCAGACATCCCACAACGCACAGGACAGCCCCCACAGCAAGGAACGTTCTGTCCCAAGACACAGTGTCAAGGCCAAGAGACCCTAGTCTGAACACATCCCTTCTCCCTGCTTTTTTCCCACAGCAGTGAGAATGAGGCACCAAGAGCCACGGGGTGTCAGGACAGGGTGTGACACCCAGGTCCCCTCAATCCATCCCTCGCCCACGGCCACCTTCAGCTGTGTGATGGTAGCCGTTGTCCCCAGCCCTTTCTCCAGTGCAGCTCAGCAGATGAATACAAGTAACAGGTCCCAAGCCCCAGGCAACAACCGCCTCCCCCCCGCCCCCACCCGGCCAAGTTACATGAAAATTTCGGGAAAATTCATACACTTGTCGGAACCTGAAGACTAGAAGAGACAAAGGAAACGCCGAGGTCAGCAAGAATCCTGCAGCTGATCTGGGCCAGCTCTGGATGAGGCCCTCGGAGCCTGGGTGTCAGAGGGGAGCATCTTCCAATCAGATCGAATTTCTTACTTCACTGTAAGAGGACCGTTTTCTGAATGTCTGGGTCAACGTTTATTCTCATCAGGCAAAAGTACTTTTCAGTGACGGGAAGCCACAGCCTAGAATTAAAATGACCAAGCATGTTTCCCTTCCCTTTGTCTCCTCTGAGGTCGTACTCGCGTGCAGGTGCACAGACTGGGAACTTGCTGGAATGTCTGTGCGAACCCACGGGGGAAGGAGTGAGCGAGAGAGTGAAGGAGTTGCATAGACCAGCTTCGGATAGAAACTAACCTTTCTCCCTGTTTGCTTCAGGGTTAAGTAACCTGTTGAGTAAGTGTCACCTTTCACGGTCCTTCTTTCCTGACCCTCGGCCTCCTCTGGCAGTGCTACGGCTCCCAGCCTTCTGTGTGCACCCAGCCCCGCCCTGTACTCCCACTTTTGTTTGTGGATGGCCCGATTCCACGCTGGGAAGTGACGTGGGAAGGGAGAACCCCCGGGCGCCTTCCTCCCCAGCCCTGAGCCTGGCCGAGGGGCTTCCTGTGAGAACCTCCCTTTCCCTCTGCCCCACGCTCCTGGAGACGTTCAGACCTCAATTCCTGCCTCGGAGACCTCTGCACCCTCCTGGAGCCTGTCCACGCTCTACAGGGAGAAGGCGCCCTTCCTGCATGTTTCTGCCGACCAGGAGCCCTTGAGCCCCTGCCAGAGCATACTCGGATACTCCCGCAGCTTGATGAGCTCCAGGAATCCATTTGTACCACCCGTGTGGGGTTTCCTTCCAAGACTCTTGCTGGGTTTTGCTCACCTTTCTGCCTTTTGCTGCTCACCGACTTGGTAGAGGATGAGTAAACAGCACTCAGACTGGCTCCTGCCATTTTGTGGTTAGAAGGAGCTCAGAGCTGTTTGCGAATGAGATTGGCAGAGAAGCATGTGGCTGTCACATGTGGCTCCCTCCCGGAGCCCCGGTATGACCCCCAAAGACACAGATGTCAAGAGGCTGAATCACATGGGGGAATTCCCAGCCCTCTGACCCAAGGTCGTGTCCTGGGCCTTTTTCCCCCCCTTCCATGGTCCCTGTTTTTCCCATGCCTTCAGTAGGAGATTGAGAGGTCTCTAACTCCACGGCATGGGCTGGGTGCAGGGTCATTAGGACGACAGGCCCTGCTCTGGGACTTGGGCTGAGAACAAGAGGCTCGTTTCGGAACAGAGGGAGAGCGTGTTACCTGGCTACGGATTCGTTCATTTAACCCACTGCCAATGGTGGGGACAAATCCCTGGTCACACAGAGCAGCTAGTTTCAAGGGCACCGTACCCACCCCTGTCCTGTGTGGTTGCCCAGTGTGCTCACATGGTCAGTACCTCCGCAGAGAGGGGACTATTCTGTCTGCAGATCAAGTACAAACTAAGCCCTTTCCAGACCCTGAGAGATGCCCTCTTCAGAGAATTAAACCAGAACTATTTCTCTTTCCTTTTTTCTCATCCCACGATTTTATTTATTTTGCACAATGTACACAGATGTCTTTCTTAAATGAGATGAAGCCCAGAATCCAGGGATCTGGTCGAAGTGGGTTTCTCTACATCACTCACAAGAACTGGCCTTCCTCTTGCCTGAGTCCCAGCTTTCATTAGCGGGAACGCCAGCCCTGTGTGGGGAGGGAGGGCGGCCGCTCCATTGCCCTCAGCATCTCGGGGGCAGCTGGGCTGGGGCCGGAAGTGGTGGACACAGCATGTTTCCGTGATCCCGCGGGGCTGTCTGCAAACCGCCTCCCCGGGCAGGCAGCTTCGGCAGCTGGACCAGGTTGCACGCCTTTGCGCTGCAGACAGATGCCAGGACCCATGTCAATGTCGTGATGCAAACACGGAAATGTACAGGAGAAAGCGTTGTTTTGCACCCAGGTTCTGGTTTCATGGTCGTCTTTGCTGACCCAGCCCATCACTTTGGCTGAATCTGAATGAAAATACGTTGGACAGGGATGAGTGCCATCGGTGCTTTCATTAAAGTGATTTCAGAGCACCATTGACCCAGGTTCTCAGTGGGACATGAGGCTTCCTCCCATGGGTGTGGACCGGCCCGTGTCAAGGCAATGCCGCCTTTCACTTTTTTTGCTCCATCTGCTCACTCTGCTGGCTTTATTTTTATTTTACAAGACAACGCAATGTTTTGGTGGAGGGTGAGTACCCAGGGGAGTCATTTTCAGGGAGAGGATATGAGGACATTGGCACAAGGAAAAATTTATATTCTAACTGCATTTATTTTTCTGCCCCCCCCCCATGATGGCTTACAAAGTTGGAATTTCAGAAACCCTTAGAAAGACAGGCAGTTTGATTTAATGGTGCACAAATGGATCCTAAAACCATCCGTCCCCAAGCTTGTCTATGTTGGAGAGCTGTCAGGCCAAACAGAGCTATAAAAACTGTTCTGTGCTGTCCAGTGGCTCAGCCTCAGATGCAGCGGCCAGCTGCCCCCCTCCCCCGCGCCCCCCCTTTGGAAGGGTGTTTGTTGAATCCTGGCGCTGGCAGAGTTACCGCAAGTCATTGCTGCTCACTCCTGCAGCATCTCCCGAAAAGAAAACACACTCAGAGGCTGGGTCTGGCCTTTCTCTCCCGTGCAGTTTCCAGGCCTCTGCTTGGCTGTCACGTCCATTGTCCCCTAGAGCCTGGGGCAGTGGCAGAAAGCAGGGCATCACCAGTGTGTGGGAAGATGGCTTTGTCATCCTACCCCACTGCCCTCATCCCTCAGGTCTCTCTTGTTGGTACGCATCTCATTTCCCAGCAGATTTCCAAACAAGAGACTACATTCAGATCATCAAAGAGACCTTGCTTTGGGAAGGCATATGCTAATGAAGCTGGACCCTGGACCCTGCTGATCTCTTACAGTTGCCCCCTTTCCTGCTGGGCCTGGGCCTTTGAGTCCCACCCCCCTCACCCCTCCCACTTGCTCGTCCATCTGCAGGGCAAGGGGAGAGCAAGCTGCCTGTTTACCTTTCTCTTTCAACACTGCCACTGATCAGAAATCCAGAAGGGTTCAGATGGTCAGAAAGCTTCAGCCTGCTTAGGACACATGTGGAATGGAAGAATTAGAACTTCTGTGGCCCCAAGAGGTGGTACAGATGGAAAGTATAATTAAGTGCAAAAAAAAAAAAAAGTTTTCAATGGATTCATAAGTGACCAATTTTTAGAATTTTCAAAGGGATCTGGAGGTTACTTATATGTCAGCCTCTGCTATGTACAAAAGAGACAGAAGGATGAAGCAAATGTCCTTGCATTCAAAGCCCTCACAGTCTAGAAAGGAGGTGAGCTACCTGCCCACAGAGCAGGTAGGTGGGAGATCCCCACCCACACACAATGAGAGGAGCCTTCCTGGTCCCTCAGCTGCAAGACCTTTCTCAGCAGGGGGTGAACACAAAGGAACACAGATCAGAGTGACGAATGCATTTACTAAAAAATGCTCGAGGGGGCCCTGAATCCCTGAGGGATAGGGTATTACATAGAACAAGGTGAAGACTTAATGGGGGAAAGGTCCCCTTACCTTCCCAGGTTCCCAGGTTCCATATCTCATGATGATGGCTGAAAACCTCTTCTCTCATAGAGTCAGGCCTCCTGCTATCTCATTTCCTCCTCTCCTTTGTCTACTTCACACCACATCGCCCCCCCATGGCCAGCCCCACAGACACTGTTCTCCTTCTCTGCATTCTGTTGGCTGCCCCTCTCCATTTCTATACCCACTTCCCCAACAGCCAATGGAGGTGTTAGGGGGCAGAGCAAAGGAAGGGGGTCCTTTCTGATAGTGCTGAAGGGGACCTGAGTCTCGGGCTCCTGAAAAGCAGGGAAGGTTAACCTCCCCAAACTTTGTGACTGAAATCTCCCAATCCTTTTTTGTTCTGGGAAATGACTTACTACAGGGAACCATCCTTCTGCACATGACTTACATAAGACCCACTGTTACCAGCTGAACGTATCCATCCCCTCAAAATTCCTAAGTGGAAATCTTGAGTTCCCAATCCCTGGTAACTCAGAATGTGACTACATTTGGAGACAGGGTTTTAAAGAGGTGATTAATTTAAAATGAGGTCATGAGAATGGGGCCCTAATCCATTATGACTTGTATCCTTATAAGAACAAAAGGTCAGGACACAGACACAGGACACAGACAGCAGGACAGCCATGTGAGCTGTCCACAGGGAGAAGATGGTCATCTACATGCCAGGAGAGGGGCCTCGGAAGGAACCAACCCTGACGACACCTTGACCTCAGACTTCCGGCCTCCAGAACTGTGAGAAATACATTTCTGTTGTTTCAGCTCCCCAGTCTGTGGTGTTTGTTACGGCAGCCTTAGCGGACGAAGACACCCAATGTCCAATCTTTCTTGGGACCCCCCATATGACTCACGATGACTCCTGTGACAAGGCCAGACACAGACCTCCAAATCCCTATCTTCATTTCATAAATGATTAGCTGAACTGTTTGTTCCCCCCTGCTTGCTAGACACAGAAGTAGATCTATCTTATTAGCTGACAGACCCCTTCTGATTACGAAATCACCCCAACTGTGAAACGACCCACCTGTGGCTTGTGTACTCTTCCCTGAAATATCTAGACAAGACCACTGGTGAGACACTCTGGTCTTTGGATCTGGGGTGCTTCTGCCACTGCAACAGCCTGAATAAAATCAATGCCTTTACCTCCTTGTGTTTTGTACTTGACAGTTCAGTGCTGTGGCTGGACGGGGCTGGGAGTCCATCTGGATCCCCGCTTCTCCATCCAGATGCTGAAGCCCCTCCAGCCTGTCGTGTTCCTTTCTCATCTGGCTTTCCAGGGATCCCACGCGAGTCCCGCTCCTGGTCCTCTGCTCTGAACATTTGTCTGTCGTAGCATGGTAAGGACTGAAGTTTGATTCTTGGTTTGGTTGCTCTTTTGGTTTTTGTCCTTTTGCTGGTTTCTGTTCAGCCCTGATGCTATGGGAACTCTGAATCTCCTTCTCCGCCCTTTCTGAAAATCTCCTCTATTCATACGCTTCACTGCTATGGCGACAATTCTGTTTCTTATCTCAAAAAATGGCACGATTTTACTGAGAACCACTTAGAACTGCAGTGGTCTCTTTGGGGCCCCTAAACTCTCCCAAAACTGGTCCATCTAAGAGGCACCCTCAAATCTCAGGGCTTTAAGATCTCTCCTTCTCCATGGTCAGGTCATTGTGCTTTGCAAGGAGGGGAACAAATGTACTTAAGAACGTCTCTCTCAATGTCTCTCTCATGAGTAGCTCTCTGCTTCCCAGCTCCCCATCATAACCCATACGATTGGCGCTTCCTACCTGTTATGGAAAGCTTGTGACCAAAATGCCCACCTGAGCAAGGACTTACTCAGATTTTCATGCTCTTGGTAAAGAATTTCCAGACAATAAGAGTAGGGAAGAGCTCACAATTAATTCAGACTGGTCCCCTAAGGCATATTCACCTGTGATTCCTGATTTATAACATTGGCTGGCCGGTCCCAAAGCTGCCACTGTATGATTTGAAAAAGCCAAATGGGCTTCATGAGGACTTTCCAAAAAAATCAGAACACCCCCGAGGCTTACAGGCCAAAACCACTGGGGGAGGAACTTTAGAATCCATTCCTACTGTTTTCTCTCAAAAATTGATGGCCAACAACACAAGATTGCAGGTGACAAAGAGATGAACCCACCTCTATAGACACAGACTAGAAAATGCTGGCAAGAACTACTTCAGTCTTGCTCCTGACTACTAACTGCTCTTTGTTACTAATTTCGTAAATAGCTTACAACCAGAACTTAGAGATATTATCCAAAAGTGTATTGTTAAAAAACAAAATACTCCTCTCTCTGAAAATGTACACTCACTCAGCGCCATGGAGACACCACTGCAGAAAAGGTCAAATCAACACAGAGCAAACTGAAGCCTTTACAACTTAACTAATTAGGAGAAGCAAGTCAGGGCAGTCTGCTTCCTCCAAAACTCCCCATAGAGACTCTTACAGATAATATCAATAAAAAGGATGTTGGACTTGGGATTGTCTGCCTTTAAAATGTAGAAGAAAACAAGAATCCAAATTCCATCTCTCTGATGACTTTCTGAGGAACCCTCCTCCTGTGTCTACACTAACATGCAAAAGGAGACAGTCATTCATTCCCATCAAGGGGCACCCCACTCCCTTCTGGTGGACAACGTACAGCACATCCTACCGTTAACACATCTCATTTCCCACCCCCATCCCTTGTACAAAAACCATCCTGTGGAGGGACTTGATAACTGTTCATATGACTGCCTTTCTCTGAACCTCTTCCAGTCTTACTAGGATCCCTCACTACCCAGAATGGCCTTCTGATTAACTTCACTACTCAGTGAACCTTCTGGAAAGGTTTCCAGCTAGAGTATCCGTATTCTCGGCTCCTGCAACAACCTCATCATTGAGGTCCTTGGTTCCCTGCTCACAACTTTTCCCTTCCATGACTCTCATTGACCATCAGATTTTTCTTTCTCCTGTCAAAATTCTGAACCCCATTTAAAGCCTCAAGTACCAACTATGTTCTTGCTTTTCTTTGAGCTGCTCACTCCACTGACATAGACCATAGGAACCTGAACCTCTCCAAGTAGAAAAAAGAATTTTCTGTATCACACTCAGCATAGTACCCTCTACCATAATACCCTTCAAAACAAGAATCCTTTAAGGTCTTGAGCCTATAACTCAAGGCCTTTTTAACAAGTGATTCTCAGCTGCCACATCCGATAATAGCCCCATCTTCCCCTTGAAGAAGTCAAGTGGGATACCACCTAGTCTAAGACTTGAGGCCAATCAACAAAATAATTGCTTTCCGGTTTCTTGTAGTTCTGAAGGACCCCAGCCACTCTCCCCACCCACCCCACTTGCTTCATATTTATCAGCTTATGTTCTGTTTTTTTTTGAGTATATTTTTTCAATCCTGATGCATAGTATCTTTTTTTTTTTAAAGATTTTATGTATTTATTTGAGAGAGAGAGACAGTGAGAGAGAACATGAGCGAGGATAAGGTCAGAGAGAGAAGCAGACTCCCCGTGGAGCTGGGAGACCCATGCGGGACTCGATCCCGGGACTCTGGGATCATGACCTGAGCTGAAGACAGTCGTCCAAACAACTGAGCCACCCAGGTGTCCCGCATAGTATCTTTTGACTTCATACAGAAAAGTCAACAATACACATGGTCCATCTTGTCTCAGGGGTTTACTGAGGTTCCTACTTATTTGGCAAGGGCCATAAATACAGACTTGAGAGAGTGAACTCTTCTCTTCAGTTCTGTCTTTATCCAGTATGTAGTTGACATTTTTTTCTGCTCACCTGATTTTGACAGCTCATTTATCATCACCCATCTCTTATTCCAAGCTCTTGCCTGAAAAGGTCATAAGCTCTCCAAAAACAGAATGCAGTGATGCAGTCCTCAAGTGCATTATCTTAGGGCATGAGATTTTTAAAAGGAAGATTTTATTCCCTCAATGAATTAAGACTTTTATCAATTTCCTTCTTCCTGAGACCAAAAGATGACTCCAAGTGTTTCCATAATTAGTTGACTATTCCAGAAACTGGACTCCTAATTTTTCCACTATAGTATCTCCTTTATGTGCCGCGGCTAAGGAGATCATCCCCAAAACCCTTTAGTTACTCTCCTTCCATACCTGCATTTCAAAGCCTCACATCATCTCTATCTTCCCTTTCCACGTTTTGATTCCCTGTTTTGGACTCATTTTCCTTTTCCCTTTTTATAAACAAAGGGAAAGAACATGCTTTGGGGTCTTCACCCTATGTGCTTATAGTCAATGTGCTTTTGGAGTTGTCCATGATTGTGTCATATCATGGAAATAAAGTGGTTCACCTACCAAAACTGCAGCCCAAGTCACTGGCCAATTGGAAGCTTTACCCAGGGAATTAAATAGTCTCAAAATTGAAGCTCATAATAGTAGCCGCACCTTCAACATTAAAGGAAACTCCTCATGTGACAAATACGCTATAATAGCTGCTTCCCAAGAAAAATTTCCTTGGTTACCTGCATATTTCCCATTGCTCAACCTTCTATAGAGATGGAAACTCTACTTAGGAAGCTTACAGCACATTGACTGCTAACACCGCAGCATAATAAAACTAATTGGAAATATGTTGGATATTTGATCCACTCAGATGAGCTTTGAGGAGGCCCAGATGGTTACTGGGTCTTTTTTCTGTCCCTTAGATGACCACAGCCTCTGTAACATTGCTCATCATGGCAAAGGTAATCTTAAAGGTCTCCTCCATATTGGTGAGGTGGCTTCTGCAACCTTCACATTGAGCACGTAACATCAAATTGTCCCATGGGTCAGAAACATAATTGTGGTGAAAATGTAAATGTAGGACAAAGATAAGAACCAGGCCCCTCTGTCCCTGTCTTCATTGACAAATGGGTCATATCCAGTTCCCAAAGTCTCATGAGCATGAACATGTTCTAATATTAGTCTTATGTTTTTAAGATAATTAGAAGTGTGTTTTTTTAAAAAAACTGTTTTTGTTTCCAAACTACTGAGCTACTGTACCATACATAGTAGCTTCTACAAAGAATATTGGTCATTTGGGGGAATCCCTTTGTTCTTCTCCAGTGATAGAAGAACTCATTTCATTGCTGAGGTCATGTGGGACAATCAATGAATATTCCCTTTCTCACAAAAATTGCGCTGTCCTTATCACCTTCAATCCTCTAGAAAAATGAAATGGTTTGATGGCACTCTAAAACTTGAATTCATCAAGCTCACTAAGGAAGTCAACCTGCTTTGGCCCAAAGTCTTGTCTTGAGTCCTGATGAGTCTTTCCTCCTCCTTATGAAACAATTACCAGCCCAATGAAGATCCCTTTGCTCCTCCTGGACCTTAGAAGATCCTAACCTGACATAATCCAATGTCCTTAAATACTGCCAATGTCTTATTAAATACTTATTACTAACAGGCTACATCTACTTTTCTCCTAGAGGCTCAATGGCATCCCTTTTCTGATCTTCAGATTTGAGACCTAATTTTCTGGAAAGATACCACTGAACACTGATCTTGAACCAGGAGAAACAGACCTTATACTGCTCTCTGAACCACCATATTGCCGCAAAACTACGTGGAGTACAACCTTGTGTTTATGTTTCACAACTAAAAAAATTAAAAGCCTTGTTTTGAATGGAAATCCATTCTAGTGGGAGGTTTTAAACTGAGGGTCCATGAAAGCCCCCAGAAGCAGATGACACCACAAAGGATACTGCTTTCACAAGACTCAGAACAGGTAAATGACATCCCCATGTGTTGGGTGTGCATCCTGTCCAGAGTCGCACAGGTAGACCTTGTTTTACTGTGCTCTCAAATAATGCAATTTTTTGCAGATTGAAGGTTAGTGACAACCTTTCATTGAACAAGTCTATGGGTGCCATTTTTCTAACACATTTGCTTACTTTGTGTCTCGGCATCCTATTGTGGTCATTCTCAGGATAGTTCAAACTTTTTCATTGCTATTATATTTGTTATGATGATATGTGGTCAGTGATAAGATTCTAAAAGCTCAGATGGTATTTACCATTTTTTAGCAATAAGGTATTTTTTAAATTAAGATATGACTTTTTTAAAGACATAATGCTATGCCATACTTAACATAGTGTAAACATAACTTTTATATGCACTGGGGAGGAAATTTTCAGTTGCCTTGCTTTTTCATGATACTCGGTTTATTGCAGTGGCCTGACCCTGAACTCACCATGTCTCTTAGATTGGTCTGTAAATGTTACTCTGCAGCCATTGACTTAACAAATGATTCACTTGTAGAACGTGATCCAGCAGCCCCAGGAAAAACTGCCTCCAGCTGAATTTGTGCACAGGGTCAAATCTGAGCCAACGACTTTACATGTGGACTAATGGTGGCGCGGATCTGGATCCCCATCGCCTCATTTCCAGACAGAGTTTTTCCAGCACAACCTCATGATGGTATTGAGTAAGAGGAGGGACTGGCGGCAATGTTGAACTTTACCTGAGCCGTGGTCGTTCCAGAAAACCGTGAAGGTTAATCCCCTAACCTTTTGTTCTCCAAAATCTCTTACCCTATCCTTTTGTGTTCTGGGAAACAGCTTATTGCAAAGAACAGCCCTGCCCCATGACTTAGATAAAACCGTTGTCCACTTGTCTTTGTGACCCCACAAGAATCACGAGTGACCACATAATTTGCCGGTGACCAGGCCAAACACAAACCCTCCAAATTCTATCTTTTTCTTATAAATGATTACTGAACTCTTTGTCTTCCAAAACCAGGTGGACACAGAGATAGACCTCTCTTGTTCAGCTGACTGAATGACTTCTGATTACAAAATCATCCTCACTATGAAATGACCCACGTGTGACTTGTTGACTCCTCCCTTTATAAACATGTGGGCAAAACCACTGCTGAGACACTACCCTGGTCTGTGGACCTGGGGTGCTCTCCCTACTGCAATGAGGAACTAACTTTTATTGAGCACTTAGTATGGGTAAGGCACTCTTCTGAGGGGTATATTGCCTCATCTAACCCTCACAACAATTCTGTGAGGAAGGTATTATGTTTCCCCCCAGTTTTCAGAAGGAGGAAGCCAAGTTACGTAACTGGCCTTGCGTCCCATGAAAGAAAATGGCAGATTTGAGGTTCAATGCCAGCGTTCTTTCTTTACAGTCTGAGTTACGGCCATGAGTTCTCATACATTAAATATGTTCTGCCATACTAGTGATAGAAACCGACAGTGCTCTGCAAAGCCAATAATTAAGAGATGGAGGAAGGCTTCTAAGAAGGTGGCATGTGAGCATCATAAGGAAGTCTGGAAAAGCCTTTGTTGAGCAGGGATGGAGAAAGGATGCTGCAGGCCATGAACAGGCTCTTGTTCAAGAGACAACAAATCAGGGTCAGGACTCAGGTGAGCTTTTCTGGAACCAAGCTGCAGGTTTAGGAATCATCCACGTGGGACTGCTGGAGGCATTGAGAGAAGTTTTTCTGAGCGTCAGTGGGGCTAGCGGTCACATGGCTGTCTGTTGATGAGGTAGCAGGAAAAGTCAGAAAGTATCAAACACTTTTTCAAGAAGTGTAGTGGCGAAAAAAAATGGAGAAAATATAAAAACAACTGAAGGGCCAGCAGGGTCTGGCAAGTGCTTAAAACACACATAGCATGGTGACGTCTGTAAGCCACAGAAGTAGGTCTCGAGCTTTACTCTTTTCCAGGTACTGGACTGAGCTCAGCGTTATTTGACCCCTCCCCGGATCCTGCGAAGTGGATACTGTAGCCATCTCTGTATTATGAACGAGGATAGTGAAGCTCAGAGAGGTTAATTGGAACTCGAGGGACGTGGAGCCCCTGGAACTCTCATCCATATGCTGCCTGTGCGAATGCCAGCTGGTACAACTGCCTTTGGAAACGGTCGGGCATTTTTTATAAGGGCAAACATGCACTTATCATAAACCCTAGCATTTGCTCTCTGAGGAACTGGTTCTCTCCAAGAGAAGTGAAAACACATCCATACAGACACTTGCCCACTAGCGTTCATAACAGTATTATGCAGAGAAGCACCACGTTGGCAAATATCCAATCGCCCATGAATAGGTGATGGATAAACGAGCCAGGACATAGCCATACAAGGGTCACGACTCAGCAATGAGAAAGGCATGACCTACTGATATAAGCAGCCACTGGGGATGAATTGCAAAAGCATTATATTAAGAGAAAGAAGCCAGACACAAAGAGAGCACAGACAGCACGATTTTGTTTATAACAAACTCTTAAAAAAGACAAATCTAATCTGTAGTGACAGAAATCAGATCAGGAGCTAAGTGTACACACTTGTCACGGACGAGCATTCTGTCCTATGTGGATTGTATTTCAATGAAATGGATATTTCACCACCACCTGGGTGGTGCAGTGAGCCTCCGGCTCTTGGTTTCATCTCAGGCTATGATCTCAGGGTCCTGAGATCGAGCCCCGTGGCAGGCTCCATGCTCAGCATGGACCCTGCTTGAGATTCGCTCTCCTTTCCCCTTTGCCCCTCCCCCACCCAGCACTCGCTCATGCACGCGCGCTCTCTCTCTCTCAAATAGATAAATAAATCTTAAAAATACTGATACAGGTTTAAAAACAAAAAAGAAAATATCATACGTGCTGACATGGAATACTTTAAAAATAAGTCACAGAAATATAAGCCTAGAATTACATTAAAAAGTAATACAATGTTAGTATTTATTTATTATTATTTATAATGTTACCTATGTAAACACATGGGAAAGGATCCAGAAAAATCGCAACAAAATGTTAAGTGAAGGCCACTCCAGGGTGAAGGAGCAAGATGAAAAGAGCTTTTCCCTCCCAATAAATATATGTTCACTCTGTATTATTGGGTCTTTATAATAGTATGTATGTATTGTTTGTATACTAGTTTAAAAAATGAAAAAAAAAAAAGAAAAACACAGACATACACACAGACACAGACACAAAGGGGCACCTGTTCCAAATCACATGAATCTGGGTCCAGTTTTGACTATAGAGCCAGCATCTGAGCACCCTTGGGCACAGAGGCTTGGCTCTGAAGGGGGAAGCCAGTGGCCTCTCCATCCGCTCCAGGCACAGGACATAAGGCTGAAGGAACAGATGTTCCAGGGGCCACCTTGCATGCTCTCCTGGGCTCTGGCTGTTGTTGTAGCTCTGTAGATCTGATGAAACCACTAAGCCGGACTGGAGAATGCTTCAGTTTCTCTCACTTTCACATAATATTTGGCTATGGAGCCAGAGTAATTGTAAGTATTTTTTTTTTCTTGATCAAGTGTTTTCTAATGACAACCAAGAATGAGGTTTCTTCTAGATTTGTGGTTCCTAATAAGGGGGTCATTCTGCCTCTTTGAGGACATCTGCCAATGTCAGGAGACCCTTTTGGATGCCACAGGTGAGGGGAGAGGGTGCTGCTGGCATCTAGTGGGCAGAGGCCAGGGATGAAGTTTGATCCATGTCCTGCAGAGCCCAGGGCAGCCCCCACAGCGAAGGATTATCCTTCTCAAACTGTCAGCAGTGCTGAGGCTGAGAAGCCCGGATGCAGACCACACTCCTTCTAGGACATCCTTCAACCTTATCTAAGAAATAAAAACTTTGCTTCCATGGAACTTCCATGGAAGTTGATTCTTACAGTTGTGTTCTGTCTTTAAATGTTATAGGAACTGTAATGTGGAAATAGAAACAGAATAGTGGTCTTCCTGTTTCTGGACAAAAGCTGGTCTTGGACAAATACATGAAGGGTAACTCTGGGAAGTTAGCAAATGTGTTGGAAGGGAACTTGGCATTGATGGTGCCCTGGGCTCTAGCTTTGGCTCCTGCATGCACCTGCTCTGTGCCGCTGTCGGGGGTGGCTAGTGCATCTTCAGCTCTCCCTCTGGGTCCAGTCTTTACTCTCCAACAAGTTCATGCATGAGCTGGTGGGGAGGGGTGCAGAAGCACAACAGCATACAATGGAAGAAGGAAGAAGGAAGAAGGAAGAAGGAAGAAGGAAGAAGGAAGAAGGAAGAAGGAAGAAGGAAGAAGGAAGAAGGAAGAAGGAAGGATTCCCGTGCTGCCCCACCACTCCCAGCATGTGCTTCCCCTGTGACCCGCTTCCTCTCTTGTGCAGAGAAAGGAGGAGATCAGGCAGGCAGGAAGGCTGGCCAGGGGTGAGTTCCCCGCTTGGGGACTGGTCATGTGACAATGGGCTGGACAGAGGTAACTGTGGTGCTTGTGTTCACAGCAGGTGCTGGTGAAGAAGTTGCTTGCCAGTATTTTCAAAGAAACTTTCAGGGAAGTGGTGACCAGCCTTGGACATTGCAATGTCACTCGTTGCAAAGAGCTGTGGGGCCCTGGCTGGCACCGTCATTTCAGTGCCCGACTCTTGGTTTCAGCTCAGGTCATGATCTCAGGGTTGTGAGACTGAGCCCAGCATCTATCGGGCTCTGAGCTCAGTGGGCAGTCTGCTTGAGATTCTCTCTCCCTCTTTCTTTGTCCCTTCTGCTCATGCTTGCTCTCGCTCTCTCTCTTAAATACCTAAATAAATCTCTGAAAAAAAAGAAAAGAGCTGTATTTTTTTTCCAGGATGCATTCTATCTCACTTATGGTATTTCTTATTAGAGTAATTCCAGAAGCTAATATTTTTTTAAATTTTAATGAAAGGTTTGCTTTTGTCCTTTTGTTTTGTTTTCAGAGGCAAGTAAGAGCAAGTGTTTTTTTTTTTAATATACATTTTAAATTATTTTTGTAGGCAATCCATGCACGTGGTAAGACATTTAAATGTTACAAAGGGCATACAGTGAAAAATAGGTCTTCCTTCCAGCTTTGGGGCAGATGCTCCTGTTTTCATCACAAAATGATCTTTGGGGGACAGACAGAGTTGGAGGGCAGTTGCTCTAGTGTTGTTTTAGGGAACAACAAGGACACCAGCCAGCCAGCCAGCCAGTGGCTGGATGGAATGCTTCTAGGAGGAGGATATTCTATTCTGGACAGACATCTCCAGGGCAATAAACAATTGCACACAACTCAGGTAGTTTCCCTGCTGCTTGTTGATAAAAGAAAGTGGGCTGTGGTGGGGGGAGTCAAGGGATAGGAACAAGGCAAGAAATTGAGGCTTTTGGAGTTACAGGCTGGGGTTTTACTGGGTTTTCTTCTGGAATAGTCTGCACAGGTATATTAGTCAACCACTTCTGTCTTCCTTTCTATGTCATCATTTTCAGAGTAAGTGGTTGACCAGTACAGGGAAGTCACGTGAGTCAGAAGGATTGCCTAGGGTTCCTTGGCCTTTCATGTTTTCTTAGAACTCTGCTGTCTTCTTTCTGTGTTCAAAGCAAGTTCTGGTTTGTACAGAAAGCCTGGTCTCCTAGGTGCCCATGGGCTTATCATGTTTACCTGACACTGGTTTTGAGTCTCACTGGACTCCCACGCATGTGGGTCCCCCGGGATTTTCTGCTCACGGGCATCACAGACGCCACATGTGAATGGGGCAGCAGCGGGGGTGGTGTGCATACTATGTCTCCTCTGCCCTTGGGCATGCTCCACTGCCCTACAGGGCTTCACTCACAGAATCCGAGTTCAAAGATGAAATTAGTAAGATTTTCAAAATGGCGACAGCAAAGCGTAAAGCAAGCGTGGGGCCCGTCGGAGTCCAGGTTCCTGGGCAGCATCACAGACTGATGGCCCTGTGGTGTGATGTGAAACCAGGACTGCTGAAGTGTCTTGAAACCATGAGACGAGCTGCCTGAGGCCAACACCAACACCCCAAGGACAGTAGAGCCACAAGCTGGAAGGACCCAGGGTTCCTGATGACATTGCCAAGCCACAGCTTTAATCCCCTTAGAGTTTGCAGGGCTTCTTATCATCTGAGATAAAAATATCCTTGTTTTTTTTTTTTTTTAAGATTTTTTATTTATTTTATTTGAGAGAGAGAGACAGTGAGAGAGAGCATGAGCGAGGAGAAGGTCAGAGAGCGAAGCAGACTCCCCATGGAGCTGGGACCCTGATGTGGGACTCGATCCCGGGACTCCAGGATCACGCCCCGAGCCGAAGGCAGTCGTCCAACCAACTGAGCCACCCAGGCGTCCCAAAATATCCTTGTTTTTAAAGCTGGTTGGAGCTGAGCAGTTGAAAGTATGCTAACGTATAGGGGTGCATTCCGTCCATAAAGAGGGAGTGCGGGACTGCCTTACCCCCTTCTTTCAGGGCGCATGTCTCTGCTCCCCACTGTTGACAAAGCTGGATACATGAAACCGGGGACCCCCTTGTTAGTCCTGATAAAGGCTTGGAACTGAAAAGCTGCAGGAGATGAAAGGGACCAAGCTGGCCATCAGATTCCAGATGGAATGCCATTCCAAACAATTACCTAGCCAAGACACGTGCTCTCCTTAAAGACACTGCCTGTACCTTTACTGCCTCCTTGGGGTAAGTGGTCAACGTGTGAGTCTCCTGTGACCTGAAGAAGCCTCATCCTGTCCCACCCGGGGTTAAGTAAGGGCATTGAGTTTTCCTGCCTCTATGTGTTGGTTCCTCTTTCTTTCAACTTCTCAGTCATTTGGGTTAGGAGGTCAGAAAAAAAGAAAGAAAGAAAGAAAGAAAGAAAGAAAGAAAGAAAGAAAAGAGAGATAAAAAAAGAGTAATAGTATAAACATAACAAATCTGAGCCCCTCAGAGTGTGATCTCAGAAAGCATTAGCCAAGCAACAGAACCATAGCAAATCCTTGGACATAATTAGATAATTCTCGCAGCCTGCATGGGTTTATCTGCCTTTCCTGGACGCGGTAAGTGCCCACGTATGCCGAGATCGCTTGACCCATAACGCCAAGGCCTCTCAGAGGTGTTGTACAGATGGGTCCTACAGATTCAAAGCCATCCCCTTTTCTTTCCATGCAGACCCCAAGCCCTGACGGTGGCCTCAGACAGGTTACTGGTGTCACGGTTGAAGACTAGGGGTATCGAACACAAGTAGATGGAAAATGCTAACAATGACAGCATTGTTATCAACACTCTAAGTGCCTGCAATTCTTTGCAGGAGTTTATGGCTGGAAAAGTCCCCTCAAGGTGGCCCGGTCTAGCCCTACCATGGAGGTAATTGAGACACAGGTGTGACTTGCTCAAGGTCAGCAGTTGATGCCTACCTGGGAGTGGGGGTTTTGATTTCCTGTCTCGTGCTCTTTCCCCTGAGCCCCACCCCTCTCTTATTGCTTGCTAATTTACTGCTGGCTCTATTTCTCCCCTCTCTTCTAAATGCTTTACGTTCACAGGACGCTCTCTTCAGGATAAGATTACACTTTTTTCCATGTTACTTCCCCATGCTCTCTCCTCTCCCCCAGGGCTGTAAAGTCACGGCTGCGGAGTCTCCAGCTGAAACCAGTTAAGAGGGACTTCCTGCCCAGTGACCGATTCCCGGTGCTCGGGTCTGAGCAGCTGGGTTTGGAGGGGTCTCGGTTGTGTTCCTTCAGATACGTGTTACAGATCAGCCTTGATCTGACTTTGTCAGACTCAAAAATGTGCCTGAATTACTCTGGGCATGGTCACAAAACGTCATATTTAGAATATACATGGGATTTATTTAGAACATAAAATGTGATTCTCTAACTGTGCTCCACAGAGCCCTAGGGGTTCCTTGGTGGGGTGGGGGTGGGGGCCTTCCCTTCAACCTTTGATGGCAGGTGAGCTGGGGAGCTGAGCAGACTCAGGTTAGGCCTCTGTCCCCTGCCCTGAGTTATTTTATTCAGTTGAGGTTCTGTGTAAAGTTTCTTATGAAGAAAGGGGTTTGATGCTACAAAATGGCTTTCAACTCTGGATCTACTTCACGCTCTCCTTTTCAATGTGGAGAACATGGAGGTTCAGAAGGAAGGAAAAGGAGACTCTAACAGTCCCATGCAAAGCTGCACAACTAGTTAGTGACCGAAGCAGGGCTGCAGCACTGGGTGGAGATGGCCTTGGCCCCTCCAACAAGCTGTCTTTTCGGCTCGATCGGAAGACCGAGCTATCAGAACCTGCGTCATGGCAGCCGGTCCTTTGAAAAAGGGGAGGGACAAAATCAACACTTATCAAGTGACAACTGTTGACCAGACACTGAGAAGACATACATTTGTTCTCTCGGAGCAGAATGATGGGGCCTCTCTTCTGTGCCCACCGCTTGGCCCAGATCCTACCCCTGCCCGCCCCATGCATGGACTCTTTCCTTGAAGCTGCCCATCGAGGCAGCCGGGGCCCCGGAGCCGCGGAGAGGGGACGTGACAGACGGGTAGCATGACGAGGAAGTGGCAGCTTGATGTCTGAGCTGACATCTGTTGAACTCCGCATCTGCTGTGCCGGGCCTTAGTGCTCCTTACACTTGGTGTGAGTGTGTGTTTTTACAAGCTCAGGAAGTCAGCAGCTGCCAGCGGCATGGGAGCCTTCCAGAGACTTGAAACTCAGCAAAAAGAAAAGAGAGAGAGAGAGAGAGGGAGAGAAAGAACAACTTGAGTTTTCCCTTACCTATCTGAGAAGGGGTAGGTCTCCTTTCCAGGACTGCTCTTGAGGGGACGTGGGGGACACAGCCTTTATTAAGTGGAGTTCCCTTCTAGTCCGAATCTGTCTCCGTTCAGGCTCTCATGATTCACCCCCATGCAGCTTAGCCTGTCTCCTGCTCGCAGTGGAAAACATTGCTCATTCCGCTGCTCAGCCCCAGGGTGGGTCTCGGAGCAGCTGTCCCTCGGGATCTGGGCATGGGCGAGGCGGAGTGTGGTGCTTGTGAGTGACGGGGCCCTAACAGTCATGAACTGCGGAGCGAGAAAGTGTTTGCCTTCAAGGCAGGGGGGCGGGGGACCTTTGGTGGTGTAAGATGTTCCCAACTGTCCCTGTCTTTCAAAAGACAGTGTGTCTCAATAGAGTGCCAGCAACTTCTGAAGACATTTCAGGCCTTTTTTGTTTGGTTCTTTTTGAGGTTTCATCCTGCTCTACTCTGTCCGACCTCTGCAACTCCGAATATTTTTTGGAGAGACCAGGAGTCATTTTGAATAATTGACTGGATGCTGGGAGGGGAGAGGCTGTTGGAAAAAGGATGGGAAGGAAGCATAGGGGTTGTGCTGTTGATACTGGGAAATGTGGTGGCTGTCAACCCTTCGAACGCTGGCCTTTCCGGCCTGGTAACCAGGATCTTTTTTCCCTGCTCTTATAGGATGCTGTAAAAAGTTGTTGGCGATGATGGCTTGGTGGGAAATTGGACATGGCCATGTGGCTTGACTTTTAAAGCTTGTGCTCAAGGTTTGCTTTGCAAGCTAGGTAGGTAAATGCACTGTCCCTTAATTTAAAAATTATAAATCTTTATAAAAAAGTTTGAACTTAAATAATAAGCGGAATAAAGTATTCCAAGTGAGCACAAAAGTTTTGAAGGAATGAAAACCACAGCATCTTTTTTTAAAAAATATTTTATTTATTTATTTGACAGATATCCCAAGTAGGCAGAGAGGCAGGCAGGAGAGAGGAGGAAGCAGGCTCCCCACGGAGCAGAGAGCCCGACGTGGGGCTCGATCCCAGGACCCTGGGATCACGACCTGAGTTGAAGGCAGAGGCTCTAACCCACTGAGCCACCCAGGCGTCCCTCCACAGCATCTTTTGACACCTTTCTCATTCATGTTTAACTCGTGATTAACTTATGATCATGTTCTCTCCCGTATGAAGAGATCATTTTCTATACTCCTTATAAAGAAGAAGGAACCACCTTGCTCCCCAAGGCAGCCCCACCAGAATATGCCATTCTTTTTTAGCAACTCCATAGCAGAGACATGGCAACTCTCAGCAAAGTACTTCTGGATCCATTAATGCCAAAAATGAGATTTAGGGTGGGGGTGGGAATGGTAGCGGTGGCTCAGTGGCCCAGGACATCGGAAGGTGGCTGTGACAGCTAGGGTTTGACCAGCAGAAGTGGCCTCTACCCCCCCCCCCCATGCCATCCCTTCTCACTGGTGAACACCGTTAGCACCGCCCTGCAACCCTACCCACCCCCAGGCAGGGCTCGCTAACAATGGGGCACAAATCCTGGGCTGGGGGCCAGCCTATCTTCCTTGCTTTGTGAGTAGTGGAAAAGGAAAACAATATTCTACATTTTTGTGCTGTTTTCTGACCTCTAGAATGCCCTGTATGAATTTTCCCCACTAGAGGATTCCAGGTAGAATCCCTAGCAGGATAAAACAGGTTGTCCACCCCTAAGGGACGGATGTTACTTGGTAGTGTTGGAATTCACTGCGAACCCTTAAGATATTCTCCTCGTTTGTAATTACAGTGAACACAAGCATTAGGCCAACACTATCACCCAGGGAACAGCTGTGCATTTAGGACGTCACACAGGGAAAGGTTTTCCTTTGTTTTTAAAGCAATTACATCTCTAGTCTCTGCATGCTTCTTCGCCTCCCCTACCATGGATTACTTTTTTCTGGGATGGCTGGTTTAGGTCTTGGGACACTCCAGAGCATCAGGACTAGGCCAGGGCTGGACCTCTTGGGGCAACATTCCTCACGATTCTCTTAAGAGCTAAGAGATTTGGAACTGGAGGCAACTGGTAGAGTTTTTAATATTTGGTAAACAGCCAGGGTCCTGAGCTCTGGGAACAGCCTTATTTAGCTCTTTAAAATTTGGGTTAGAGGCTCCCAAGAAGCTGGTGTGGGCAGAGAAATGAACAATTGCTTCTCGGTCACACATGACAGCCAATGGACAGCTCTGAAAGACTCAGCCCACAGTGGAGAGAGAGACCAAGGACAGCCTTGGACCAGCTCTCAGAGAAGAACGTTTTCTTCCCCAATGGATCTGCATCTGCCTGGATGTCGGCCAACATCTGTGGAAACCACCGTGCTGGTATGCTCTGGGCGAGGCTTGTGGCCATAGCAACCGGACGGGAGAGACCCGGTCCTGGAGAATGAGAACAGCGGATCAAGATGAGATATGAATCAGGCAGGAGAGGCTAGGGAGGTGAGGTTAAGGTTGGACTTGCCTGAGGAACGGAGCCATTTTCTGGTTGTGTTTGAAGCCCCCGTGGATGGTAGTGCTTAAGGTCTGTATGAGACTCCGATTGTAGCTCAGATGCACACTCCTTCCCTCTGATGAGCAGGTGTAGCTCAAGCTGAGATCTGGGAGCTTCAGAGACTCTAATCACCCCAGTGCTCATCAAATGGAGTAGCTTATGTGCTGGTGATATGCCGTTGGCCTACGGTGGGCTCACCCTTGTTGAAACCTTTTGTGAAAGATGCTGTCCAACGACGTGGAGTCCCATAAAAGAATGCACGTTCTTTCCCGTCGGGCAATTCCTGAGTGACTCTCATTCTCACACTGGTGTAAAGGAGGAGGAATAAAACCCACCCCAACCAGAGAGAAGGACTGTTTCTGGGAAGCCGGTGATTTAAACACTAGGCTCAGGTTCAAAGATGTGAGTTCAAATCCTGGCAATGCTATGACCTCTCTCTGTGCCTCTTGCTTCTTCACACACGAGTGAGGGTGGGGAGGGAACCTACAGGACATCTCCAGTTCTGAATTTCTGTGTATCTGTAGACTGTAGAATAAAAGATTATGAGGCTCTTCTTGCAAGTGTCATGGTAGCCTCATGATTTGATGGAAGTTTTGTTAAGGTAGTGGCTGTAGAAACTCATTTATCTCTGTCAGTCTTATCTCTTCATCTCTAAGATAGTCCCAGCACTCCTTAAGGCCTAGATCCCCAGGCTCACTTTTCCTGTCAACCCATTCCCCAGCAGGTCAGCCATCAGAGTTCTAAACTATGGGGCCCCACGCCTTCTTTCGTCCCAGTGACCTTGACCCCAGCCCTGGTACTGTGGCATTTGAAATTGTTCATCTGAGACAGAAATTTCAAACCATCTCTGCAATGGAACCAGCTGAGAAGTTAAAAAAAAAAAAAATCGATCCTGGAGATTCTGACTCCATTGATCTTCATTGGTATTTTGTAATGTTTCATAAGTGAGGCTGATACGGAATCACTTTTAAAACTACTGTTAAAAGGGAACAGACCTCCTGCTGTCGGGTGTCAGTCACCTTTACCACTTGACCTTGGAGGTTTTTTTTTCTTGTGTTCTGATATGGTTGGCCCTGTGAGGGCATGCCCTCTAGATGTGAGGTTGGCAACCTCTAGGATTATCCCCAATGGTTCCCACTTCCTTGTATTCACACTCTTGTGTAATCCCTTCCCCTGAAGCCTGGGGCAGTCTAGGGACTTGCCTTCCAGCCAGCAATATAAAGTGGCAAAAGCTATGAAATGTCACTTCCAAGATATGGTTACGAAAGATGGTGAATCGCCTTGCTTGCCCTGTCTGGCCGTCTGTCTGTCTCTCTCTGTCCCCTCCTTTTCCCCTTACCAAGCTCTTGCTCTGAGGGGAGCAAGCTGATATGTTGTGATTAACCCTATGGAGAGAACCATGTGGCAGGAAGTTAATGGCTCTGGTCGACAGCCAGCGGGGACTGGAGACCTGCTGACGCTCTGATAGGAATGAGCTTGAAAGTGAAAATACCCCCCAGGGGAGCCTTGTGATGACCGCTGACACTTTACAGCAGTGTGAGAGAGACCTTATGTGTCACAGTCACGGAGCTAAACCATGCCCGGATACCTAGTGCACAGAAACCATAAGATAACAAATGTTAATGGCTTTAAACTAACATTGAGGGTCATTTGTTACACAGCCATAGTAGTTAATACACTCCCTGAAAGAAGAAGTGTGGATCCACAAACAGGAAGCTGTATCATGGGGATGGCTGGGAGTGAAGGGCTCTAGGAGAGGGTTTCTGGAGTTGGGTGTTGAGCACACGGATCCAGGTGGCCAAGGCGAGGAAGACAGGTGTCCAATAAGTAGAACCTTGCCAACTAGACCACTGCCCCTCAAATAGCCAGTGTGCATTTAAATCACCTGAGGCATCTTGTAAAATGCTGATTCTGATTCAGTAGGTCTGGATGGGGCCCGGGAATCATCTGTGTTCCCAGGTGACATTGATGCTACTGGTCTGGGGGCCACATTTTAGGGGACAGGGAGCTGTACTGTTCAGATTTGTGTGGCTCTCTGTGGTTGCTTCCTTCTAAAATAGGCTTCTCTGTTCCAACCCTGACTTGGTGGTGTTTCGGGAAGCCAAGGAAGAGGCCTTTACCCCTTGGGGCAGACTTTAGAAGGAGGAGCAGTGCCCCCTTGAGGCCGCACGGTGGTGAAGGAGAAACACCTACCACGTGAATCTCCGAATTAGGTTGAATCCCATGAAGTAGTCATGCACATAAGCAAAAATTGTCAACGATTAGCAATTTCTTGAAGTTCCAGGAAGTTTGACTGCCTGTCCTTACTGGGAGATCCTCCTTACAGGGATGGTCCTGGAGCTTTTAAGTGTACAGATTCCTCAGCCGTCTTTCTCAAAATCCCCCGAACCCAGAGGGGCACCAACCCTGGGCGTGCAGCCCGAGGCAGCCCGAGAAAAGTCTTTGAAGTATTTCTTTTTTTAATCTTACTATTCCATGCACATTAATGGAATGTGTTCATTGTAGTATAAAAATCATTTTCTCCCCAAATAAATGTGAAAAACTGCTGTATCAGGAAGTTGTACTCAGTCTAATGGGTGAGCTGGGAATATGCCTCTCCAGGTGAGCAGCTCTGCCTAGACCCAAAGACCCCTTGTCCAGTTCTGAAATTCCCATCTCCCCCTCAAACCACTCCCATTCCTCACCCTCTCTGACTGCCTGAACTTGAGCCCATTCCCTCCTCTTTTCTCAGGGTATACCAGTTCCCTCTGGCCATCATTCTGGTCTCTGCCAAGTTCCGGTTGAAGGTCAAGCGTTTCAATTGTGTTCAATAAATCCCCACGCCCTGGACCTCCCACCACACCTACCTGGATAAGCCCTTTCCCTTTGGATAAACCTGAACCTTCTGGATAAACCGCATCCTTCTGGATAGACTCACTCACGGGGCAAAACCCCACTCTCAGTTTTATCCCCAGGGACTTGGGGGCAGCAGTGTTTTGCTGTGAAAAGGATGCTAAATTGATAACGCCATGTTATCCAGCCTCTCACGCGCTCTCCACGCTGCTCAACAGAGCTTTTATCCATCGTTTCTCCGAACTTCCCAGGTGTTAAGTGTGTAGGCAGGCTGTCCTAACGATGTAGATTTTTGGTCCCAGCCCAGGTCCACTGAATCAGCCTCCAGGGGAGGAGCTGGGGAATCTGCCTTTTGACACTCCCTTCCTGAGATTCTTCTCCCAAGGCAAGCTTGAGAACCACTGCTGTTATTCACCCAGGATGCCCTATTCTTGGCCCCTCTGCGGCCACAGGGGAATTGTCCAGCCTCCCTGCTCAGCCCTGCCTCCCATCACCACCCCAGCCAAATCTGATGTTGCCTCCTTTCCCACTTAGAAGATTAAGGCCATCTGCTCTGTGCTTCCGGAGTCACCCTCCCTCTACCTTCCAACAGACTCCACATTTCCTTTCCCTTTCTCTCTGGTCTCTTAGGGAAGAGACGCTGTCCTGTGGCTACTTCTCTCTCTGGGTCTGGGCACCTACTTGTCCATGTCCTCTGGCCCATCATCATCCCCCCCTCCTGTACATTTAGTATGGCCCTCGCCAAAGAGAATTTTTTGGTTTTGTTTTGTTTTTTTTGAGTGGGACTTCTTGTCTTCCCCTTAAGACACAAACTATCTCACAGTAACTTTACTTAATCTCAAGCTCATCCCCCAGTTCCCCGCCATGGCTGTTGCCTCACGGCCCATGTGAAATGCCCCAGCTGGTCATTCTTCCCCTTCTCCTCTCTCTGGCCTCACTGAGTGCCCTGCACTGTGTGGGTAGGGCCTTTGTGAGGCCTCGGGCTTAAAACCGGAGCGGGGGTGGTGCGGCTGTATCTCTTAAGGTGAGATTATGGTGAGAAAACGGAGGAGCCCTGGCTCACCCTTAGACTGAATGGCCACATGGATTTTGCTCTCCCTGATACAGCTGCTCTGATCCAAGTCCACATCTTGGGTGTTTCCCTGCAGATGCACAGGGCCTCTGCATCGAGCTGGCTGTACGGCTGCTGTGCATTGATCTGGCAGATGGAAAGTTGCTGAGGCCCACAGGTGGGTTTCTTTGCACAGACGGTGGTCCAGAGAGAAGACCTTCTGGAGCTGGGGGGAATCTGGGCCAAATGGCACCTCCAGATGGGCTCCAGGTACGTGAAGACTGATTATTTTTACTCCTACCTGCACCCGCCAGCCTGACAGGCAATTTTTTTTTTTTTTTACTTCAAAAAAAGTGATTACAGGTGAAATTCACATTACATAAACTTACTATATATGAACCATTCTGTAATATTTAACACGTTCATGGTGTTGTGCAAACACTACCCTATCTAGTTCCGAAACATTTTCATCGCTCCAGAAGGAAGCCCATTAATCTGTTTTTTCCTTAATTCCACCTCCCCGAAGCCATGGCAACTACAGATTTATCCATTCCGGATGTTTTATGTACGTGAAATCATACAATGTGTGACCTTTGCGACTGGCTTCTTCCCCTTAGTGGAATGTTTTCAAGGTTCATCCGTGCTATAGCATGCATGAACACATGCTTCATTCCTCTTTTTTTTTTTTTTTTGTACTCTCAAATATTTTCACTGAAGTGAAATAAACATACAAATTTGCCATCTAAATTACTTTTAAGTGTCCAGTTCAAGGGTATTAAATACATTTGTAATGGCAACCATCCCCATTACCCATCTCCATAAGTCTTACCATTTTGTACAACTGAAATTCTGTTAAAGGCTAACTCCCCAGTCCTTTATCCCCAGCCCCTGGCAACCACCTTCCACTTTCTCCACGATTTTGACTACTCTAGGTAACCTCATACAAGTGGGATGCTAGGAAATTCTTAAAGTAAAAATGGGCTCTCTGTGCCCATTTTGGGGCAGTCTTGTGTGTTTCATACAGCCCTGTAGCTCACTATTCCTCAGGTTTTACCTGATGATGAGAATCTGGGGGTTTATATGGCCAAGGACAAGACACGGGCTGGAAATCCCATGGTCGTGAAGGTGCCCAGCTGATTCTGACCAGAAACCAAAGGAAAAAACCCAGAAGAACCCAGTGTCTTCTTCTTTCCCCCTTTGTATTTTCTACTGAAAGAACTCCATTTCTAGGCGGTATTTCCTCTGTGATCTATGTTTTGTAGTTGGGGAGCATTCTTTCATAGGCTGTAATTGTTGCACCCAGATTCTGAAAGTAGAACAAGCATGGAAGATCCCACTTAGTGTCCAGGTGCCATTTCTTTCTGTTCAGGTCCCGAAACAATCCCTTTGTACGCACGTGGGTGTGTCTTTTAAATCTTGGCTAATTGTGTATCTCCCATGCATCGTCATTATTATTCATAATGTCACGGCTCTTGTGGATGTGTTTGGATTGAAGCAACATATATCTTGTTGCCTCTGAAGTTCCCTAACACCATATGTTCATGGTGGTTTCATCATCACTCACTAGGATGCTCCTTCTAGTGGCTACGTTGACTCTCTAAAAGTTGTTACTGTGCTTTGTTGGTAATTCTATAGCAGGCAGAAAAATGTGGATGATAATTCATCCTCTGGTCATGAAATGTATCATCCTGAATTTTATAGTATAGGGCGTCCATAGGTACAAATCTCCAGTTGAAAACGAATAAATCATGGGATGTTATGTACAACCTGGTGACTATAGCTAAAAATACAGTGTTGCATATTTGAAAGTAGCTAGGAGAATGGATCTTAGAAATTCTCATCAGAAGAAAAACAACCTTTATAACTCTGTATGGTGAAAAAATATTATTTATTACTGAAAAAAAGGTGAATTTTAGAGTATACAGGTAGGAGAACGTATCTTCCAACCATGTCTTCTCTGAACTCTTTATATTATAATCCTACATTCTTGGAATGTGTTGTCTTTCTATGTTGACTCCATCCCTGCTTTCTACATACTTCTACCAATGGGAAGGACAGACCAGGGGCCCTGGGTGCAATAACCAGAGTGTCCTGTTTGGCAAGGAATGTCCAGCCCTCCAGTTTGAGCCCCTGAAGAGTATGACATCATCACATTGATTCGAATCAAGAAAGGCCTGGATTGGAACAATCCATTGGTAAGGCAGAATGTCAGCTAGAAAGTCCTCAGAGGCCTTTTCAGAGCCCCAAGGAGACTGCTTGACATGAACATGGGGGAGGTGAAGCTATTGTGTGAGCCACCAATGTTGCTCAAGCCAAGGGTTTGTGATAGATGGTTGTTTGCTGAGAGCACTGAACTTCTCTCATATCTGAAATGAGTAAGCCTCATCCAAAGTCAGCATCTGAGCATTACCCTGATGGCTCAATCTCATGCAATCCAGAGGAAATAACATGGAGGCCAGCTGGAGCCTACTCTGGCCATTCCCCTGCTGGAACTGTGGCTGAATTTGGGGCCCCAGAACAACCTCAAAGGTACTCGTCTAAGAGGTCTTCAGAGCATTTGCTTGAACCTGTGCACAGGCTGGGGTTGGAGAACATTTCTAAAGGGGAGATGGAGACTGGCATGCACCCAGGTCTCAGTCAGGTCAGAACCCCACCTGAGTGGCACCATCAGCCTGGACCATTCCAGGTACCAGAGAGGGGCTTGGAAAGTTTGGGGAAGGCTCTCCAAAGCACAGGGCCTCCTGAGGTATAGGGCCAGGGCCCAGAACTCTGCTTGCCTAGATTTAAGGGGTACTAGTGGATGACCCAGGTGTCAGCTCACATTCTCCTAGAAGGATATCAAGATGAATTAGAGAGATTAGATGTGTTGAGAAACACTCAGGGCATGTGCTGGTAGGGAAAATGGGAAGTATATAGGCTGAATAACGCCACGAAGATGTCTATGTCCTACTCCTTAGAACTTGTGAATATGTTACCACATGGGACAAAAAGCACTTTAAAGATGTGATCAAGTTAAGAATTGAGAGATGGGGGGCACCTGGGTGGCTCACTAAGTTAAAGCCTCTGCCTTCAGCTTGGGTCATGATCCCAGATCCAGGGATCAAGCCCCGCATGGAGCTTTCTGCTTGGCGGGGAGCCTGCTTCCTGCTCTCTCTGATCTGCTCTCTCCTGATCTCTGTCTGTCAAATAAATAAATAAAATCTTAAAAAAAAAAAAAAAGAATTGAGAGATGGGAAGATTATCCTGGATTGATGGGTTGGGCCCATTGTGATCGCAGATCCTATGTGGAAGACATAAGAGGAAGACAGGAGGGCAGAGTCAGAGAAGGGGTCATGATGACAAAGCAGGGTCTGAGTGACATGAGGAAGGGGCCAGGAGCCAAGGGCTACGGGCGGCCTCTCAAAGCTACAGAACACAGAGAGTATAGATTCTGTCCTAGAGCATACAGAATGAATGCAGCCCCAAGGGGCCATTTCAGACCTCTGACCTCCAGGACCGTAAGATAATGAATTTGTGTTGTTTTGAGCCCATAAGCTTACGGAGATTTGTTGCAGCAGCTGCAGGAAGTTAAGATCAGTAGGAAGCCACAGGAGGCTGGGGAGTTTTTGGGAAGCAGGTCTAACCCTTCCAAGAAGAGAGGGATGGCTGGAGGGCTGGGAGGAAACAGTTTTAAGGAAGTTTTGGCAGGAGGATGACAGGTCCTTGAGCTCAAGTTGCTTGAGAGAGGAGCCCTGACTGCTGTCCCTGACGGGGAGAGGTAGATTTCAGAGTGCTGGGGCTGGCCCATGGCCCCCATACTGTGCGATGTATTAAATCCACACATATTCTGGGAACAGCTCCTCAGTATATCCCGTGGCCTCTTCTCTAAGGAGGAGCGCATCAGGACCATGATTCCTATTCATTCTCCCTTTCCTCGACTCTCCATCGGATGGACCCCTCCCTTCATCTCTCATCTTGGCAGATCATGGTGATTTACCTGGTGGTATGACCCAGACCTCATTCCTGAAGGGACCTGATCACCTTTACAATGTGGGGTTGTTGGGAGTGCCTATTCACAGTTACTATGGGGAGGGGGTTGCCCGGAGCCACCCGAGGGGATGCCTGGGCTCCACACCAATTCTCCTGCCGCACTGTGTAAAAGGAGCCCTTCCTCTTCCTACTGGTCAGGATCACTAGCTCCTGCTCAGATGGCAGGTCCTTGAAACTCCATAGGGACCTTCTTTACTTCCTATCCTCTCTAGTGCATGCATTTTATCCAGTCAACTATCCACCTACTATTTCTTCTGTCCAGTCATCATGGTGTCATTATGTTCTGTAGGATGTTCAGATCATCCACATTATCTGTAGACTGTTTTATGACAGAAGGCAGGAGAATTCATCTAGCCCTGAGGCAAAGTTCTAATGGAATTTTTTTCCATCCTACGTTAGTATGAACTGTTTCTAATCCTCTTTCTTGATTGGAGATGAAAAGAATACAACTTCTAGGTCAGTGAACACATGCCATAGACCATGTCCAGCACAGTACCTGTGATCAGGGTTACTATTTGTCTAATTTTTGTAGATTATAGTTATTTCCCAATATCTAGTCAGTTTCCACAGGGGCCACACTGAATTAAATGGAGGTATGATTGGTACTATGACTTTACATCCTTGAGAACATTAATAGTGGTACAAATTTCCACCATCATTTTCAGAATGCCATATTGTTTTTGACTTACTACTTTGGCCAGTGGAGGTATTTTCAGATGTGGTGTTGTGCAGTGAAAGGTTTTGTCCCAAGGGCCAGTGTTGAAGCTAATTTAACTCCCAAGTAAGCCAACTAGAATTGTGCACTTAGGAAACAAGGAAATGACCACAGACATGTCAGTGGAGCCAGTAGGGCCACTGTGAGCTGGGCATTAATGAGGATTCCACTTACTTATAGGACTTATAGGTCCCTATTCTAAGGAGTGGGGGCATGATGATACTTCAGGTCTCCAGGTATCAATGTCAACTCAGACCCTGTGCCCAGTAATCCTTGAATGGTTTGGGTTTTCCCCTTTCCCCAGTGATTAGTCATCTAGTACGTGACTTTCTGGGGAGAAATATTGTTAAGAGATGAATTGTGTTCCCCCAAAAGAACATATGTTGAAGTCCTATCCCCCATTATCTGTGAATGTGGGCTTACTTAAGCATAGGATCTTTGCAGATTTATCCACATTAAGATGAGTTTAGTTCATTAGGGTGGATCTTAACCCGATATGACTGAAGTCTTTGAAAAATGGGGAAATTTGAACACAGAGACAGGCACAGAAGAGAGGCAATATGAAGACACAGGGAGCAAGCCTTGGAGTGACACATGTACAAGCCAAGAAATACTAGAGATTGCAACAATCACCAGACAGGAGGAGGAGGCAAAGAAGGATTGCCCTCCAAGTTTTGGAGGGAGCCCAGCCCTACCAACACCTTGATTTTGGACTTCTGGAATCCAGAACTGTGAGAGACTGAATTTCTATTGAGTTACGCCACCTACTCATTACACTTTGCTACGGCAGCCCCAGGAAATAGAACTATCTTCACAGCATAGCTTGCTATGGCATTGCAGGCTTCTGCCTCTTTGGCGAATGAATTCCAAATCTGAAAGTTGGCTCAGATCTAGAAGCTCAATAATGAGACAGCCCCGCAGTCCTCCCCGCCTCTATTCCTACCTTTGTTGTTGTAGATATTAAGCACCACCCTTCTCGGTTGCTTGTTTATTTTGCCCTTGGGACACCACATTGTGTAACAGCTCCCTGACAGGCATGCCCCTTTGACTGTCTCTCTGACCTTCCCAGTCAGTAGGGTGGTTGTGGCCCCATGTCTTCTGGTGGTTAATCAGACTCCTGGTTGTGAGTGTTTCCAGGCCTTCCCTTATGCTAACCATGGATCTTCTTAAACCATCCACTCCTCCTGTGGTCAGCCCTGGCCTGCAGAGCAGAGCCACCACTGGGCATATTGGTGATGTTGGCCGCCCTCACCAGCACAGCTCCAATGGCTCTGACGAAAGGTGTGCCATCTGCGCCTTTGGTGGGGCATCATCTTCTGGTGGGTTTTTGCCTCACCTTACATACCCATTCCAACATGCACACTGCTTCTTCATCCCTCCCTTGGCCGCCTGTCAGGGCAGCTTGGGTATTTTTACTTCACCCAGCATTTCTGCAAGAGAAAATTTGTCCATTCCCTGGGATCCTTGCCAGGATGTTAAATCCTGACTCTAGAGAAATTGCCTTCGAGTCAATGACTCCTGCTTTGTTGAGTCCTACACTCTGATCCCTCTGGCCAAGGCCCCTAGCTCTTGCTAGTAAGTATGGCTAATTCTTACAGCAACTTTGGTGTGTAATTTCTTTGTTTCCTTATCAGGACCAGCATATTCCCCAACCAGGTTATGCTGGACTTGACTGTAGTTTTCACCTAGGAGGGAAGGGGAGAGGAGAGAGTTCCCAAAGGGCACAGATTACCTGCAAGAGAGAGCAGGAGAACCTCTGCATGAGAGGCAGGTGTGACCCCAGTGGAAGACAGAAGGAAGGAAATCACATGTGTGCAGATTTAAGAAAGTTCTGGCAGGGCCAATGGGGAGTTTCAAGGTCAGAGTCATTCATCTGAAATTAGAGGAATCCATGCCTCCCCCAAAACAAGGCATCCTCCCTCCCCCTGAGTGCAAGCCACCCAGATGCCTTGTTTATGCAATGAGACTGACATCTATTGTACAGGAAACTGTGAGGATGGAATAAAAGAATGCCTGAGATGTACCCCATCCAGGATGCCAAACACATGCCCCCCTCCCTTTCCATACCCAGTGCAGATGTCACCAATTCTTGCTAGCATTTTCTTCCTCCAGGGGGCCTGGTTCAGCTCCTTAAGCATTCACTCTCAATACCATGTAGCAAATGGTCTCTTACAAAATTTTGTTCCCAGACAAGACCTAGACACTGACCTGACTGCTCTGTCCCCATTGAAGAGAAAACTCTTCAATGGGAGTCCTAAGACATTTCTAGGGCTTATTAACTGGTAGTTGTGTTTAAAGAGCATGCTCTGTAACTTCCAGGTATTCTGTTAGAATACTATTATCCAAATAGTGCATAGCAAAACTCTGGCTCATTAGGAGGACATTCATTTCCTTGGGTTCTTTGCCAGTTTTCAGTTTAGGGAAGTTGAGGGTGGAGGTTCCTGTAACCATGGTGAAGAGAGGAGGGAAGAGAACTGGATGGGTGTGTGTGCAGAAATAGAGTGGGTGGGGCTCGAGGCATGTGTTGTAAAGGGCGAACTTCTCTATGGGGTGTGGGTGAAGGCGTGGGCTTCTCTGAGGGCCCCCATGGGGTCACAGGTCTGTGTCAACTGAATGACAGGAAATACTGTATCACATGTTCAACTCCAAAGTCTCCAGTATTCAGGAGCAGAGGGAAGAGTGACAGTGGGTCTGCTTCTTTCTCTTTCACTCTCCCAGCTAATCAGACTTCCCTTGGGCAGCTCCAGGTGCAATGGAAATGGATTCTCCTCAAAGCCACTGTGCTGGGTTCTACTGAGACATACGCTCACACACATGCTCACCACTGATGCCTTCAATGGCGTTCACATGAGAGGCTCAGCTACAAGGAGCCCTACATATTTCCGTGGTCAGCAAAGCTCCTGGCTGTGCTGTGTGCTAATAGCTTACCAGCCATACACACACTCAGCATCTGGTGATGACCCCATCTTCTCAGTGTTCTATTTAATTTTTTTCTTTTTGCCTGAGGGAGAATATGGGCCATACTCCTTTCCCTTTTTCTTTCCTCTAATTACTGTCTGCAAGTACATTTTTTTCAGTTGAACTCCTTGGTGTCAAAGAAAGAGAACCTTCATACATTTAAAGCATATACACTTCTGTCTCTAGGCCTGTTGCCCTTGAAGAAGAATCTTCCTTGCCTTTGGACAGCCTCATGAAAGTCTCTTGCTGGCCCAGATGCATCCCTCTGAGGGAGAATTTGTTATGGATGCCTCTGTTAGTGTGGGCTGTAAGAGGTCAGGATGGTTATTGGTTCAACCTTGGGATTTCCATATTTTCCTTACATTTTTTTTTCTCCCCCTGTGCTCCCAGTACAACATGTGCATTATTCTTGATTTTTGTTGATTATTTCAGATAAGTGTCCTTCTGTATTTAAAGATGTAATTGTTTTGCATGTGCATGTGACACATGTGTTTGTGTGTATGTGTTGGGAAGAGAAGGGAAGGGAAGGAAGAAAGGAAAGAAAGGAAGGCAAATATAGAGCAAGAAATATGGCACAATCCCTGCTGGGCTGGTAACTTCTGGTGCTTGTTATGAATGAAGCAACCTGGGCAGGATTTTCTAAGGCAGGACTTTGTTGGAATAGGCAGGTATGGCCATTTGGCTATGTGGAGAGCAGAGTTGTCCAGTTACAGAGGACTCTGAATGGCAGGAGAAGAGGTTTGCTTTTAATGGATAGTGAAGAGCAATTGAAGCCTTGTGTGCCAGGGAGTGCCATGTGCAGACTGGACTAGAGCAGAAGGAGCCTGGGTGTGGGAGGTTCATGGGCGGCTGTTGGAATTCCTCACTCAAAGGCAGATAGGCTTGTACTGTGGGCAGGGGGACAGCAGGAATGCTGCAGATCAGCTAGAGGCGAAGGACACTTCAGAGGTCTCTGCACAGCCACTGATTGGATCAGGAGTCAAGGAATAGTAAGGAAACAGAGATGGACCCTCCGGAGTCAGGAGAGTGAGGTCTGGAAGGTGGCAGGACCTTGGGGAAGGAGGAAGGTCATGGGGAAGAAGAGATTTTGTGCAGATGGGGATGAGTTTTATTTTGGACACACAGAGTTGAAAGTGTCCGCAGAATGCCTTGGAGGAAACATCCAGTCTGTCATGGCAAATGCGGGTCAGACCTTCAGCAGAGGAATGTAGATTTAAGATGCACATACATGGGACATTGGCTTAGAGGTGATGACAATGATTGTAAGAGGAAAATAGACCCTTGAGGGATCATGATTAATTACAAAATTTGGATCTCTGAAATCCATCTTGACATTTTCATTTATGGGACATAGATCGGTGTCTTAAGCTACAGATTTCATTTGTTGGATATCTATCCATCTATCTAATCTGTTTTGAGCTGAATTGTGTCCCCCATCAAATTCATATGTTGGACTCCTGACCCCTATAGACTCAGAATGTGACCATATTTAGAGTTGGGGTCCTAAAAACATACTTAAATTAATGGAAAGCTGTTAGAGTGGGCCCCAATCTAGATTACTTGTGTCCTTATGAGAAAGGAAACTTTGGATGAGCAAAGAGACACCAAGAGCACACTGTCCAGAGGGAAGACTGCGTGAAGACACAGGAAGAAGGAGGAATCTGCAAATCAAGGAGAGAGGCCTTAGAAGACACCAACCTTGCCCACGCCTTGATCTTGGACTCCCAGCCCCCAGAACTCTAAGGAGATCAGTGTCTATTTTCAGGCCACTCTGTCTGTGGTGTTTGTTATGACCGTCCGAGAAAATGAATGTCATATATACCCATATCCATATGTGTGTGCGTGTATGTACATATCTAGAAAATCTTTTAATTTTTTTTAAAGAGTTTATTTATTTATTTGACAGACAGAGATCCCAAGTAGGCAGAGAGGCAGGCAGAGAGAGAGGGGGAAGCAGGCTCCCTGCTGAGCAGAGAGCCCGATGTGGGGCTCGACACCAGGACCCTGAGATCATGACCTGAGCCGAAGGCAGAGGCTTGACCCACTGAGCCACCCAGGCACCCCTAGAAAATCTTTTTTGCCTATAGCAAAACAAGACCACCTAGTAGTATAGTTGGAAAGGACCCCAAATAGCACAGTCTGGAGGGACTGCTGGGAGGCAAGTGAGCGAACAAGGACACATCATATTAGCACTGATTATTTTCTTTTTCTAAGATTTTATTTATTTATTTATTTATTTATTTATTTATAGCTTGAATGGGGGAAGTGGCAGAGGAAAAGGCAGGGAAAATCTCTAGCCGACTCCTTGCTGAGTGTAGAGCCTGACATGGGGCTTGATCTCATGACCTTGAGATCATGACCTGAGTCGAAATCAAGAGTCAGACATTTAATGTGAAAGCGCAGTGGTTGCCATCTTCCCTCCACATCCTGATGGCGACTGCTGTGGTGATTGCCCATCCAAACTGCCCCGACTTGTGCCTCCCATCCTCCTGGGGGCATGCTGTGGGGGCCTCTAAATATAAAAAAGAAATATGGGTGCTGAGCTACTGACCAGGCCTATCTTGACACATGAACATGTGCAGACACTGAGCTCAAAAGGGTGACATCTTCCTTGTCCCTGAAGGCCTCACTGCTCCTCCTTCTCCTTTGAGCCATCAGAGCTCATACTAAGTCCTTGGAAATTTCTTCCAGTGCTGAGGTTAGTAGGAGGCACAGTAAGAAAGGGACTTAGGGCAGTGCCCAGCACTCAATGCATTGCTCAATGATTAGAGCAATCAATGCATGTTAGCATTAACCATTATCATCATACTCTTCCTACCTTTCTTACTCAGCTATAAGCTATGCAAGGGAAGGCTTTGTGTCACCTTGATATTTGGATCTCTTACGTGACTCAGTAATGGTAGGATCCATAATGTTTTTCAAATGATGAAGAATAGGGCCACATGAATTTTTTTCTTAACATCAGAATTTTACATGTAGTCTTTGCTTTGCCCAGTACTGTGAGACTCTAGGAATGACCAAGTAAGCTGAAACCATGCAAAGCAATCTCAGTAATCAATGAGAATAACCCATCATCAATCATCAGTGAGATATTTTCATGACCTGCAATATTTTTGTCAAAACGTTAAGGTCTTTCTTATTGTTGGCCGTAAATGTAAAAGAAGAATTTTAATCGTAGCAAAACTACATACGGAAGCACTGTACATTAATGATGAGATGAATTCGGAGTTTAGAAGCGTAGAAAAGTTGGTAAAAGTGAGCATTAGGATCAAGGAAATGTGTATACAGTATTTGTTAAATTTATTCGACACTGACACACTTCTGACATCAATCATCTCATTGAGCTTGTGTTCTATTGATCACACAAGTTGTCAAAGTTGGCAGGTAAAGAGACACTAGGAAACAACTCATGCATTTTTGTATGATCTAGAGAAAGGTATCTACTAAAAGATTTTGTTTTGGGTTTCCTGACTGTCTAAATATGTGTATAGAAAATTTATCACAATCATCAGAGATTTAAACTCTTGGCCTCCAAGTGCAAGTTTAAGAGGGACTCCTTAGTTGCTGTCAGTTGCAAAATGGTTCTTTCCAGTGGGGTGGTGAGCCCTACCTCTTGTGACGTTCCTTACTCTGTCGGGTTCCTTGCTAAATCTATGCCCCCCAACAGTCAGGATTCTTTAGGTGACATGTGTATCTCATTTCAACTTTGGATCTTCTAGCTTCCAGTCAGAGTTCTAAACACTGGTGAGAAACATCTGTAGGACCTCCCCCAACACTCACATCTGCTCAACCTAGAAATAGAGGTCAATGTTGTTGGGGGCAGAGGTCATAGAATAAATACTTTTGTCTCTCATCCCTCAGGTAGATGATTCTGAGATGTACTGCATCGGTTTCTCCAAAAACCCTAGCAAGATCTTTGTCCAGGCATCCATCTTTGGGGTTAACTTGATAATACATTCTTGCACTGACATTTCCTCCTTCCCACATTCCTGCTCCCGGGCCCTCTTTGCATGTAATTGCATGTAATGCTCTGCTTTTGGGAAAATCCAGGCTAACGCAGATGGGGTCTTCTAACTACCCAGACTCGATCCTGGGTCTTTGCTTGGAACCCCAAATAACATTGAGATGGGATGGGATGGGATGTGGTAAAGAGGTGGGGAAACTGCAGATGCCCAATGGAAAGGGGTGTTGTTTCCAAAAGAAGGGAGGAAATAAGTTGCAGAGACCAAAGCCAGGTAAAAGAAAGCACGAAAGAAAGGATTACCCACTATCTATATTATGGCCTTGAGTAGCAATAGAAACTAAACTTCCAGAAATAGTTTACTAAATAGTCAGGCTGGAAGTTTATTCACAAGTATGCCCTTGTGGTAGCATCTCTTCTATGTTCCCCCCAATAGAAGAGACAAAAGAATCATGTTTCTCAAATTCTTAGTTATCAGAACATATCTGTAAAGGAGGTGAGACTATTATTTTCATTATACAGATGGGAAACCAAGGCAAAGTGATTAATCATCTCCCAAAGCCATAAAAGAAAGCTGCTGCTGAGTTTGGGATTCCGTTTTGGATTTCCTCCCCATTGCAGCTGAGCCCTACCTTTTACAGGAACCGACCCCAGGGAAGAAGGTTTGTTGGGTTTCCTGGAAGGCAGAGGTTTGCGTTTGCATGCCCCGTGCTGGGGCTTTTGACTGGGTGCAGCCAGGAGAATGTAGAAGTTGGTATGCCTAAGGAAAGGGTGGGGAGAGAAAGCATTCTGTGCAAGCCAGCCTTGGGGTTGGGCTAGGTCATCACCAACCATACGCACTTGATCGGACTTGCCAGTGCCCGAAAAGAGTCTCTCTGACTCCATCCATGAACACCAAAGGACACAACAGAACTCATTTCTCTACAGGCTTGAGTCATGCCAACGGATATTCTTTGAAAGATCACCATTTGTAGTTGAAAGCAAAAAAAAAAAAAAAAAAAAAAAAAAAAAAAGTTGTCCCCAATATTTTACTGATTTTTCATGTGCTGGTGAACAAATAAGAGTTTCAGGAGAAATTATTTCCACTGTATTTCTCAGTTGAAATACAGACAAAAATGTGTTTCAACTTTTTTTTTTTAAATGGTAGTTCTCATTTATTTTGAGATATAAGGAAGGGATATTTTGAGAGATTTTGAGATACTAAGGGAGAGATGGAGGGGACCAAAACATAATTGGCATTTATTAACGGAATTTACATAGGTTACTCTATTTACTCCTTATGGCAGCCCTGTGAGACATGGACTATAATTGTCCTCTTTGCAGAAGAGCAAATCGGAGCTTAGAGAGGTCCCAAGCCATGAGCATGACTGACCAGGTTAGATGAGAAAACCAGTATCCAAGCCTGGCTGTGCCCAACTCCAAAGCCTGTGCTGTTTCTGCCACACACAGCCTCCCTCCCTGCACAGCTCATTCACAGTGCGGACGAACTAGAGGCATTCTGGATAGCCCACTGACAGAGTACTCCCAAGTCCTGGGTTTGTTGTGGTTTTTTACAGTTGTGGATTTTCCCATTTATTTTATTATGGATGTCAGATTCTCCTCCTTCCCTAATAGTTATCTTCACATACACACACACACTTCCAACACACACACACACACACACACACACACACTTCCAACACACACACACACACACACACACAGTATCTGGGTAGGGGGAAGCGGAGATGGGAGACAGTAAAAGTACATGTTAAGTATGAGTATGTCTTAGTCAGGGTTTCCAGAAAAACATGCCACAGACCGGGTGACTTATAAACAACAGACATTTATTTCTCACGGTTCATAAGCCCACGATCAAGGGACCAAACACCGACAGATGTGACGTCTGGTGAGAGTCCAGTTCCTGACCAGACTGAGCCAGCAGCTTTTCGCTGAACCGTCACCCGATGGAAGGGGTGAGGGAGCTCCCCGGGGTCCCTGTTACAGGGGCACTAACCCCATTCAAGAGGGCTCCACCCTCAAGACCTCGTCACCTCCCGAAGGCCCACCTCCTAATGCCATCCCCTTGGGGGTTAGATTTCACACATGAACCGCAGGCGGACATCGGCAGCCCATTTCATTGATTCCAAAATGAGCACTTTTTTATGCGTCAGCCGTCTGAGAGCCCCGTGCCTAATGATCACTGTTGGCCAGGCAGTGTGTGGCCCAGCGTACGAGCATCAAAGGTCAGGCGGCAGGTGTCCGAGTCTTAGAGGAAAATCCCAGACAATCATGGAGCACTCTTAGAAGGAAGGCAGCCCTACCCAGAACTCTCCAGAAAGCTCTGGATAGCTCATGGGACAGTTGTGGGTAGGGAAATAGGGATTTCCAAGGTTCTGCATCAAAGAGTGATTCCAAAGAGGTAAATGCTGTCTGTGGAAAAAGTTTTAGGCATGACTTAAACCAACGTATTTAGCTTATAGTTCCCTTTTTGCCTATGAAGAATAGTGATACAAGATTTTAAAAAATTCTATGTCCAAAGAGCTCTAGAAGGACTTTTAAAAAATTTCTTTAAAAACTCGAACTCCTAAGAAAGTCTTGTGGCATGTACAGTTAGATCTGAGCGTTTTTCCTCTCTTGGTGCTTCCCTAAGTGTATGTGCTGTCAACCATTTCAGATTCCACGGTATACGGTAGTATTTATGTTTTATATTTTAATACTCATCAATCTGTTTGTAATGTATTCGTGGAAAAATATGTGAGCCATCTTGCCTTTAAACTATTTTCGACATCTCATGGAAAACCGCCAATACTTTTGCTATCTAGCTAAGAAACTCTTTTGCTTTTGGAAGGGGGAAGTTCCAATACTGTAGGGTTATGTTTCTAGATATAATTTTAGTCGGGTTTTTGTTAATCCTGGCATTTTTCTAAAGCAAAAAAAAAAAAAATCATCATAAAAAATGAAGACGAGCTATATCAACCTGCTTTCATGATACAAAACGTGTAATCCGGAGAACACAAAGTCATTGTTTGGGTTGTATAACATTTCAGTTCGGAAGGCTTGCTTTTTTGCTCCCGCACTGGTTCACTATAATTAGGGATATGTGTGTCTTTGCGTTCCCTGGGTGGTGCCCTATGAATTTATTTCTTGGTACATTTAAATCGAAAAATGTAACCTTATCATTGGTGCCACAGGTGTATTTATTTATATTATCTTGCTTTTAGGAAAACACTATTCTATCATAAAATATTTTAACCTTAAATTACTTCCCACAAGCCTCAAGTTTCCTGCAGCTCCTATCTGGGCGTAAAAAGAAATCGATACACTCTGGTTTGAAGGGCACCGGACTTTGGTTCTTGTCACACTTTCAGATAACAAATGCTTCACAGAAAGCAGGCCCAGTCTTTTTCCATTTTGCACCATTCTTTCCGGACTGGCTCTGCCAGGTCATCATGTCTGGGCTGACAGCAGTTTCTAGGCTTGGAGGAAATTGAGTTTTCAGGGAAGCAGAATGCGGACATCCCCTGGGTTATGTCCATGTGCATGAAACTCACCCCCAGGCCCAGGCCCCTGATTCGGGATTTGGTGCCTTGTTGGCCTTTTGAAGGAGCAATCCTCCCTCTCTGTGTCCCCCAACACTGAAGCTAAGATGTCAGTGGCCCCCTGCCTGCCCACCCTAGTGGAGGTCCGGCGTGTTCCTTCCACGTGTGCTCTCCAACCTGTGGTCCTGGAGCTTCTGTGGCTCCAGATTTGGGGCCAGAGTTTGCTCCCACGGTTGAAATATCCTGCGGGGGAGAAGGGTTTCAGCTCTTCTGATCAGTGGGCTCCCTGTTTTAGACCTTTTGATGGTTCCCATTGCCTTCAAAATAATGTCCAAACTCCTAAGGTGGCTTCAGAAATCCTTCGTCATCTCCTGGGCTTCAGGGCATTGCCACTGTGTCGCCCTGCATTTCTGGCCTTCTGTCCCAATGCTCCCCGACTCTGACAGTGGTCCGGTACCCCCCGCCCCCTCCCCAGCTTGCTATACTTTCCCTGGCTCCTTGGCCTCTGCCTGAGGCCTAGAGAGGGTTTGACTGGTCTTAGGGAGTCCTGCAAATGCATTGCTGCAAATCTCCTTATTTTCATGGGAAAACACATTCTAAGCCAATTTGGAAACCAGTGTGTGGAGCACAGGTGGCTGGAAGCAGGCTCTGCACAGGCTTCATTAGCCAGTCAAGTTATATCAGAAGGGTAGGGCCTGGGGATGAACCCCCTCCTCCAGAAAGAAGCCCTTTTAGAGCTTTGGAAGCTTCCACTCGGAAGTCTGAGCCATTGGGTTCCTGCCCTGTGAGGCACGTAAGGGCGCCCGGAATAGAACTGGCGAGAATAGAACGCTGGGCACCAAGGCAGCTCTGGTAAACAGTCCAGGGGCAAGCGGACAGCGGGGCCAGGAGAGCTCCACCTGAGGGCCTCACCACAATGGGAAGGGAGCACAGCTAGCTCACTTGCAAAAGGTACCCGGGGCCCCTGCAAGCTCATTCTCAAGGTTAATAGGTGTGAAATCAGTATTTATCACAGCGACCTTTTCCTTGCGTGACTTGTGTGAGTTCCCACCTCCTTTTGGAGCTCAGCAGGACACCTTCCCCTCCCCGGAGTCCAGCTCTGTGTGGGAGCCTTGGCTCGGTGTCAAGGCTTCTGATGGCATATCAGCCAACATTTCTGTTACTCTTGTCAAAATCAGCAGGTGACTTTTCTCTGGCCACAGTGAAAGTCGAGGCTCCGCTTAAGTAAGCCCTGGGGGGTGGGCCACGTGTAGAATCTGAGGGGGCTGAGCTGTAGGGTGGGCCTTCTGGAAAGATCTTCATGCAGGTGGAGGAAGGAAAAAGTCCAGGACATCGTGGCTGAAGAAAGCAGGGACTCTAGGCAGACCTGGTGTGTGTGTGTGTGTGTGTGTGTGTGTGTGCGTGCAAGGACCTTTACAGATTGTTGGATATGGGGAATCTCAAAGCTTGCTGGCATCTGCTGGTAAGCAAGCTGGCTCTATTTCATGACCATTCTCCAGGCCAAGTCTGTGTCCATGATCACTAGTGGAGAATCAAGAACTTAGTAATGTAGTTCAATCAGTGTCCTAAGGATTTGCATATATGCCCTCGTTTCATCCTCTTAATGATCCTGGCAGGATTCATATCTCTGTTTAACACAAGAGGACACAAGTTAGAGAGCTTATTTTGCTGTTCCATATCTGGAAGCGGGGTCCCTCCGATGCCACGGCCCAGGAGCTCTCCAGGCATCATTTGTTTCCTGCGGGATTATACAGAAATGGGCACCGCTTGGCTTCCGAGGATGCGGTAAAGATAGGAAATGACAACCTCTTTGCCAGACTTCTTCCTCAGCATTCTTCAAAACGTGTTATCAGAAATGCAGTAAGAATGGCTGGAAGTTGAGACTCAGGGACACAAAACCTGTTTTCTGGCTTCTTCTCACTGCCACTTCTAAATTCAATGAGTCACCCTCCTGCCCTGCTTAAGAAGTTTGAATCGCACCCATTGCCCACAGGGGTCGGATCTCAAACCTTTAAGTGTCTTTCCAAGTCCTTCGGAACCGGTGGCGGCGTGAGCAGCCAGACTAGATCTGTACATTATAAGGAAGGCACCACGCCATTTCCATTAAGCATCTACCAGGAAAACGAGCAGACCTGTATTTGTACAAGAAAGACACGCTGGGTGTTGCTGGTGGGAAAACCCTTCGTGTGAGTGATTCGGAACTTGGGAACGGCACTCCTACCTCAACAGAATAGTCATTCAGCTTCTCGTTATTGCCTGCAAAATCCTTGAGCCGGCTCAGCCCGCACGGAGCTGGAATGGGTCTGGCTGCTTGGTTGGGTCCTCCTCTTTCTGCACCTTCCCACCACCCAGAGGGCCGATCTGATAAGGACTGGGGCTTCAGCGTAGCCTGTGTCCCTCTTGGCTTCCTAAAATGCACAGCTGCCTTTTGCTGCTGGGAAAATATTTATTGAAGGTCTGGCTGTCGCTGAGAGAGTTTGACAACTCGTAAGGCACAAACATTCTTTATCTGCAGGATGAGGTTAGTTTCTTTTGGGCCTGGTGTTTTGTAAGAAGGAAATCGCTTTCATAAGCATCAGATTAGATCCAGGAAGCATCCAAAGGACAATGAAAAGCTGATGAGGCCCAGCGTCCGGATTTTCTCATTGGTCACTACTGCCACCTTCTGGCTGATTTTGTGAACTACATAGTAGGGACTGGAAGGGAAGCTTCCTTATCCCAGTATTCTGTTTTTATAAGTTCTGTGTGGCGCAAGGAGGGAATAAAAAAATTAATCTTTAAATAGAGTATTTATTGGTAGATTTCATATTAGCAAGAATTATAAAGCAGACAGAACAGCGACATAAAAATAAAATATATAGTGGAATGTTTGCATTTGAGGCAATAGGGAAATGAATCAGTGAGAGCAGTTTGCTATACCTTCTGCCTCAGCGTTCATTAGCTTTGTCCAAAATAGCTGGTTAGACCTTATCTGAGTTTCTAAGACCTCCTGTCCACTCTCTAAACCTGATTTCTTAACAAATTTATGCTACTCTATCCAATCGTTTTGGAAAATCAGTATAAGATTAGGAACTTAAGTGAAAATTGTTACCTACAAAAAAATTACTGGGTTTAAAACATGTCTTTAATCATGCAATGACAAGTGTCAGTCTTCTAAAAGTTTTTATCATGATCAGTCGATGCTCCTCATGACAACGGCACTCATTAATCCCCAACACCTCTTTAACTCAGCCACCCTCCCACCTCCTCTCTGCTAACCGTCAGTTTGTTCTCTATGGTTAAGAGTCTGTTGGTTTGCTTCTCTTTCTCTCTTTTTTTCCCCCCTTTGCTCATTTGTTTTATTTCTTAAATTTCACAGATGAGTGAAGTCATATGGTATTTGCCTTTCTCCGACTCACTTATTCATTTAGTATTATACTCTCTAGCTTCAACCATGTCATTGCAAATGGCAAGATTTCATTCTTTTTGAGGGCTGAGTAATATTCCATTGCATGCATGCATATATATGTATATAAATGTATATAAAATATATATGCCACACCTTTTTTTATTCTTTCAATCTATAGGCATCTGGGCTCTTTCCATATTTTGGCTATTGTGAATCTTGCTGCTATAAACATTGGGGTGCATGTATCCATTTGAATTAGTGTTTTTGTATTCTTTGAGTAAAAACTCAATCATGCAATTGCTGGATCTGGGTGGTTCTATTTTTAACTTTTTGAGAAACCTCCGCACTGTTTTCCACAGTTGCTGAACCAGTTTGCATTCCCACCAGCAGTGTGAGAGGGTTCCTTTTCTACACACCCTTGCCAATACTTGTTGTTTCTTGTGTTTTTGATTTTAGCTATTCTGACAAATGTGAAGTGTTATCTCATTATAGCTTTGATTTGCATTTCCCTGATGATCAGTGATATTGAGCATCTTTTCATATATCTGTTGGTCATCCAAATGTCTTTAGAGAATTGTTTGTTCATTACTTATGACCATTTTTAATTGGATTATTTTTGGGGGGTGTTGATTAGTATAAATTCTTTATATTTTTTGGATTATAACCATTTATCAGATATATCATTTGCACATATATTCTCCCATTCTGTAGGTTCTCATTCCCATTAAAGATGATTTTAGCTGTGAGTTTTTCATATATGACCTTTGTGATGTTGAGATATGTCTTCTCTAAACCTACTTTACTTTGCTGCTTTGTATCATGAATGAAAGTCATACTTTGTCAAATGGTTTTTCTTCATCTATTGAAATGGTCATATGGTTCTTATCCTATCTCTTATTGAAATGATATATCACACTGATTGATTTGTTAATATTGAACCACATTGGCAAACCCAGGAATGACTCCCACTTGATTGTGGTGAGTGATTTTTAAAAAAAAATGTATTGCTGGATTCGGTTTGCTAGTATTTTGTTGAAGATTTTTACATCTCTGTTCATCAGAGATATTGGCCTGTAGTTCTCTCTCTGTCTCTGTCTCTCTTTTTAGGTAATGTATTTATCTGGTTTTGGCATTAGGGTAATTTGTCCTCATAGAATGAATTTGGAAGTTTTCTTCCCTCATCTAGTTTTTGGAATACTTTGAGAAGGATAGGTATTAGCTATTCTTTAAATGTTTGGTAGAATTTGCCTGGGAAGCCATCTGGTCCCGGAATTTTCTTTGTTGGGGGTTTTTTGGTCAGTGATTCAATTTCTTTGCTGGTATTGAGTCTGTTTAAGTTTTCTATTTCTTCCTGTTTCAGTTTTGGTAGTTTATATATTTCTGGGAGTTTGTCTATTTCTTCTACATTGTCCAATTTGTTGGCAGATAGTTTTTCATAATATTCTCTTATCACTGCATATATTTCTGTAATGGTTATCTCTCCTTTCTCATTTGTGATTTTATTTATTAGGGTCCTTTCCTCTTATTTTTTCTTGTTAAGTCTGACTAGAGGTTTATTGATTTTTATTGATTTTTTCCAAAGAAACACCTCCTGGTTTCATTAATCTGTTCTATTTTTTTAATTGGTTTGTTTGTTTGTTTCTGTATCATTTATCTCTGTTCTACTCTTTATTATTTCCTTCCTTCTGTGGTTCTTTTTCTAGCTCCTTCAGGTGTAAGGTTAGGTTGTTTGAGATTTTTCATGCTTTTTGAGGTAAGCCTGTATGCTAGAAACTTCCCTCTCTGAACTGCTTTTGATTCATCCCAAAGATTCTGAACCATTGTGTTTTCATTTTCATTTGTTTCCAATTTCTTCTTTTATTTTCTGGTTGACACATTCATTGCTTAGTAGCATGCTACTTAACCTCTATGCATTTGTGGTCTTTCCAGACTTTTTTTCTTGTGGTTGATTTCTAGTTTCATAGCCTTAGGGTTAGAAAATATGCGTGGTATGATTTTGATCTTTTTTAATTTATTGAGGCTTGCTTTGTGGCCCAAAATGTTATCTCTTCTGGAGAATGTTCCATGTGCACTTGAAAATAATGTGTCTTCTGCTGTTTTAGGATGGAATATTCTGAATATGTCTGTTACATCCATCTGGCCCAGGATATCATTCAAAGCCATCATTTCCTTATTGATACTCTGTTTAGATAATCTATCCATGATGTAGGTGGGGTGTTGAAGGCCCCTACTACCATTGTGTTATTATTGATTTGTTCCTTTATGTTAGTTATTAACTGTTTTATATACTTGGGTGCTCCCATGTTGGGAGCATAAATATTTGCAATGGTTATATCTTCTTGTTGAATTGTCCCGTCTATTATTACATAATGTCTTTCTTTGTCTTTTTCTGCAGTCTTTTTTTTTTTAAAGATTTTATTTATTTATTTGACAGACAGAGATCACAAGTAGGCAGAGAGGCAGGCAGAGAGAGAGGGGGAAGCAGGCTCCCCACTGAGCAGAGAGCCCGATGCAGGGCTCGATCCCAGGACCCTGAGACCATGACCTGAGCCGAAGGCAGCGGCTTAACCCACTGAGCCACCCACGTGCCCCTGTTGCAGTCTTTGTTTTAAAGTCTATTTTGTCTGATGTAAGTATTGTCACTCTGTCTTTCTTTTGACATTCATTTGCATGCTAGATGTTTCTTCATCCTCTTACTTTTAATCTGCAGGTGATTTTAGGTCTAAACTGATTCTCTTATAGGCAGCATATAGATGGGTCTTGTTTTTTGTTTTTGTTTTAATCCATTCTGTCACCCACTTTCTTTTGTATGGAGTGTTTAATCCATTTAATTCAAAGTAATTATAATAGATACTTATCTATTGACTTTTTATTACCTGTTTTGTGGTTGTTTCAGAAGATTTTCTCTGATCCTTTCTTGTCTTTCTCTCTTTCATGGTTTGCTGGGTTTTTAAATGACATGTTTGAAATTCTTCCTCTTTTTTCTTTGCAAATTTATTAGTGGTTTTTTAATTTGTGGTTACAATTATGTTTGTATATGACCTTTTCTGCATATAGCAGTCTATATGAAGTTAATGGTATTTAAGTTTGAACCCATCCTTTACTCCTCCCCTCCCCATGTTTATGTATATGGTGTCATATTTTACATTATTTTATGTTGTGAGTTCCTTGATTGATTTGTTTTTATAGAAGTACTAACTTTTACTGCCTTTATGTTTCTTACATTCATACTATCATTTTTGATCTTTCCTTTCCACTCAAATAGTCCCCTTTAATATTTTTTGCAGGACTGGTTAGTGGTCAGGAACTCCTTTAGTTTCGTTTGTTTGGGAAACTTGTTATCTCTCCTTCTATTCTAAATGGTAGCCTTGCTGGATAGAGTATCCATGGCTGCAGGTTTTTGTCCTTTGAATTCAGCACTTTGAAAGTATTATGCCACTCCTTTCTGGCTTGAAAAGTTTCTGCTGAAAAATCCCCCAGTAGCCTATGGTTTTTCCTTTGTATGTAACTGACTTATTTTGTTTTGCTGTTTTTTTTTTTTTAAAAGATTTTATTTATTTATTTGACAGAGAGAAATCACAAGTAGATGGAGAGGCAGGCAGAGAGAGAGAGGGGAAGCAGGATCCCCGCTGAGCAGAGAGCCCGACGCGGGACTTGATCCCAGGACCCCGAGATCATGACCCGAGCCGAAGGCAGCGGCTTAACCCACTGAGCCACCCAGGCGCCCCTTGTTTTGCTGGTTTTAATATTTTTTCTATACCACTACATTTTGCCATTTTATTTTTTATTTTTTTAATGATTTTATTTACTTATTTGACAGAGAGAGATCATAAGCAGGCAGAGAGGCAGGTGGGTGGGAAGGAAGCAGGCTCCCTGCTGAGCAGAGAGCCCAATGAAGGACTTGATCCCAGGACCCTGAGATCATGACCTGAGCCAAATGCAGAGGCTTAACCCACTGAGCCACCCAGGCACCCCACATTTCGCCATTTTAATTACCATATGTCTTGATGTGGATCTGCTTTTGTTGATTTTATTGGGGTTCTCTGTGCCTCCTGGACCTGGACATCTGTTTCCTTCCCCAATATTAGGGGAATTTTCAGCTATTAAACTGAAATGATTAAGTTCTCTGCCCCCTTTTCTCTCTTCTCTTCTGGGCTCTCATAATACAAATGTTACTACCTTTGATGGAGTCACTGAGTTCCCTAGGTGTTTTCTCATTTTACATAGTTATTTTTTTCACTCTTTTGTTCAGCTTGATTACTTTTCATTACTCTGTCTTCTAGTTCATTAGTTCATTCCTCTGCTTCTTCCACTCTGCTGTTCATTCCATCAACCGCACTTCTCATTTCACTTATTGAGCCTTTTATCTCTGCTATGTTATTTCTTATATCCATGCTAATGGCCTTACTGAGGTCCTCTACTCTTTTCTCAAATCCAGTGAGTATCCTTATGATCATTGCTATAAATTATCCATTAGGCATGCTACTTATATCTGTTTTGCTTAGATTTCTGGCCATGGCCTTGTCCTATTCTTTCATTTGGGCTAAATTCCTCTGTCTTCTCATTTCATCTAAGTCTCTGTGCCTGTTTCTTTGTGTTGGGTAAGTCAGTTCCATTTTCTGTTCTTGAGACTGATAGCTTTATGAAGAAGAGTTCCTGCAATACCCTACAATGTAGTGCCCCCTGTTCCCCTGGGCCTGGCACTTTTGGGAGGGTCTCCAATGGGTGCTGCATGCATTCTGCTCTTGTGTCCTGGCAAGTCATCTATAGAATGTTCTTTTTGCCTGTAGTGGAGAGTGTTTTCTCACTGGCCTGAATGTGTTTTAACTAGACATGCTCTGGTCTGCTTGTGAAATAAGGCCTGTTGCTGCGAGTACTGGAACAAAGACTGGGTTGGGAGATACAGTGTTGGCAGGGGTTTGGGCTGGTCTTCTAGGGGAAAGGGCCTGGAAGACAGGGAATGAGGCAAGCATGACTGAGAAGGACGGTTATATGGGAGTACAGTGGTGTTGGGCTTGGTGTAAGGAAGTCAGCTAGTAAGTGATGGTGCTTTAATTGTTCCCACAGGTGGCCCAGTGCTTATGCTAAGGGTTGGAGGAGAGAAATGGCACCTTCCACTTCCTCCCCACCCCCCAGAAGGGTCTCTGTAAATGCTACCTCTCTGGGACATGTTCTGAGATGAGGAACTAACCTCTACACTGTGTGCTCTGGCTGCTGTTCAGATTGCTGTTTCCACCGTATGGGCAAGGGCTGTTTACCCTGCTTTTTCTCCAAGACTAGCTCCAATGTCCTTTAAGCTCTCCCAGAGCCAAACATGCTGACCTTTAAAACTCCAGACTTAAACTGCATGGGTTGCTAGAACTCACAAAATTCAGGTCTTTGATTTTCTAAACCAGTTGCTACTGGGGATTCATTTTTCCTATTTCCTATGTGCTGTCCTGTGTTTTAGTCTGTCTCTGGCCCTTCTATGTGACTGCAGCTCTTTCCCCACCACAACTGCCATAATGGATTTTAGAGTGCAGCAGCTGGTGCCCTTGGACAATGACACTTTCTGGCACCCCGGTTCCAAGAGGCACATTCTTATTGTGGCTGCAGATACACAGAGCAAAGATTACACTTCTCATCCTCTCTTGAAGTTTGATGGTCTTGTGTTGAGTTCTGGCCAATAAGGTATATGCATAAGCTCATAAACAACTTTCAGAAATGACTCGTAAAAGAAGAGGACTATGTACTCCTTCCCTGCCCTTTCTCCTCTCTTGATCAGATGACTAGACCTGAATAGCTATTTTGGATCATGAGACAGAAGCCCACTGTGGGAGGATGATGAAGCCACAAAATGAAATAAACCCAAGCCCCAGTGATCATGGACAGTTTAGGTTCATGGGAGAGAAAAATAAACGTCTAACTTGCATAAATCACTGTTTGATTTTCTGTCACTTGAAACTGAAGTTAATCTTAACTGAAAAAGATCTACATTTTGCATGTAAAGCCTGAAGCCTAAAGGAGTAAATATTTCCCATGGAATAAATGATGACACAAAGTAAAGCTTAATCATCCAAGACTGTGACTGGGATATGATATTTATCCCATGGGCTAAGAATACTAGCAGATCCCACCCTTCTGTTGCTAGGACAGCATCCCTCTTAGTTAGCAAAGGTAAGAGAAGAAAACCACTGATGTTTATTATGGAGAAGTCTTTGAAAACAGTGTGTGAAAAAATAACTTAAATCCTCCCCTACCCCACTGTGTGCCAGGTTCATAGAGTTTGCTGAATGAAGGGACCAAGGAGGAAACCAGCTTGACTTTAATTGTCTGTTAAATCTGTTGAAAATTAACTTTTTCTAAAATAATTCCTTTAGAAGCTTTCAAAGCTTGAGAACTTAATAAATGTTACCCTTTTTCAGGCTTGTCATTATTCAACCTAGTACCACTCTTTGACAATGGCACATGGGCTGTTTTCTGGAAGCATATGTCTCTTCTCTCTGATGACTTTCAAAACATGAATTTACCCATACAAACTATTTAACTATGTTACCTGTATACCTGTACATTTTTAAACTGTATGTGTATTTTCAATGTGTGACATCTGAAGATTAGCAAATTCTGTTTACTAAGCACCCTACAGGTTAGAAGGCAGTAGAAGAGAAGTTAATACAAGGGCCTGGAGACACACCAATCTGATTCTAGCATTTGTTCTGCTACTGAATCACTTGTGTCATCTTGGGCTTAATTTCTGAGATTTTCCTCATTTGTGATAGTCCCTAGTTATAAGATTGCTGTGAGAATTAAATTAGACAATGCACAAAAAAATCATAGAGGTTCAGTACAGAGTGCTGGTTGTGTTGTAAGTACACAGTAACCACTAGCTATTGCTAACAATTTGATGCCCAGTCCCCAGTCAGAGGTTGTTCCATATAGCATCCACTGGTCACATGTAGCATTTAAGCACTCAAAATGAGTGCTACGCAATTTGAGATGTGCTGTGAGTATAAAATACAAACTAGATTTTGAAGTCTTAGTGTGAACATAAGAATGTAAAAATATTTCCTGGATAATTTTAGAAATATTGATTACATGTTGGGATGAAAAATTTTGGATATATTGTGAAATAAAATATATTATTAAAGGTAATTTCAACTGTTCCTTTATCCTTTTTAAAAATGTGGCTACTAGAAAACTTAAAATTATACCTGTGACTTGTACATCAAATTTCTTTTGTGCAGTGCAGGTCTAGTAGGCAGTTGGGTGGGATGGTAAAGTGAACCCCCAGATCATGGTTTTTGTGGTTAGTATATGGTGGCTAACAGAAACCTGAACAAAAGTCCAGTGGAGGAAATCTATTTCCTAGGGCATGTGGAATACTTGTACTAATGAATTCTATAGATACTGACTGAGGTCAAGGGGTGATCTTGAATGAGCATCACTCAGTCACCTGAGTCTAAAGATTGGCCCCCAAATTCGGGGGTTCTGACAATGGAAGTTTGGAGAGGTGCAAACCAGGATCTGACATGGAGTCCAAGGGGGAGCATAGTGATGACAGAGCACCAAATGGCAAGGAATGATCAAGGGCTTGAGCCAAGGAGGCAGTAGTTCAGGAGTAGAAAATCCACTTCTCAGGGGCATTGTTGGTACAGACAGAAGTCATTTCCACAGATATTGATTAGGACCTACTATGTGCCAGACCCTTTATTAGAAACTGATGAAAGCACTATGCTTGCTTAAAAGGTGCTCACGGTCTGGTAGGAAAGACAGATAAATAAATAATTGTAGCACAAAGTGATGAAATACTGTGAAAGAATACAGTGGGAGCTCATTGAGGAGAAAACTAATCCATTCTTGTGGGAAAGAGACATTTTCCTAGAGAAAGCAACCACTCAAATAAGATGTAATGGGGAAGTAGCCAGGAAAGAAGGGGTAAGCATAAGCACATTCTAGATAAGGGAGCAACATGGGCAAAGGCTGGGTAAGGAAAGCACCCTGCACTCCACGAGTGGCAAATTGCCTCAGAGCAGATTGAAAGGTGGGAGTGGCTGGAAGCTGGAGAGAGGAGGGGAGTGTGTGGCATCACAGTTGAAGGGCTTTGAGGGCACAAGGCAGGGGGATTTGTAGAACTTTAAGCTCAGGAGTGTTATGGCCACATTTGTGCTTTAGAAAGTTTTCTCTGACTTTATTGTGAGAATTAAATACACCCCATCCAGTCTCTCCTTCTTAAATCAGGAATGAAACCTGGACAGAATGCATGGAGCAGGTATTTAAGGACTCTGAAGGTAAATAGTAGCAAATGGATCAGAGAAGATCAACAGTTGAAGTACCACTAAGCCAGCAGAAGGTTCACGTTTTTTTCCCTTCCAGTATGTCCTGGACTCAGCACATGGCCTGAGACCTGGAAAGTGATGAGCACAATGAAAGATCCAGGAGATGCTCTCTGGTTCAGACTCAAAGAGTGGATAAGGAATCTTCTAATATTAATAGAAAGTTGGAAAATCCCCATTTTTCCTATTTTCTCCATTCTCTTTCATTTCAGCCCCTAAGCAATCCTTTGGTGACAGCAGGAACATTGGGAGCAATGGGGGCCCCAAAAGCATGAGGGAGGGAATATTTCCTCTCCAAATGCAAAAGCTGTGGTCCCTAGAAGATGGGCTGAACCCTTGTTATTTATTTATTTCTTTATTTTTTGAACTTTCTTTCATTGCTTGGTCCCAGGCATGGGCTCAGATGCACCAAGTGTGTGTCAGATTGAGTAAGTCCCCTCATTTTGGCTGGAGACTGATAAGACCAGAAAATATTGGGGAAATCATGGAGAGGGAGGAGCTCAGAAAAGCAATCTTATTTTTGAAAGCAAAGTTGTTTTGAGTGGCTGGGCTCACCTCTGAATTGTACATGAATAAATCTGAAACCTGAACAACATGTCATAACAGAATGTCATAGACTTTGAGAACTGACCCATTGGATAGATCACAGCCAACCACCCAGACCACCCACTAGGTGACACACACGTGGGACACATCTGAATAGTGCTGCAAAAGTTTTGACAGTGGTACTGATATTTAAACCACATGGGCAGAGGGCTTCTCTGAACTTATAGCCTGAACCCAACAGAGGCTGCTAAACAAAGTTTCCCTGCCTAAACAAAACCATCAATGTTCCCCATAGGTTTGAAATAATACTTGGAGACTTACAATATCTAAAATATCCATGAACTAATCTAAAATTGCTGAGCATACAAAGAACCAGGAAAATTTTAACTTGCATGGAAAAAGAGTCATCAGATGCCAAAGCCATGATATTACAGATGTTGGAATTATCTGAAAGATTTTTTTAAAAGATTTTATTAATTTATTTGTCAGAGAGAGAGAGAAAGAGAGCACAAGCAGGGGGAGAGGCGGGCAGACGGAGAAGCAGGCTCCCCACTAAGAAGGAGCCCATGTGGGGCTCAATCCCAGGACCCTGGGATCATGACTTGAGCTGAAGGCAGACACTTAAGTGACTGAACAACCCAGGTGTCCCTCCCTATCTGACAGACTTTAAAGCAGCAGTTATAAGAATGCTCCAAGAAGTAATGGCAAACCTTATTGAAATGAATGATAGGATAGACTTCCTCAGCAAACAAAAACGCTAAATGGTGAAAAGAACCACATGGGAACTGTAAAAGTGAAAAATACAGCAACCAATATTTTAAAACCCGAGTGGGCTTCAGGGAAGTGATAGAAAAAAGAGCCAATGAACTTGAAGATAGGTTGATAGAAATGATCTAATATGAATAACTGAATGTTCAGCTTCTGACATTCAAAATTAATTTTTCCAACCTGACAATAGGTTTTGGTAAAGGAAAACATCTTATAATATTTTTAGCTCTTATTTAGCATCTCAAGAACCATGCCTGGCAGGGGGAGGGGTTCCATTTATTCCACAGTATTGAGCAGATGCCTTATTTGGGCAGCTTGCTGCTTTGAGTAGCAGAACAAGGGAAAATTCATCCCTTTCCATCCTGGAAGATGATGAGAGAAAAAATCATGAAAAAGAGGCAGGAGAGGTAGCTGGTTGGAAGTATGTGGCAATTTTCTCTAGTTATGTGAGGAGGATTAAGAATGTCAGATTGTTAGAGGAGTGTTGGAGTTGACTTGTGTCAGCTGTGTGGAGCCAACTGTTAAAATTTCAAGAATTTTGCAAGCTGATTGTTAAAATACTTTGCAACTTGAAATTGGACGTGGTGGAGATATTTGCACCATGATAACTAGAAAACACTTCAAACTCTTGGAGAGTCTGTTGTTAAATCACCAGCATAGAACTGTGACAAATAGATCAAAGGGAACGTGGAGGGCACAGAGTGGGGCATGCTTTCTCTCTTCACCATTTGGCACCTTGGAGGACAATGCTATGCAGGAACTATACTAAAAAGGTGTGATCAAGCATGGTAGTATGACATGGTTGGATAGAGAGTAAATCTGGTTAACACTCTCAACCCTACCTAGTTTTTCAAATAGAGAAAGTGCTGGACTGAAAGCCATGGGCCCACTGTGGTAAGGTGAAGATCCTCACCACAAAGCCTGGTCAGGAACTCAGACTCAGCTATCTGTTGACCAGTGAGAACTGAAAGAGGGCTGAGTCAGTGGGAGGATTCACAGAAATGGAATTGGCCACAGGGCCATGAGGTACAGATATCATCAGCAGACTGGTGGATCCAACAGACAAGATCAGACCACCTTAGTGCCAGACTGGCCAAGATAAGACGGGGCTGCGGATAGTTCCTGGCTCCCCAAATCCCTTTTTTCCACCACCATGAATTTACAGGAGAACTTCTCCCCCATATATCAGGTACCACTTAGAAGAGATGGGCTTGGAAGTAAGGGGTCTCCTATACATGAATACCAAAGGGTCTGTTTAAGTCACTACATCTAACTCAGATGGAAAATCAGTCTATAATTAATTATCTTTCCTCTGCTACATGATAGTGGGAGCTTAGGAGGAAAACAGATCAGGTATAGATCCGAACTAAGCAGACCACATTTTTTCTTCCTTTTTGACTGGTAGTGTAAATTTGCTACCCAGCAACACTTGGAAAATAAATAAATAGCATAGTTTGTGTTTATCCAAATGTATAATTCATGATTTTTTTATTTTTTATTTTTAGAGCTCAATCATTTTTTGCAAACAGAGGTTTGACTTCACCTCCATTATGCAGATGGAAAAGAGACTGGAGCATATTGCATTTGAGGGATTTGAAGACAGAAAGACTACACCTTGGATGCCTCTCCATGATGTGGGGCTTTGCTCTCAGAATGGTAAGTCCAGAACTAAATTTTTATCACTTATCCCTGGAATAACCATCCGAATCCAGGATTAGAGGAAGTGGTTCATTTTAAACTCAGGAGAAGTGAATTGATAAAGAATACTGAGCTTATTTGGTTGCTGTGAAAAATGAAACTGCCAGTAGGCTGGAATACTTAAAAATATAGGATGTTAGGGCCAAAAGGATAGCTGGGATCATTTAGTCCAGGCAGCTGAGACCCAGGAAGGTGAAAACACATGCTCAAAGTTCGGCAGCTCATCCATCGTCCATGACCAGGCTGAAACTCAAACTCTGACCCCACTCCCATTTTATGTAAGGACTTGGGTTTCTACCTCACCTCTATCTTTGCAGAGGAGTCTATGTGAGGAATCGCATCAGAGCTGCAAGCCTGCTTAACAGTCCTGCAGTTAGAACAACAGATTTATTCCACTTGCCAACCATGTGGGAATCTCCCCTGGGTCCATCCTTCAGATACACAGATGCTGATTCTCTGTTTCTTTTTTTCTGAACTCCGTGAATAAAGATCCCTGGGTCTTTCCTCAGGCCATAAACGGTTAGTTAGGGCATATTATATTGGAGTGTCATTCTAAGCCTGACACACATCTTTGATTAGATCAAAATGTGTCCCAAGTCACGTAATAAAAATAATAGTGGGTGGTGGTCTCATTACTGGGCATTTGTATATATGTCAAGTATGGGCATTGAGCATTTTCCATATGTTGCCTTTTTATTGACAGACTTAAAAACAACTCTAAGGGTCTACTACCTTCTAACTCAGAATGTGTCCCCCACCCCCCACATATCCCCATGGCCTGTGTGGGCCTCCATGGTCTGTGTGGAACTGTGTGGCTGATGGGCCCCATTAGTGGCTGTGGTTCATGTGGCTGCTTCAGTATGTCATCTTTTCTCTCTCACACCTTGGAGGTCCTACATGTCTGTGTCCTGGAGGGCTCTGAGAGCCTCTTGGGGGGAGACCTGGGTTCTGCCAAGCACATACTTTCTCTTTTACATTGGTTTGAATTTCCGTGTTGGCTTGTGTGCAACGTTGGTGAACTGCTTGAGAGAGACCTGTGTTATGTTTGCCACAAGAAGGGAAGAATAAAGGCACTGACTGAAAACTAGAAATGTTTCAGATAAATGTAATCTTCTAGAGATACAAACATAGTACAGAAAAGTGCATGTAAGCGGTCCACACCCATGTGGTCCCTTCGCAGGAACAAATGGTGAGCAAATCCCCTTGTGCAGCCTTGGACTCAGAGGGAGGCAGGTTTGTGGTGTGGGAAAGTTATGGCAACAGATACTTGTGGGGCAGCCAGCCGTCAAAGATCTCCTGATGAACTGACCGAAATGGGAGATGGGAATATGACAAAATAAAAAAGGACAACCTGGCTTGGGCTCCAAGGCAGAGGACAGCATGCTGGGAATAACCTGGCCCCTCTGCGCCATCTCTACCAGGTCTGACCATTTAGATCAATAAAAACTTGGGGAATAGAAGAGTTGATAAATACAAGGAATTGAACAAAACACTGTACACTTCATCAAATCTTCTCTTTTTGGTATTTCTGTTTCATTTTTAGTGATAAGAACTTTAGAAAAATCCACAAAGACCTTTATTTTAAATTGTGGTAAATGATACATAACATAAAATGTATCATCTTAACCAGTTATTCGTGGCATTAAGTTCCTTCACACCATTGGGCAGCCATCACCAGTGTCCATCTCCAGAACTTTGTCACCTTCTCTGAAACTAACACTGTCTGCGTTTGACCATAACTCCTCGTTTCACCCACCACCAGCCCCTGGACACCACCATTCCTTTTTCTGTCTCTGTGAATTTGCTGACTCTAAGCACTGCATATAAGTGGAATCATGTAGTATTCATTCTTTTGTCACTGGCTTATTTCACTTCCTATATCTTCAAGGTTCATCCATGTTATAGCCTGTGTCAGGAGTCCCTTCTTTCTGAGGTTGAATCGTAGTCCATTATATGTATAGACCACAATATTTTCATCCTTTCATCCATCAATGGACACTTGGGTTTTTTCCACCTTTCAGCTATTGTGAATAGCATTGCTGTGAGCATAGGTGTATGAATATCTGTTTGAACTCCTGTTTTCAATTTTTTTTTCAATACACATCTAGGAACAAAATTGCTGGATCATATGGTAATTATGTTTTTAATTTTTTAAAAATCTTTTTATTTATTTGAGAGAGAGAGAGAGAGAAAGAGAGCAATCACAAGTAGTAGGCAGAGAGAGGAGAGGGGAAGCAGGCTCCCCGCTGAGCAGAGAGCCTGATGTGGGGCTCTATCCCAGGACCCTAAGATCATGACCTGAGCCAAAGGCAGAGGCTTAACCCACTGAGACACCCAGGTGCCCTTGTTTTTAATTTTTGAGGGACTGCTTCAACATGCACAAATACTTTTTCACTGATTCTGCCAGTTCAGACAAACCTGTTACCTTTCTGTAAGTATGAATGATGCAAGGTTATTAAGGGTTTGCTGTTACTTGGTAGCACTGCATTTGAATATTTTGATTTATCAAGTGGTTTATTTCTTTTCTTTTTTTCTTTCTTTCTTTCTTTTTTTAATGAAGTCGGCCCCTCCTTTGGGAGCCTGGGTGTATCCCTCAGTCTGGTTTGATGAGGAAGACAGAATAAGGGCCCCCAAAGATGTTTCTGTCTTAATGCCCAGAATCTGTTGTGTTATAGTAAAAAGAACTTTGTAAGTATAATTAAGTATTTTGAGATGTAGAGATCATCCTGGATTATCCAGTTGGGTCCAGTGTAATCACAAGAGTCCCTAAATGTAGACGAGGGTAGTAGGAGAGACTTGAAGGAAGATGTGACTTTGGAAGAAAGACACAGAGGCAACATTTTGAAGATGGAGGGACAGATTGTGAGCCAGAGGATGTGTATGGCTGAACAATAAGAGACTAGATTCTTCCCTAGAATGTGCAGAAGGAACACCATCCTGGGGAGCCTGCTTCTCCCTCTGCCTGCCACTTTCCCTGCTTGTGCTCTCTCTCTCTGTGTCAAATAAAGAAATAAAATCTTTTAAAAAAATGTAGTTCTGCTAAGAATAACTCTACTTAAATTACTGACTGGGTACCAGTTTCAATCGTGTTTAATTGGAGAATTAATTTTAACCTCTTTGAACTTTGTTCAAAGTTGTTTGAAAGTTGTTTAAAGGGGGATAGTATTAGTTTGCAGGGTGATGGTGACTTTTAAATTATCTAACTTGTAAGAAAGTATCTAGCCCAGTGATCTTAAAAGCAAGCCCATAATAAGGACTGAAAAAAGCCATTTCAGGTAAATCCAGTCAATGTGCTCAAGGCCACTGATTCTCAGTGAAGTGTTCTTCCTTTTTCACTCTTTCTGGGATATTTGGACACATTTATTTGCTTGTTTTGCATCAGTCAGAGACCTTCTTTCTTTTCTTTCCTTTGGAAAAAGAGAAAGAGAGGGAGAGGGAGAATGGGTTGGGGGGTGGGGAATCATCTTAGGAATATGAAGTTCAAGAGGCCCAAGATCTTCCCTCTCTGCATTTCTCTGATAAGAGATATTTTCCTGTCCCATTTCCAGAGTTTGACTCTGTTCCCAGCTTCAGTTAAAGGGACTGCTACCCTTAACAAAGAACAAAGCATCTTGAGAAAAAATTTAAACAATGCCTTTGAACACATTTTTATTATAGTGCTAATGTCTGCCAAAATTTCAGGATCAAAGAAATCTGAAAAGATTTATACAATAGTGAACCCTTTGTGAAAAGTGTTAGATTAATGGGGAGATCATGTCAAATATTAAACATTTATGATTCCATTCTCTTTTTCTTGCCCACTAAGGAAAAATAGAATGAACTCATTTTAATTTTTTTTCAAATTAAAAAAAATTTGGTAAAGCAACACATAACATAACATGCACTTTTAGCCATGTTTAAGTTTTAAGGGACATTAATCACCTTTACTTTGCTGTATGGCCATTACTGCTGTCCATCTCCAGACTTTTTTCACCAAGCAAACCTTTGCATTTTAAGATACAAGTTGCATCAGTGGATTTCAAGTCCATATTATCTCTCAGCCTGTATGTAGAATTGTTCTAATGTTCTATATAAATATAGACATGTAGACATATGTGCTTGTGCATGCACAGCTACAAATGACTCAAAGGAAGAAGAACTACTAAGCCCTACATGTTATATATTGTAGGGATCCCGTGAAGCAGAAACTGTTATCCCACTTTACAAAAGGGGAGACAGAGAAAAATTAAGTAGCTTGCTCATGGTCACATACCTGGGAAGTGGTGTTGCTGGTTCTCAACTCCTATCTGTTCTCAATGGCACCATGCTTTCAAATTTAGATCCCCTTAAGCACAAAGGAAAGAAGGAATGAGGATTGGGTAAGATGCAGACTTTAGGACTGTTAGGTTGTCAGTTATTGAAAGAACCTTCTAGGAGCTCCTGGGTGGCTCAGCTGGTTAAGGACTGAGTCTTGATTTTGGCTCCAGTCGTGATTTCATTGTTGTGAGACCAAGTCCCATGTCAGGCTCCACATACACGGGTGGAGCCTGCTTAAGATTCTCCTTTGCTCCACCCCTCCCCACCTCTCTCTAAAATTAAAAAAATAAAGGATTTTTTTTAAAAAAAACCTTCCAGAAAAGTGCGGGTTTTGCTTTGTTGGAGATTTTTCAGGATTCAAGATGCAGCTCTTCTCCTCCCTTGAAAATCTCTGTGGCTTGTGTTTGCTTAATGTATCCCATGGTTACGTGTCAAATATGAAATGGTAACAAAAGGGACAAAGATGGGGAAAGGACAGGTTAGGGAGCTAGTGGCAGTGCAAAACTATGTCAGAGCGGAGGATGCTGGGCTAGGCTGCTGCTCCTGGACATTCCTGTTCTGCTCAGGATACCATATCAGAGTTGGAGGAGGGGGTTGCTGGAAGGGAAACAGATGGCTTCTCCATGAATACAAGGATAGGTGGACTTTGCTAGAAAAGTTTCACCCTTCACAGATGAACTGAAGACTCGTGCCTCATTTCTAACTGAAACTTGGTGCTGTCTCTCAGGTTGCTTCTCAAGAAGGTGTGGTTAGGGTAATATCATGCAGGATATGGTATTAGCTAATTTTTGTCAGTCTCTACTAGACACGTATATGGTAATCATTTTACTTGTACCACATCTCTAAATGACACAAACACTTTGGTTCTGTCATCATCTCTATGTAACAGGTGAGAGGAAGAAGGCCACATGGCCCAGAAGTAGCATGGGCAGAAATTCAGCTGAGGTCCATCTGTACCCCAAGCCCATGCTTGTCTTCACCATGACATTCCGTCCGGCTTTGAAGCTTCCTACACATGGGTACTCAACATGGCTTCACTAATTGCTCTCCCAACGGTCTCAGTTTGCAATATCATCAATAACGGGAACTATACTACCTACTGCATGGGATTTCTAGGAAGATTAAGAAAAATTACCCACATGGAAATTTGGCTAAATAAACAGGATCGAACTGTATCCTCCCCAAGGATGTGTTGAAGTCCTAACTCCCAGGACCTTAGAATATGACCTTATTTGGAAGTAGGGGGTTTACAGAGATAATAAAATTGAAATGAGATCACTAGAGCAGGCCTAAATCCAATATGGTTGGCATCCTTATATAAAGGGAAATTTAGATATAGAGACAGACATGTACAGAGGGAAGATGATGGAAAGATGCACAGGAGAGGGCCATATGAACACAGAGAATTGAACTGATCCATCTATAACCCAAAGAATGCCTGTGGCTACCAGAAACTAGGAGAAGCACAGACTTCACCTTCAGAGGCCCAGCACCTTCAGAAGGATCATGGCACTGACAATACCTTGATTTTGGATTTCTGGCCTCTAGAACTGTGAGACAATACATTGCTGTTGTTCTAAGCCAGTTGATGGTACTTTTGTTACAGCAGGCCTCGCAAACTAATACAGTGCACAGTCAACATATTTTCCTTCCTTACGCCATTCATTCCACAATATTTAAGGATTTCCTCACCATCCTTCTGACAATAGCATCAGAGCTTATTGTCTGTTAGTTGAGTAAAGGTGATGGAGTCCTTGTTTCTGCTCTCAAATTGCTTATACCTCCATAGGGCAGACAGAAAATAAAGTAGTAATTGTAGAACGTGATTAGAATGGTCAAGGCAAGGGGAGGGTGCTAGAGGAGTCCCTTGAACCCAGCCTGGGTGCCAGTGATGGAAAGCTTCTTGGAGGAAGTGATATCTCAAAAATGATGAAGTAGTAGCATTTTGAATAGGGACAAGTCTGTCACGGAACAAGAATGTTAACAAGTTTGTTGTTGTTACAATGGTACAAGTTCAGTTCCCAGTTCACTGGAAAAATGGCAAGGACAAGCAAGACTAAAGAGAAGCCCAAGTATTTGTCTCATTTAGCAGTTTTGTTTCCAGAATACTTTTCAGCTGGTGTGGCTCCTTATTAAGTGTAGTTATTGGAAGTGGTGAGTGGGTACTGGGGAAGGGTAGACTGATAATGAGATCAGGGACCATTAATCAATAGGCAGAGACCAATGTCTCTATGAGACGGAATATTTCTTTTATTTGGTTCTCTTTCTTCAGTGCATGCCATGTAGTAGGACAAGATTCCAAAGCTTGGTCTGGGCCCCTGGTAAGGTTGTATAGGTGGTGGACTGCACAAAAGGAGACAGAGGACTGAAATCCAGTGTATGCCCACTAACCAAGTCATGTATCTGGACAGAGGCCTATGTTTTGCCAAAAGACAAGCATTCCTTTGCTTTGCACAGAAGTATCATCTTCTTGTCAAGACATAGGACACTAATTCTGGTTTCACCAGAGTGGGCACCTTTTTATAATCACATATAATTTTTTATAATCACGTATAATGGATGCCATCCATTCCAATGGTAGTCCCAAGCATGGCATTTGATCTTGCTTCGTGACAAGGCATCTATTCCTTTGAAACAAAATGTATCCCACGTGCTGGAAGGCTGTCCAAGGAGTCCTTGGTATGCAGTTAGAGACTAGATTCACAGCAATTCTTTCTTCTAGTCTCATTAGCTAAATTAACTACAGTTATCTTGGTAGTCTGAATCTTCACTAGATGGCTTCTGGCTCATGCCCCTAACATTCAGACCATATCTGATTTTTTGTGGAGTTTAGAAAGGAAGGGACATAATAAACCCCTAAGCGCTTGGCTAATGAACATTAATTATAAATATGATCTGCACAGTTAAGACAATGTTCTCCATGAATTTCAGTCTTGCCACACATGTAACTGTGTAATACTTTGTAAATTTTCCCTGACTTTGGAATTTCTTCTCCTCCAGACCCCATGTCATATTTTCTTGCGGGGTAAGGTAAAAGGGTTGCTGTGGGGGTTGAGGGGTGTGCTCGAGGCCAGAATATAAACAGACAATAGGCTCTGATGCTATTGTCAGAAGGATGGTGAGGATGAAACTCTACTCATGATGGGAACAGTACACCTATCTGTCTTCCAGCAGATGGAAAAACACTATTACAGGAATAGTACAAAGGTTACAAGTAGGTCCAAATGGAGTTCCAGATGTCAGGGGGGAAACAGCAGGAACTGGGGTGGGATCACGGGGTAAGGAAATGGGATCCCCATTCTCACGTGGTTCTGGGGAAGGGAAATGCTGCTCACCAGTAAGATTGGAATTTCTTGGGTCCATCTGTGGATTCATATGAAGACACTCTAATAAATATGACTTAATTGAATACCAGTGACTTTGCATTCCACTTGCATGTTACAGAAGCTCTCCAGACTCTCCCCTTTCCTGGCCTGCTTACCTCGGGTGCCTCGTGTCAGCTCAAGAGCAGCTCTTTCCTATTTCATTCTTTACCCTCTCCTCTGGCACTGTTGTCCAAGCTGTTAAAGCTACTGTTGTGTGTTTCAGAGCAGCATGGTGCCTATGCCCAAGCCCTGGTTCTCTCTTCCCCTACTTTGTGCTGGGTCCTTCCGTGTTTGTGAAGTAAGCCATGCTGTGTTCCACCCACTTGTCTGTGTACTAGAAGGTCATTGGGCCCTACAAAATGCCATGGGTGCCCCGAATCCCTTATAAAGCCAGTTTCTGGTTCAGCTTCTCTCTCCTCGGGACTTTGCCACAAATCCAAGAGGCTGGGTGTGGAGACGGGACACCAGGACCTCCTTTTCTCTCTGTCTTTGCCCTCAGGAGCTTGGTGCCAACATCATCATTTCCACCCTGAAAATATCTGGAAGAGACAACATGGTGTCCTTTGGAAAGGGGACAATTGGTTTCTTTCTGAAGCTGTGCTGATTTTTTAATTACTTTTTTTTTTTTTTTTAAGCGCTACTTTCCCAGCCTTGAAAGGCCTCTGGGAATAAGCTCCCTGAGAGCAAGAACACCCGTGACCCGGCTCTCAGCAGACGGCTTTAGTGACTTCTTTCCAATTCCAACATTCTAGGCGCCCTAAACATAGCTGTGAAATATTGAAGTCAAAACCCATAAAATATTGGATAATGAAATCCAATTAAGGAATTTAACAAAACAAATGACTGCAGATAGATGGCCTTCAGGATATGATTGTGATGGAAAAAGAATAACCCATAAATACAAATAAATTGTGTGTTACCTCAGGGGGTGACAGTGGACAAACCCAGTAAGATTATGAAAAATGGCCAGGGAACAAGGCAGGAGTGTAAGCACCTTTCTCTTCTCAATGACTCTACATAGGAGATTTGCCATTAGGTTGGTGGAAAGAATCATTCTGAAGACCTGCAGATATAGGCCAGGTGACCAATAAGGAAACTTCTCTTTCTTTCTTTCTTTCTTCATTTCTTTGTCTCTTTCTTCCTTCCTTTCTTTCTCTCTCTCTCTTTCTTTTCCCTCCCTCCCTCCTTCCTTCCCTCCTTCTTTCTTCCCTTCCTTCCTCCCTTTTCTTTCCCTCTTTCTTTCTTTTTTCTCCCTTCCATCCTCTCTCTTTTCCTTCCTTCCTTTCTCTTTCTTTCTTTCTTTCTTTCTTTCTTATTGAATATATTAACACAACATGGTATAAATTTAATGTGTACAATGTGTTAATTTGATATATTTATATACTGTAATATGATTGCCATTGTAGTGATATTTAGCACCTCTATCACATTATGTAATTGTCTTTTCTTCTAAGTGTCTGGGATAACTAAGCATTAGTAGAAGGAGTTTCTGCATTAAGCTGTCTCTCAATTATTTCCATTTCATCACCAAAAATGAGGTGAGAAAAAGAAAGAAAAGATGTGCTATGGTCTGAAAGTCTGTGTTGCTTCCAAATTCATGTCGAAATGGAACCCCAGGCTGATGGTATTTGGAGGTGAACATTTGGGAGATAATTAGGTCACGAGAATGGAGCCCTCCTGAATAGGATTAAGGCCCTTCTAGAAAGGATGACAGAGAGAGCCCCGGTCCCTTCCACACTGTGAGGACACAGCAAGGGGACATTTGTCGGTGATCCAGGAAGCAGACTCTCACCAGACACTGAATGTGCCAGCACCTTGATCTTGGAATTCCCAGCCTCCACAACGGTGAGCAATACATTTCTGCTGTTTCAAATCTCCTTATTCTATGATATTTTTGTAACAGAAGTCCAAAGGAATGGAAACTGGAGGAGAAGTTACAAAGAACATGATCTTGGCTGCCGAGCATTGTGGAGCATGAGTGTGACTGTGTGGGTTCTGGGAAGCAAATGTGGGAAGAAAGCTGCAGGGCATGAGGCCAGGTGGCTTTGGGCTCTGCCTGTCTGGGCCTCCTGGCTGTTACAGGCACTATGTCAGCCCCAAATATCCTAGTACAGGCAGCTCATCACCCTCAAAACAGCTGCTCCCCAGTCCCTGTCCCCTGCCTCTCCAGTCCCTGGTCCCCTTCTCACTGTTTGCTCAGGTATCCATGCTGCCTCCTGTTCAGGGCCATCCTCTCTCTCTCCTTCTGTCATCCATCCTATCCATGGGAACCTTGCACAGAATCTTCCCGTACTGGGTCAGTCCCATACCTCTCGCCATGGATTGGGACTCAGACAACAAGTCAAACATCAAAGGGGTGAGGTCACACTTGCTGGAGAATAACTTCTTGCCAGGGATGGATGGATAGAAAGGAGTTGCTCCAGAGGGTGACAAGGGGATCCTTTGGCAGGAGGATAGGCTCAGACTAGGATCTGGGTCCACAATAAGTTCAATAAACTCTTGCAGATTCATTGATTTTTCAGGGATCACAACCAAGCATTAACAGAAAAGCCTGCATTTGGGTGAAAGTCTCTTTTAGTATATATCCTGTTTCGTCTAAAATTGAACTCACTGCCTAATGACTGAAGAAATAAAGTACGTCCCAGCCCTTAGGAATGAAATACCAGGCAGATAGGCAGAAAGCCAGAGCCGAGACTGCTTCCTTCATGGGCAGCAGGATCTCTAATCCCATCCGACCTTAGAAGGCCAGCTCATGGCCCCTTCCACCAACCTGTACATTCTTCCTGTGAATCCACAGTGTTTTACTCCTCTCTCCGATTACCTACCATGGGCTACCCAAATAAAAGATTTTGATACCTCCCTTCTTTCCTTTTCCTAAAATATGCAGGAATTATGTATTATTCATTTTTACATACATACATAAATACATCAGTATTTTACATATTGTGCTTAATACAGTTGTCAGCAAGTAGTTGGTGCTGGAAATATATTTACTGATGGAAGAAAGGAAGGGAGGAAGGAGGGAGAGAGGGAGGGAGAGAGGGAGGGAGGGAGGAAGGGAGAGAAGGAGGAAAGGAATAGAGAAAGCAAAAAAGCCAAGCTATCCTGTACTACTCATCCAATTCATCCAGATGGATTTAAAAGTGAACAATTTTTATTGATTGATTGATTGATTGATTGATTTTTGGCTGTTACTGAAGAGCAGAGTGGAGTGCCTCCAAATTATGAAACTCAGTAGTTCACTATATGCCTTCAACCCTCATGGTCTTTATTTTTTCTTTTCTTTTCTCCTATGCTCTCATCAGTGAATTAATTGGACCCATTATTAGCCCACCTTTATTTGCAGCCTGTTTGCTGCTTGGCATAACAAATCCTGCAAGCCCACAACTAAATCCAAAACATGCCCCCTATTATGTGACCTCCAACCAAGGAACCGGGGGCAGCATCAGGCAGCAAGCATTGGGTTTGGAGTCAGACGGACTGAATCCCAGACAGCTGAGCTCATGAATGGAGCGGCGGGCGGGGAGTGGGGGGGAGGTCAGTTACCTCCCTTCCCTCACACCAGCTTTCTCTTCCATGGCTTGAATGACCCTATCACTGGCCCCACTGGCTGTGACTGATGCCAGGAAAGTACCTGTGTATGAATCAATGCCTGGGACATAGCAAACGCTCAGATAATTGTTACCTTTCAAACAACCATATTATTATCGTTGTCTTTGTCGTTGTTCCAATTCCCAGATGTTGTCTTTCTCCACCCATACATTTTAATCAGTTGTAGTTCATCTTTACATGGAAAACTAATCCTGTCCTCTGATCATTTCAATAATGTCCTCTGGCCCCTTCTCAAATTTTCTTCCACCATTTCTGAATAGAGGAAAGGAGGGGAAGCCATAATGGAATGGTATAGCTTCCACGGCATAGATGTTTCCTCTTTTCAGACCTTGGCTGGAGAGGAGGGAATCCACAGCAATATCAGCTGGTGGGGGGAGGGGTAGGTGGGTGGAAATCAATGTTTTCAGCTGAAATAACATCAGTGCACACATTCTTTTCTGAAGGAGTGAGGAGACCAAGCTACTGGAGGAAAGAATTTGGTTTTGCTGCACATTTGAAAGAAAAGCGGGATGAGAGGGCGGAGAGGGGGAAAAAGGGAGGGGGGGTTCAGGCTGGTGCATCTGAAGGCCACTGGACTTTTCAGGTCCAAACAGAGCCACTGGAGGTAAAATAGCGCCTTCCCAATCCCCCTAGAATCCCCGCTTGTCACCAGAGAAAATGAGCAGGAAATTAAACAGAGGAACTCATTTTGCTGACCGAGAAAAATGCAGCTGATTCAAATCTGAAAGGGAGCGGCTGAGATGATAAACCCCCTCCCTAACAAACCCCGGTTAACATCAGGATGTGGCCCTTTCCTTCTCTCACCAGCTATTTTGGGTTATCTTTGCTGAAGGCAGATGTAATTGTTAAATGTGCAGATGTTACATTTAGTTCTTCCCGTCTTGCATGTGTATCTCTTTGCCTTTTTTTTTTTTTTCTTTTGGGAGAAACAAGTTTAATTAAGGATGACTCACAGCTTCTTTCCTCGGGCCTGTTTGGCCTGGTTATAATATTTCTTTCTGTTTGGGGGTGGGGGGACTCGTACCTGAATATTTCTCTTACATTCTCTTCGGAGTTCAGGGTTCCAGCAGATGGCTCGGTGAACATGCGCCACCCTTTCTTTCTCAGAAGAAAGAAATCAAGGTGCCAAGGGAACACTTCGGCACTTAGAAAGGAATGTGGGCTTACGGGTGAAGGCAGGGCTCAAAGACTGTTAGCCTCAACAGGGTAAGAGGGACAGGAGAGGCAATTAGGGAACAGGGCTTTGGTTCCAAGGCGGATACTTACCTCTTATGGACAGAATGGTTTGTGCCCTTCCAAAGTCACAGGCTGAAATCTTAACTCCCCGTGTGATGGTATGTGAAGGTGGGGCCTTTAGGAGGTGACTAGGACATGTGGGTGAAGCCTCATGACAGAGGTCCGGGAAGGTTACCTGGCATTGCCTGCATGTGCAAGGAGGACACAGCTCCTATAGACCGGGAAGCAGGGTCTCATCACACATTGAATCTGCCCGCAACCTTGATCTTGGACTTCCATCCTCCAAAACCGTGACAAATAAATATCTGTTGTTTATAAAGCATGCAGGCTACGGGATTCTTGTGACAGCAGCCTAGAGGGACTAGGAACCACCTTAGCAGAATAATAACTCCCTTTTATTGAGTTACACGCCAGACACTATTTTAAGTGCTTGCCATGCATTCTCTCTCTTAGTTCTCGGTACCTCTGTAAGGTGGTATTATTGCTGACACTTGTGGGAAAGCCAGCCAAAGTTAGAGAATTAAGTCACTCACTCCGTTAGCAGGTAGGGGAGAGTTAGAATCACAGTGCTGCCGGCCTAATTCTAGACAAGCTCCTGACTACCCAGCCTCTTCCCCCATTTTCTCCCTTTCCCCCTTTCCAACTCCCCCAGTTTCCCCTTAGGGACAAGGATGGTTCCAGTGGGTCTAACTCCAATCCAGGGCCAGGTTGGGTCGCATGACCAAGCCCTCAGAATGAATGCAGGGCTTCCGGAGAGAGCTGTCTCTCTGCCTTTCTACACTGGACAGGTGTGAAACTATTTGTTCTTACAGAAAAGACTGTCCAAGGGTGACACCGATAGTTAGGTAGACCCGAGGTGCAAGAACCATGGAGAAATAGAGGTGAAACGCTGATGACAAGTGTGAACCTCGCAGCAAAACGAGGCTGATGCAGGAACACGTGAGGGTTCAGCAACCACGGGGGCCAACGGGGTCCTGTATGTGTCATCCAGACTGAGCTGAGTGTCTGGTCCTTATGCCCAAACATAAGCGATATGGTCACGCTGCCCAAATGATCTTCAGCTTTCTCTCTGGGCCCGTGTTGGGCACTGGCATTTCCTTCCCACCAAAAAATATGCATATATACCCTATAATAACACACACACACACACACACACACACACACACACACACAATTGATTATCAAACGCATGGGCTTAAATTGTGAGGGTCCACATATATACGCATGTTTTTTTTTTCAATACACTGCAGCGTTGTGAATGTATTTTCTCTTTCCCTATGTTCTCTTAACATCTTCTTTCCTCTAGCTTACTTTGTTGTAAGAATTCAATATTTAACGCAGAGAACATACAAGATATGTGTTACTTGACTGTGTGATCCGTAAAGCTTCTAGTCAACCATAGGCTCTTAGTCGTTGAGGTTTTGGAGTCAGAAGTCATACGTGGATTTTCAAACAATGAGCGTTTGGTGCCTCTAATGTCCGTGCTGTTCAAGGGTTAAGTGTATATGTGGATACAGAGAGTGTCCCTTAAAATATAAGGAGGGGCCTCTGGATGCCCAGATGATGGGGGCTGTCTGATTGCCACAGGAATTTTTTGGGAACATAGCATCATCTTGAATCAAACTGAGGTTTTTTTTTTGTTTGTTTGTTTTGTTTTGTTTTTCTTTTCAGGGAAGTTTATTGAGAAGAAATGCCGAGAATGCTCTATAGTGATTTTGAAACAGCAACAACTCTGTTAATGAGAAAATGAGGTATACCTCAAGTTCTTCTTCAGTGTGCCCTCCACACTTGCCCTCCAAGCAGGCACCCGCAGAGGTGGCCGGCCCCAGAGAGCTTGCCTCAGGATGCCCACCTCCCCCTTGATGCCTCTGGCTTCCTGGGACAGCAGTTTCAAGCTTCATCTTCATTCCTGTGTTCGGCCAACAAGTCATGTAGTGATAACGATTCCGGCATTTCTTCTACCAAGATGGAGCCAGTGGAAAATCCTTCTCAGCTTGCAGGAGAAGAACTCATAGCAAAATTTAAGCCCATGGCAGGACACTAAGGACACACACACTTTGTGGCAGAGAAACACTCTCTTTCCCTTTTCAAATCAATCCTTGAGCACAGCTGCTGTGTGTTTGTGTGTACTCCGTCATAGCTGGGGCCAAACCTGTACATGGAAATCCCTGTTTCATCCAAACCCATAGGTCTGAACCTCTCTCTCTCTCTCTCTCTCTCACACACACACACACACACACAGTCAATGAATTCTAAGAAGACAACAAAGAACGGTGAAGGGGTAAGGGAACAGATGAATTGCAGAAAAATGAAAAATGAGCCAGTTTGGGATCCCTTGTCCCTGCCTCTGGAAGGCTCTGGCCACTGGCCTGAGCTGTTGGAACACGTGAGTACTCAGAACTTCAGCATGACCTTTACTCCACACATACGGATGCTTTTGGGAAGGGGCGCAGGGGAATGTCTCTCTAGAGGGAACGGCAGAGGGTCAGAAATTCAGTCTGCTGTTTGTGTACATAACAGGATCAGCCCCGTGTGTGTTCGGAGGTCTGCTCCCTGGCCGGGCATAACCACAGTATGTCTTCTTTCTCGAATGTTAATGGGTGTAAGGAGGGACACTGCTATAATTTTGTTTCTCCATAACCCCAAAACTTCAGATGCTGGTTTTAAAGTTTTAATTCACCAGACATTTACAGCCTGCTATTCTAGGTAGTTTAATTATGTACAGATAGTAATTAATAGCAATGAACATTTTTAAACTCTGGATTCTTCCCCTTTTAATCTCTAACATCGTGGCCCTTTTGTGGATATCTAAGACCTACAAATGCTGAAGTTAACCCAGTCCCCTGACACCAGCCCCGCAGTAGGAGCAAGAGGGCCAGATGTTGGGCCCAGGGACACTCGGAGGGTCCGAGTGGGGAGAGGGGCACGGGATGATGTCAGGGCTGTGGAGCCCCCTGGGTGATTCTGCACATCCTGGGACAGAAAAAGACGGAGCTTCCTGAATGGCTCTGCTAATTTACGGAGGTCCTGGAAGGTGTTTTTTAATGCAAATGAATATGTCTGCTGATTGACATGCCTTTTTAATAATTCAGGGGACCATAAGCTCCACACTGTCTGTTTTGCTTCCTGGAGTAGCCTCGGGGCTGAGCATAGGGCCCAGCACGTAAGTGTTCAGCAGGTGTATATTGAGAATAATGAATGCATCAGAGAAAGCCATAGCATGCTGAGGCCAGGGACAGCCATGCTTGGGGGACGATGCTATAATGAGGTTCGACCAGGCAGGATTTGAAGGTCACTCTTTGTAAGCTGTTATCTTCAACTTGACCTTTGTAGCCAAAGTGCCTGGAGTTTGCTCAGGCAAACTCAGGCAAAGAGGAGGACAAGGGACACCTTTGGCCCGCTCTCGATTTCCAGCCAGGTGGTCAACCTTCTCAATCTCTTTTATTTTATTTATTTTATTTATTTTATTTTATTTTATTTATTTCTTTGAGAGAGAGAATGAGAAGGGAGAGGGTCAGAGGGAGGAGCAGACTCCCCACCGAGCAGGAAACCCAATGCAGGACTCGATCCCGGGACTCCGGGATCATGACCTGAGCCGAAGGCAGTTGCTTCACCAACAGAGCCACGTAGGTGCCCAGCCTTCTTGATCTCTTAGAACTCCTTATGCTTCGCCAGCACCTGGCACTTTGTCTGGAGGAGATCACCTTGTAACTACGGCATTGCACTGACACTTTGAACAGACCACGAGGAACCACAGTGGACCAGCTTTCTTTATTTGGGGTCACAGGGGAAATACTCCTGAGGAGCTGAGAAGCAGGTGAGTTTGACCCCAGGGAGGAGGGCAGGCCCACAGGATAACATCGTGACTACCAGGAGGGGACCTAGAAGCATGTAGGCACGTGGAGTCTGAGGACGTCTGGTCTGGGGGCTAGAACCTGTGCCTGCCTCTCTGTCGTCGACTGGTTTTTCTTACAGAGCAGGTCCAACTTCAGTGGCTTGCAGTTCCCAGCAGACACACCAAGTTTCAGCTGCTCAGGAAGAAATGACGGTGGCATTGGCGCAGGCCACCGTGGAACGGTCTCCATTATACAGTTCCAGCAAAACCTGGTATTCTCCCTGGAAGGGACGCAGGGAAAGCATGAGATGTGTGACTCGCAAAGCAACCCATTATTCCACCGGTGGTCAGCAAGTGCCTCCTAGGAGCCAGCCCTGGTTTAGACACTGGGGATAAAGTAGAACCAGGCAATCCAAACTCACTTCGAGGCGCTTACGGGCTCCCTGGGACAGACAGACTATGTCCCCGATGCTTCACTATGGGCACTCTGCCTATGCCGGTGCTGGGGACAGAACACAGGCAGGGAAGGGGAGAGGCAGCGGCACTGGGCCGGGCAGGGCAGGGTGGGGTTTGGGCTAGTGCTGGTGGGCAGTTTTAGGCAGGGTGCTTCAAGCAGGTTGAGCTGCAAAGGGGATCATTGGGCAAAGACCCGCAGAAGAGTGGGGGGCACCCCCGCTGCTCTGAGGTCTGTCACTCTGTGTGTGAGAAACAGGGAGGACCCCCACGGGACTGCTGGGAGAGGGAAGCACAGGAGGAGAGAGAGGTCATGAGACAGGGATGGCCTCGTGGGCCATAGTGAGGATGCTGGCTCGTACTCTGACAGGGACACAGGTCATGAGAGCACTTCCCCAGGGGACTGGCCTGATCCCAATTGTAGGGTAATAGGATCCTTCCGGCCGCCCACAGAGCCTGTAGGGGCAGAGAGTGAAAGCCCTTAAAACCAGGTGGGAGTCTACCCAGGCTGGAGCAGACGGCAGAGATGAGGAGAGGAATCCAGACTGGATTCTGGACAGATTTTGAAGAAAGAGCCCATAATGCTTTACCGGGAAAACTCATGCGGGTGGCAGAGAAAGAGAGGGGCAGAGGGTGATGCCAAAGATCCTGGTCTGAGCCACTGGAACGATCAAGTGCCATTTGCTGAGACAGAGAAGGCCTCTCGGGGATCAAAATTCAACTGCACGAAACCAGAATGCTCTATGAGAGGAAGTATGGTCACATTTTAGCGCTCTTTTCTGGCAATGACACTCCACAGAGGGCTCTCTTCGTCCGTGGTGAGTGGCTGGGCTGAATGCGAAGTTGCGGAAGAGCCCGTGTGTCTGTTCAGTGCCAAAGTCCCACCCCAGGCCCCAGAGGACACGTGGTGGGGACATGTCTGCAGGTTCACCCGTCCGGAAAGAGATGCGCTGGGCCTTGGGAGGTGGTGGTAAGCAGGGCAAAGGGCCCAAGAGGGAAGGATCCCAAGAGATTCCTGGCACATCTTTTGAAGTGCCCATCGCCCAAAGAAGAAAAGGGGTTTAATCTGTATACGGCCGGAGGGAAGGAATAAATCAGACCACTGGATGGAGGTTGCAGGAGAGGCAGTTTTTCTTGGAGAAGAACAACTTTCTAGCAATTAGCAGAGGTCCAGGAGCGAGCGGGTTCCCCAACAATGGAAGCTGCGTTTGCCAGGGCCAGGCTGTTCTCTGGATGGCGGCTGAGGCGAGAGGGCTGCTTGGAGCGTCCTCTAGGGCGCTGTTCAGCTTGAGCATCTGTGACCACATAGGCTCCCGTGAGGCTGCCCACCCAGATATGAGCAGCTGTGATTTCAGAAGCAGCGCAGGGATTTAACCGACGCAGTGTGGAAGTTAGAAAACTCAGTATGAGTAAAGAGCAGTTCAGACATGCACCTGCTCGCATCCCCTTCGCCATCGCCTCCCGTTTCGTGTCCATGTGCCTTCAAGAGCACACACACTCCCCAATTCGAAAAGCAAATGAATTTTTCATTATAGCCTTATAAAGCCTAAGAAAAGATGCATTTGCAGGAAGGTTTCTAGATCATGACTCCCATACTTACATTCCGTACGCGCACACATACCTACCTATGTACAAGATACGCGGACTCTGGTTTAGAATGCAAGAGACTTTGGGCAACTGTGCTCACCCGCAGGAAAGTGGCGGGACATGCTAGGAGGACGGGGAGGAACAGACTAGGGACAAGGGACAGAGAGCGGCAGACTCTTCCCTGTTGAGGAGAGCTCTGCATGCATGGGTCAGGAATCTACAGTTGTTTCCTTGGCGCTGAGGCAGATTAGGCTCTATGTAGACTACAAGTGATTGTCCACACATTTTAGAAGCCCAAAGGATCTCTAAATTCTAATTCAGAAAACAGCAGTCATAGAGAAGCAGGGCTCAGGGCAGGACTTCAGTCCCTGGGCCAAGGGACCAGCTGTGTTAAAAAGAAAGTGACACCAAGACACTGCTGAGCAAGACTGACTGCTGAGTGGAAAAGTTTCCAGCCAAACAGGGATGGAATTAGCACAGAGCCCTTCTCTGGGGGATTTGGTGGGAGGAGGGGATCCGGGGCAGGTCTTTTAAAACCAGAAGGCTTCACACTGTCTCTGTCCCATATTAGGAAGCAAAGTCTCTGAGTCTTGCTGGCTGGCTGTCAGCCAAGGAAGCTGGGCTGGCTGCAGCTGGTTCTCAGCCAGCGTCGGAGCTCCTGTTGAGAGTAAGGCGGGCGGCGGCCTCTCCAGCATACGTGACAGGTTGCATGTGTCCCACTTGGGTTATGTCCCCTGTCAGTTTTGCCTAGCTGTCAGCAGGTTGGGTGCAGTCAGGGCTGGCCAGGTTTCTGCTTCCGAACCCTAAACCTCAGAAGGGGAAGAGGACCCATGCATCCTTAAGCAACCATGCCCACGGCGGGGACACCTGAGCCTGGCTTGGCCCTTACACTGGGCAACATCTCGCAGCACCATCATTGGTTGAAGAATGCAGGTCCTGCACTCACCCAAGTGTCCTAGGGGAATGCAGTAAAACTTCTTTTACATCTCTGCCAGATTTTCTTTCAAAGGGATTCTGTGCCTTTAAGAAGTTCTTTTCCCTCCTATTTCATAGCAACTCCTAAAGAGCACTGTTTTTATTTTAAGCCAATAATGCAAGATGAAAACCAATTGTTGGCAAATTTCAAGTCAATCTCCCGTGGAAGGGGGATGAGAAGATTCGGAAAGAAAATAGGGAAGGAAAAAGAATTCCAAATTACAAAGATTTCAAGAAAAAAAAAAAAACCTAGCTGGTAGAATTTTGGTCCTACATTCTAGAAGGTAAGGAAGTTTGCAAGACTTTCATATTTTTTTTTTTTTTTTTTTACTGAAAGGTCTGCAGAGAAGATTGGAGAACCCTGGAGGGGAAGGGGAAGCTGGAAACTTCCCATCTGCAAGAGCAACACTAGAGAATGTTCTAGACATAAAGGATTGCACCTGAGGAACTCAGAGGCTGTAAACAAAAAGGAAACACACACACACACAAGAAATGAAACAAAGTTAAACAAATTCATTATGCAGAAGGAGAACCTTTCCCAGAGTCAGGCACTGTTTTTTGTTTTTGTTTTTGTTTTTGTTTTTTTTAAACTGAGAGGAAGAAGTTGAAACAGAAAACACAGTTAATACATCTTTGTGATTCCTTTTATGATAGCCCATGAGATTGTCTCAGGAGTAGCATATTGCAAATGTATTGCTTATGTCACAGGTGCTTAAATTCAGCCATTTAAGAAGGTCACATTATTTTGCCTAAAATGGAGTTAGTGGAAAACTCTACTCTTAGCTATGAGACTTGCTGGTGAATAGTCCGGGTGGGGACATTTTATTCACCCGTGGCAGCCACGAGTAATAATGTAAGGCCGGAATCTGAGAGCCTATAAGCCGTCATGGTTGTTTGCATGTTTCTTCTTTTCTCTGCACAGCCAGACTCACTGACACGCCGTACCCCAGGGACTTTAGACCATGCAGTCCCCGAAGACACAGGCAATCCTGCAGGATAGAACATGGGTGTCCCTCTCCGCGGGAGCTGTCTGCCCAGAGGATCCCCAAGGGTCCATCAGAACATAAAATGTTAAATACCAAAATGGCAAAATCAGTGTTTAAACGTTTGTAAGTGCCCAGGAGGAGGTAACAGCTTTTTTGAAGAAGGGTTTTCTTAGTGATGGCCAGTGGAAACCATTTAAATTTAATTCTGTCCTCCACCTCCTCCTCCTCTAAGAAACCACTCAGTATAATAATTAAGTAACAGAGCAGAACAGAAAACCAAGACCTTACCGGGAGAATTTCAAATCCAGGATTATTGACGGGGCCAGCATAGTAAATCTGCTCTGAAACAGACACAACACAAACATAATGTTACTCGATCATATTAAACAAAAATGATTTGCTCATGTTATCTGTGCTGGCTGTGCACTAGGGATCCAGTGATGGAGAAGAAGGTCTCTGTCCACACAGCTGCTCATATTCTGAAGAGGTCACTGATGGCATGTAAATCACTAAATAAGGCAGTACCTGGGTTGTAGAAAGTGCTAGAAGATGTGCTGGCTGTGTGAAAGGCAGATGGTGTGATGGTTAAGAGGCCCGGCTGGAGCTGGGCTGTGTGGGGTTCAGTCCTGAGACCGCCTGGGATAGTCATTACCTCTTTAGGCTCAGTTTCCTTTTTCAGGATGGTACAATAATGACAGTAACAGTGTCTACTTCCTGGAGCTCTGAGGATTCAAATAATTAACGTAAAGTGCTAATAACAATGTCTGGAAAGCACTCAATAATTTGCTAAAATATCAAACGAGGAAATGCCATGTTTGGTTGGATGGCTGGCCAGGGAAGGCATCTCTAAGGAGATGATATTTGAGCTAAGCCCGGAGGAGGGAATGAGGCAACGTTCAGTAGCTCTGATACAAGAATGGAAAGGGTAGATGGTTGGGTAGTCTTAGTGAGCCAGAATGATAAGGAGAGAAAGTCCAGGCTGTTGGGAATAGACTTCTAAGAAGAGGTCAAGGAAGCTAGGAAGGGTAAGGAAGTAAATGAAGGCAGGGTGGGTTGCTGTAGAAACAGTGGTAGAGTCAGCTGAATGGAGTTTCCATCATTGCTATGAAGGTCCTAGAATGTGCTGGAAGGACATGGTGAAGCCAGAGGCAGATGTCTTGACACTGAGATTTCAGAAGTGGTGCATTAGCTCGTGATGACAACACATAGAATTGATGTGGGAGTCAGTGGTCGAGGTGGAATGACGGAAAACATTAGTGGAGGTCAAGCTGCTGGGACGTTACGGTGGTGGGTGGGCAATTCATGTCAATATTGAATATTGAAACCATGCCCAGTTCCTCATAGTAATTACTGCTGTCTCTGTGACCCAACGGCTCCCCCAACCCCAGCCCCCTCCCCATCCCCCGCCCCAGCCCCTCGCACTTCACACAGTATAAGCACAATATTTAAGAGCACAGCCTCTGGGGTCAGATTGTTCTGGGCTTGAATTTTGGCTTTTCTTATTATTAGTCTGCAAGTCACCTGATCTTTTTGTGCCTCAGTTTCCTCAACAGGAAATGAGGTGGGGATTATAATAATATTCACCTTATAGAGTTGTCATGAACATCCCATGAGTTAACACAAGTAGAACTCTTTCCATAGCACCTGGCCCATGGTAAGCAGTCAGTGAGTGTTTGCCATTAATACTTTGACCAGTCCACACCATGGGCATCTGCCCAGTGCAGACCAGGCACTATGCCTGGTGCTCAATACAACAGTACATGAGGATATTATGTGAACCATTTGAATCATTGGCCTCCCAGAACTGTACTCATTTGTTTATAGGCTGTTTCCTTCAGTAGCCTATGCCTTCTTGTTTGCATGACTCTCAGTACGTTGCAAAGTCTAACACACAGGAGGGTGTAAAATAGGGTTGTTAGAGAAGTTGTTGAATGAGCCGATCCAGAGTCAGACGTGGGTTTGCCAACCAACTTCATTCTTGTTCCTGTTATTGTGATCCTGGCCTTGATGGAAAGCTCTGGGCCTGGGCTCTGCTGACACAGGACACTGGATTAGGAAATAAGCCATGAGAGCAGCCAATCCGGTGGTGAGAATGGAGGGATGGTGGAGGACAATGGAGTTGAATAAATGCTTATTGGTTTACTGATGGCATAAGGTACTGAGCTCTTTTAATGGCCCAGTGACTTCCTGCCTCACATAGTCTCTGGTGCCTAACCAGTGTTCAGGAAACATTTCGAGACTGACTAAACTCTCTCCATGAAAAGGGGCTTTGGGCCAGGGACAGCATGGTTGGTGCGTGAGCAGCTGCCCGCATGGAATCATATCAGGAGAGTAAGGGTAACCCTTTTTGAAAAAGGCTTCTCCAGGGAATCTGAACCTGAACTTCTACCAGAAGACCCATTCTTAGCATAACCTTTGGCTTCTGTTAAGTGCTCATGCACCCAACATATCCATCCCTCCTTTCCGTGGTCAGTTTCCTGTACCTTGCAAGGATACTGTGCAAACATGTTGGGTGCCAGATGGACAAAATTCCTATTTCATTGCACTAAATGAGCCATTTATTCATTTTTTAAAAGATATTTATTTATTTATTTATTTGACAGAGAAAGAGAAAGAGAGAGAATGAGCACAAGCAGGGGGAGAGGCAAGCTGAGGGAGAGGGAGAAGCAGCGTCCAGCTGAGCAAGGAGCCCAATTCAGGACTGGATCCCAGGATCCTGGGATCGTGGCCTGAGCTGAAGGCAGATGCTTAACTGGCTGAGCCACCCAGGTGCCCCTGATCCATTTATATTTGAAAGGAAATATATATTTGGTTGTGGATATAAGCAAAAGTTTAATTATTGGAAACTACTTCTCTGTATGGTGTGGTTTTAGAAGTAGAGATGTTGAAATTCTGGATTTCATCCTTAAGAATCTTCCAGTGTAATTGGGAAAGATACAATGACGAGCTCCACAGAAAGTTAACGGTGTGAGAAGTGAGAGGTATATGCGGGTGGTGATTCTGACAAGTGCAGACCGTTCAGAGGGAGCTGCCTGAATTCAGTTGTAGTGCTGGCATTCAAGGCCATAGCGTTCACGTTATAATCTATTTGAGTGGTGCCCCCTGCAGTTGTGCTATGCAGTAGCTCAGCTACTCGAACAACATTCCTTTTTAGGAAATTCTCTCTTTCCCGGTGGATGTTCTCTGACCAAAGCCAGAGCTGTCTGAGCAAGAAGACAAAGAAGAGACCAGGGCCAATCTATTCTGGCAAGAGATGATTTGTTTTACTCCAGCTCACCAGCCTCCGGGGCTGTTCGCTTTCTGCCTGGTGTTGCGGCCTTTGCTCTCCTTCTGTGACTCCGAGATACACTTCCAGAAAATCCCTTTGCTTTTATTGGCAGGAACGGATTTCTGCTGCTCACAATGTGAGGACTGTGAATGCTATGGGCATGAATCAGTCCAGATCACTCACGCTGACCCTCAAAGTATGGGACACGGGAGCAGGACCAGAACCCAAGAACGGGGAGTGAGGATGTCTGTGCACGTCCGGCCTGGCTGGGTTCCCTCGGACACATTTTTCCCCTGCTGTATGCTTCTACTGATTGTTCTCAGGTGGCGCAGGGCAAATGGGTTGGCCTGGGAGACAGACAGAACTGACTTTAGGACGCAGCTCTCCTATTGGCCAGCTCAGTGTTCGTCCTGCCTGTTAATTTCTACACTTGCAAGATGGAAATGGGAATTTCTCCCCTGCAGTGTATTGGGTGGACCAGAGAACTGTATGTAAACTTGCTGAGAAGAGTGAGATCCCCAGGAAGGCTAGAGCCTTTACTTATTAGTTGTGTTATTACCCACTGGATGAGAAGAAAGGAAACGTCATCAAGAATCACTTGGATGCTGAGAAACACATCAAGCCTAGGTTTGGGAACCTTTCGGCAGAGGCAACAGCTCGTAAGATCTGTTCGCGTCTTTTGTTTTAAGAATATGGGGGAGGACTGCTCTTTGAAGAATCACATTAGAATGATATCTAATATCCTGTTATGCTCATTTTCTGCTCCAAGGTTTTCGAGTGTGTGTTTCACATGCTAATATCCACAACCAAATTGGGCTGGGAGGTTTTCATTAACTCTGTCTCTCATACTTTACAGTTTCATTTGGAGCTTTTTGGGGGTCCATGAAGTTTTTGAGAATGGCTGCAGGTAGCTCATGAAACTGTCTTTTTTTTTTTTAATCTAATGAAACAACACCTAAAATTAAATTCTCGCCCCTTCCATTCTTAGATCCTCCCCGATTCTGAGATTCCTTTAATTAACATTCTTACATTCCAGGACTATAAAAAGAGCCCCAGTATATCTGTACCCACTCCTTCCTTTCCTCCATTTGAAATCTTTATCAGTTTTTGGTGTGCTGTGGATTACAGAAACCCATCTCACCAGTTCGGAACACATGAAGTCATTTCTGCAAATTGGCTTTGTTTTTGACCCAGATCTTTGTGTGGTTGGCACATAGTGTCTTTTTCAGAAAGGAAATAGATTTTTTAAATTCTGGAAACAAAAGGTCCCAAAGGGTTTTGGATTCAATGGGCACAAGGTTCTGGGCTGCCCCCTGCTCTACAGCCTTTAGTCCTCTGCAGGCAGCACGGACGCCCGCTGGAAACGCTCCCTGAACATGTGGATTCTGTGGGATGCATTCTCCTCATTTCCTAGCCCTTCCTGGTATCTTCCTGCAATTGCCTCCAGTCTTCCAAATTTATTACCTAAATGTCATCAATATTTAAGCACCAGGAGGATGCTCAACAAAATGTAAAAATACTTGAGCTGTAATTTGTCATAAATACGGCAATTAGAACAAAGATTTTAAAAATCATCATTTATTTATTTACTCCAGGTTCAAGTCTTTTTCTACCAGCCAGGCCCAGTGGAAGGGAATTTTGGGGGGAGCTGTGCTCGACTAGGGGGACACAGGCTTCAGCCTGCCCTGCAGTGAGTGGGGGCACCTCAGGAGCTGAGGAGGCCCCTGTGGCGGGGGGGGGTCTCCTGTGGGTAGTGGTCCCAGAGCAAAGAGGGAGGAGGGAGAGTGTTCCAAGCAGACTAGAGCCTTGTCTCTGGAGCGAGAGGGAACGAGCACATTACTTCATCTTAGTAAGCTCTAAATATAGTCTTCACTCTTCTCCCTGCCTCTGGGCATTGCCTTTAAGACACTCAAGTCTGGCAGATGGCTAAGACCTGGGCGCTGCTCCTCATCTCTCCCAGATTTTAGCGCTGCTTTTTTTCAGTCTCTGACCCTGCAGGGTGTAGAATATGCTTTCTGGTCCCACAGGGCGCTGAACTAGCTGCTGTTCAGGGCTTTTGTTTAAATTCATAATACGCTTGCATGCCTGGGGACGTGGAGGAGTGTCCCCTGCCTCTGGAAGGTGGGGGTGGGGTGGCGACTGTGGCTGTAGACAGATTCCTCGTGGGCCTGAAAGCCTTGAGGTTTCATCTGGGTTTCAACGTATGGGGTCCAGGCAGGGTGGGCAGGTAGCTCCAGGCCCAGTTTTAATTTTTTAATGTTTATTTTAATTAATTAGTAATTAATTAATTAATTTGGTGTGCCTGACTTTGTCCGCCTCTTTATCTCCTAGGCCATTTCGCCTTTTATTCCCCAGAATCTGTGCCTTCTTTATGTATTTTTTTTTCCTTAAATTTAATAAGATTATTTATTTGAAAGAGAGAAAAAGAATGAGAGAGAGAGAGAATGAGACCATGAGAAGCGGGAGGGTCAGAGGAGAATGAGACTCCCTGCCAAGCAGGGAGCCCAATGTGGGACCCGATCCTGGGACTCCAGGATCATTACCTGAGCTGAAGTCAGTCGCTTAACCAACTGAGCCACCTGGTGCCCCTGTGCTTTCTTTATGTCTTTCCTGAGGGTGGCCACCAGAGGACTTCCAGTGTGGTAAGCACACCTGTATCACCTCAGAAGTGATCTGAGTGTCCATGTGCAGTTGCACAGGCTGCCAGCTGAGGGCCTGGGTGGAAGCCCAAATCCAGCTCCTGCTCCATGGGCCCAGGCTCTGCAGCCTGGTCTGGGCTGGGTCCCACCCGCAGATCCTTCTGCTGTCCTGGCCACTCTCCCCTAACCAGTTTTGAAATCAGGGCAGCCTAGGTAGCATCAGCCATGCCTCTGACATTGTCCCAGGTCAAGAGCCTGGCACCTCTCCATACTTTCCCTCTGTACAACGGCCTGCATAGGACAACCACAAGGGCATTATCCTCTGCAAGCTCTCAACCCAGGAGGGCTGCAATCTGGGGATAAATTCCACAACCTCCCCACCTTCCAAGGGACAATCCTGACATGCACCCTGCAGTTGCCCAAGGATCCCAGTGGGGCTGAGCCCTGGTTCCCATCCCGGTAATCAGTTGCCCATTTATCCCTTCCTGGCTTTTCCTCCTGCCCTGAATCCCCCGAGCACCTCGCACATGGCTGCTTTCTGGCATTGTTTCCTAATAACTCCCTACCCCGAGTCCCTGTCTCTGGCTTTGCGGGGGAGCCCCAAACCAACAAACGTCTCCTGGCAGAAGGTGAACTTTTTCCTAATTCATACCATATGAGCTAGTGATGGCCTCGGAAAGCTGGCTGTTGATATATTTGGGCCTGTGATGTGGGAGCCACCAGCCTAGAAGCTAAATCCGAGCAGCCTCAAAGCTGCTCTCTGACTTCCACACGGAAGAGCGGGAGGGAGAAGGAATGTTCCGGATTGCCCCTGAGAAGGCTCGGACCCTCACACTTCGGAGAAGGCAGGAGTTGAGAGAGAGGGTCAAGGAGGTGAAGACCACGCTGGGTGGGCGGGTGGGAGGTGTGGCTGAGAGGGAGCCGGCCATCTCGGGAAAGAGGGAGCAGAGGGAGGGGGAGAGGTGCACGCCGGCCTCTCGGTTTCTAGTGTCTTCATTCAGGTTGCATGGACTCTTACTGGCCCTAAGCAGCAGGCCACTTTGGTCCAATGTGGTGTAACCTGTCATAAGTGAAGTGTGTTCTATAAACTGATTTGAAGCTTTGAGATTCCTGGGCCTATCAGATGACCCTTTAACTGGGAGAATTTTTCCTGTCGCTACTGGGAGCTCAGTCGTTAGAAAATGTTCATTTTTTTTTTTAAAGATTTTATTATTTATTTATTTGACAGAGATCACAAGTAGGCAGAGAGGCAGGCAGAGAGAGAGGAAGGGAAGCAGGCTCCCCGCTGAGCAGAGAGCCTGATGCGGGGCTCAATTCCAACACCCCAGGATCATGATCTGAGCCGAAAGCAGAGGCTTTAACCCACTGAGCCACCCAGGCACCCCAGAAAATGTTCAGTTTTATTTCCAAACCTATCTTGAGATGTCCATCATGCTGCTGGCCCCCTTTGGTCAGTTCGAGGCATCTTAGCTCTGGTGCTTTCAGAATTAGAACTGTTCTTTGCAGCTCATAAGTATCTGATTAGAGTTTGTATTACTACAGTTTAGCTTTGTCTGTACTACTTCGATATCTCTCTTTCTTTTTTTCTCTTTTTACTTTGATATCTTTCACTGTTCATTCAAACGGGTTTATGAGAGCTTCGTTTTGGCCTTTTACTACTAGAGAAACTTAATGTTATTTACAACTCAAATGCATTCACTGTGTCCTTGCAATGGATCATTTTTAAAACTCCAAAGCGAGAATTTTCCCAGGGCTTCCTTGTTCATGGGCCCACGGCTTGCACTTCTCTGGTGATTCAGAGACACCCTTGTTATCCTTATTCTTTTTTTCCCCAATCACATGCTGCTTCCTCTTAATAATAAATAATTAATAATAAACTCTTATAAGGGACTCATTTCTATCTCACTCTCTTTCTTTGCTGGCATGATTCCAGTCATGGAACTGACTTCCAGCCAAATAGCTTTCCTTATGAGTAGGGTCCATGACAGGTGGGAGTTTTATGGGGTCTCAGACAAGGTGACAATAATGGCCCAACAAGGCCAACCTTTTCTGAGCAGTGATTGATTATTTGACAGACAGAGATTGCAAGTAGGCAGAGAGGCAGGCAGAGAGAGAGGAGGAAGGAGGCACCCCGCCGAGCAGAGAGCCCGATGTCGGGCTCAGTACCATGATTTTGGGATCATGACCTGAGCCAAAGGCAGAGGCTTTAACCCAATGAGCCACCCAGGTGCCCCATGATCCCTTAACAGAGAACTTGTATCTCTGCTCTGGTAAATGAGTGACCGTGTCATCTGTGAAGTTCTCCAAGTGGTTTGACTTCTGTGAGGCCATTTTCATTGAAAACACAGAGTTTGGGTTCTCCTTGGATTATGCACAATAAGTTGGCCTTTTGATGTGGTACACAGAGGCCAGGTAAGATGGACTGGTTTTCCATCTGGGAGTTGTGCAGGCTGCTAGTGCCCAGCCGTCAAGATGTCTGTGTCCTTATCCCCAGGGCCTGTGAGTATGTTACCTTCCATGGCAAAAGTGACTTTGTGGATAGAATTATGCTAAGGATTTTGAGATGGAGAGGTGAACCTGGATTATCTGGGTGAGTTCAGTAAGATTACAAGGTGGTTACAAGCCAAGGAAACTTCTAGATACTGGAAAAGTCGAGGAAATGGATTCTCTCCTGAAGCTCCAGAAGGAATACAGTCCTGCTGACACTTTGGTTTTGTACTTCTGACCTCCAAAACTACAAGAGAATACATTTGTGTTACAAATTTCTAAATCTGTGGTCATTTGTTACAACAGCAGTAGGAAACTAACACAGTAGTGTTGGATTAAGAGAGGCGGCTCCAGATTATTGACCTGCGAAAAGGCCATGAGAGATGGCTTTTTTCAATCTGGGACCTCAACAAAGGGCCCTTCAGAATCATGACACCAGCATAACCCAAGATTTCAGCAAAAAAGAAGGCACTTGGGATTACAGTTTAGGCTGGGGACTGAAATTTTCATTATACCTCACATTCTTGCATTCAGGATAGACTGTTAAAAAAAATTAAAGCAATATAGAAACTACTAGGTCAGTGATGTCTAATGATGATCTGCAAAGATGGAAATGTTCCATATCTTCATCATCAAATATGGTAGGCTCTAGCTAAATGCAGCTAGTGTGACTGATGGCCTCAATTTTTAATTTAATTTAAGTGTAAATGATTTAAATAGCCACATGTGACTAGTGGCTATCATATTGGATAGTGAGCCACATACATAATTTAAAATTTTTTGTAGTCACATTTTACAGAAAGGAAAAAGGAAGTAAAATTAATTTAAGAATATATATTTTAACCCACATCTTAAAATACTATAATTTCACTATGTAACCAATATAAAAATATTAAAGAGCTATTTGGAAGTCTTTTGTTCATACCTTTTTTTTTTTTTGGCACAAAATCTTCAAACTTTAGTGTGTATTCCACACTTAAAACACATCTCATTCTGGGCGGGCCACATTTCTGGTGCTCCATAGCCACTTGTGGCTAGTGGCTCCGTTACCAAATGGTGCCAATTATCTATTTTTTAAAAAGATTTACTTATTTATTTAAGAGAGAGAGAGTGAGTGCACATTGCAGGACGGACGGAGGCAGAGGGAGAGACAGAATCCCAAGCAGACTCCTCATTGAGCACCGAGCCCGATGTGGGGCTCAATCCCACAACCCTTAGATCACGACCTGAGCCAAATTCAAGAGTTCGATGCTTGCCTGACTGAGCCACCCAGGTACCATACCCCCAGACAGTGCCAATAATTAAGTCATTGATGAAGAATTGGGGCCTAGAAGGTGAAATGATTTGTTTCCAAGTTTATTCCTCCTATAAGACATTTTGGTCTTGTAGGCTGATCAGTTTCCCTTCAAGAGATACATAACTTCTGGCAGTGAGAAGGGAAAGAAAATTTAAGTTTTCTTTTTCCCCTACCAACTTATTTCTGAATTTCAGTGGATAAATACTTAATGCAACTCTCAAAATATAACTTGTGAATTGGTGGGCTGATTGGATTTCCAGAAATGGAAATGAAGACAGTGCTGGAGAGAAAGAAGAGAAATTGAATTGATCTCCAGAAACCTGGGGCAGATACAGGAAACAGCAATGCGATGGGAAATAATGGAATAGACACTGCAGAGGATGGCTTTTTTCAGACTGGGGGGTCTCTGAGGTCCATGCATATCGGGGCTCTCAGGATGTTTGTTAAAATGCAAATACCAGCAACTGTGAGATCAGAGTTTTGGAGTGGTCCAGGGAGCTGGGAGTTGGCCTTGTTAATTGGCTTCATAAATGATTATTACATGGAAGTGTGGGAGCTGTTGAGCCAGACTTTTGAAAATCTACAACAGGCTGGGAATTCATAAAGGGGCTTGTATTATCTTAGAAAATTAAAAAATGCTTTGTTCCTGGGTCATCATTAGTGGAAATATGCTGGGTTCAGCTAAACTGAAACCGTGACTGATGGTGGAGGACCGTTCCAACACATTATTGGCTCTTACAGATGGGCTCGAATTTGTTTATAGATAGAAATTCTCAGGGCTGTAGGATTCCTTAATAGGCAATATGTTTCCCTTTTTTCTTTCTTTCTTTCTTTATTTTTTCTTTTCTTTTTTTTTTTTTTTTGCAACAAAAAGTCCTCTTTTGCTTGGTCGTGGCTGTACCCTCTCCAGGGTGACCATCGTTCTGACTTCTGTTTTTTGCAGTTTAAGAGCATGAGTTTTCTGCTAGTACATCACACACCTCTGTTTTTGTTGACTTTCTCCAAGACTTTGCAACAGTGACGCCTGACCAGCAAACCCACAGCAGCTCTAAGGAAGCAGGCAAAGAATAAAACATGAAGAGAAGGAGGGCTGAAGGTGAAGATGATGCTTCAAATGTCCAGTGCCAGGAAAAATGCAAATGAGCTCTCTCCCAAGACACGAAGGGCCCACGGAGACTCCCCTGTGTCAGCCACCAGAGGGTATGCAGCTTGGACTGGAGTCCTGTTCCTCTTACCTCGAAAGCTCTACTGCCCCTGAAGGCCTTGTTAAAATGCAGACTTCCACTCTGAGATGGATGACTTCAGGGGCCCAGAGCCCTTGCTTGAGAAATCCCTAATCAGCTGCTTGAAGTAGCTTCCATTTATCATGCATGGAGTGCTTACTCTGGGCCGGACTCTGCTCTAAGGGCTTTGCATGTATTACCACGTCTTCTCCTTCTAACAGTCCCATGAGGTCACTTGTATTTTCCTTATTGTACACAGGAAAAAAGGGATGCTTTTCAGAGAGATGGAGTAGTTTGCTTGCAGTCACATAAACATGGGTGGCAGTGATGGTCTGCCTCTGTGCAGCTTCAAACCCTGTGCTTATCCCTAACTAAGCTAGTGGTTCTCAAGGTGGGGGCCCCTCGTCCGGGGACTTGTGGATGTACTACATTGAAAATTGGGGGTGCAGTTGACAAGTCCTCCAGGTGATGAGATGTATGTGTGAGTTGGAGAACCACTGGGCCGGGCCAGGCCTCTTGCTCTCCAAGGCCTCCCTGTAAGTGGGATGAGGCAGGCCCCAGAAAAGTCTTGGAGAATAAAACCAGATTGGTAGCATGCTCCTACAGCAATAGAATGACAGTGGGGTTCGTAGTGGCAGGAGAAACTGAAATTTTCCAGGTAGCTGAGAACCATCACCCCCCTGCTCATGGGTCTATTGATTCATCCAAGGAAAGTGGAACCAAGGCACAGGAGTCACCATCTAAGCCCTTTTGTCATCTAGGGAAAAAGGCTGAGAAGCTGGGATCTGGAGAGATTGAGAAGGAAGTTACAGGGACAGCAGAGCAGAAAGCCTGAAGCAAAGCAGCTTGCAGAAGCAGGTGGCCTAAAATGGCCTAGAAATCAAAGATAAGCAAACAAGTGGGACAGAGGTGACAGTCCAGAGAAGCCGTATTTTAAAATCAAGGCCTCAGATAAAGCCGCTTGTTCCCCTTCTCTCAGAGCAGAAATCAATGACCGTAATCCTGGGGCTTGCATTCGTTAGTGTGTGTGCAGTGAATGTGAAACAGTTGAGAAGTGGGGCTCACGGTGGGGGTGCCTGGCTGTGGGCGTGCTTTATAGAGATTGTCAGGACCATCGGTGTAGATTAATGGTGGAGACTCTTGAAGGGAGCACTTGCCTGGAAGGTGTTTTTGTCCTGTGTTTTATTACAGCAGTGCAAGGTGTAGACATTTTGCGGAAAGCATCCATGGGAATTTTCTCCAAATCTAGGCAATTTCTAAACTTCCTCCATTTTACAGACCCGTGAAAAGGAGCATAGAGAAACAGAGAGGGCTAGGGCAGTAGAAATCTAGCTGATGAGATCTGAATTGTTCATCTAGATAGAACTGTTCAGACCCAATTCTGAATCGTTGCAGACATTGAAGTTGAGACATTTCTGCAATTAATATTAATGAAGCTCAGATGATGGCCGGATGCACTCATCCAGCATAACACCAGGACAGATGACAGACACCCGAGCTAACAAAGGGGAGGGAGGACAGGTAGCCAACACGAACATCCCCTATGCTTCTGCCTTGGTCTTATTTGTATATGTAAAATCAATGAATATTATAGCAGGATCCCTTAGCTGCTGTCAGAGATAATATCTGCCTTGTGGGAAATGTCATGTCAGACTTTATGTACAGTTCTCATGGGATCTACTCTGCTGCATATTGAAATTCATCTAATTACCATGCATTCCCCACTTTGGACAAACACTTAAAGTAGAAACATTCAGCTTTACATAAAAGATAAACCAGGGAGCAATTATTTCCTTGACTAAAGGGTTCTCCAGCTTGTAAAAGGTGTCACCGTAATATTTATTTTAATTACAAGCTTTCCAGACGCAGTTAAAATTAAATCCGCTGCTGATTTGTTGCTGTGGCCCACATATTGCCTGAAGTGTGTCAATATCTGTTGTATGTAACTGCTGGCAGATTTTTCTCTTCCTGGAAGGTGGTTAGCCTACCCAGAGTGAGAAGGCACACCGTGCATTAGCAGTTCTTGTAGGGACTGTTGATTTCTCTACCTCCCTGGGATTCTGACGTGCATATGACATCAAGTCTTCCCAGCTTTTCATTGTGCCTCAGCCATGTCGGTCATGGCAGCCAATGTCTCAGAGAGAAGCCCTTGACCTATGGGTTTCCTACTTTAAAATCATATATACCTAGTGTACACAGGCATGCGTGCACGCACACACACACACACACACACCTATGAGATGCTCTTATTTAGCTCTTTCAAGCATTTATTTTAATTCTGGTTGGTTTTGGCAAGGGGTTGGGTTCAGCTAATATTCACCTGTTAATCCTATGAAGCAATAAGCAAATCATTTTTGAAAACCAATTATTACTTAGTGCTGTGAAACCAATGGTCTTCGCCTGGGTTGTACTCAAAGAGGTTTGGGCAGAATCAAGCCCGACAGCTGATGTGTCTTTGCCATCACGAGTGAAAATCCTTTTTCATTCTTTTTATTTTAGGGTATTAATCTAGGTTTTTGCCCAAATCTCCAGGTTCATTACAGTAGAGGATCTACATAGCCCTCCATGCTATATTCTGGGGAGCCAAAACCTGAGCCACTCTGTGCCTCTGAGTCCCCCTACCCCACTTTCTATTTGGGTGGAATGTGTCCGGGAAGGACCTCTTCTTACTTCTCACATTGATCCTTCAGTTTCATGTCCAACAGTACGTCCCACTACCAGTTTTACACTCTATTTTTCATTTCATCTTCATCTTCCAGAGACAGGATGTTCTAGGAAAGTCGCTGAACAAAGTGAACCCCAATTTGTCGAGAATAGATATCAAAGTATGTTCTTCGCATGATAAACCAGAAGGGAATGAAAGGGACTTCAGTGAACTCAACTCATTTCCAAGCCAGAGCTATGGGGTCTTATTCATGGTGGGGGTTAGTGCTAACAAATCCACATTTTGGTAGAAGTTTTTATGTCAGACAATTGTGGGTTAGTCTTGTTGGGGCCACGGGGACAAACCACACTTCTGTGGATAGATGTCACATTTCCAGGAAGGAAGTGGGCATTTCCACTTCTACTCATTCTGGAAAGAAGCCAAGCTGGGACCATAAAATGAGAATGTTAGAGGCTGACCTTAGACCCGATAAAAGAACAAAATGGAATAGGAAGATACAAGAAGAGACTTGTTCATTTACTCCTCAGGAAATCCTGGGACCCTGAGCACACAGCACAGTGTTAGCTCGCCTGCCCCCACCCTGTTTGCGTGGGAGACCCTCGCCGGGTATATAAGCCGCTGCACGTCCCTCAAGCTGCTTCACCCCTGCCTCCAGGTCCCTCAGGTAGCGGAGGAAGCAGAGAGACATGTCACTGCCATGTTTATTGTTTTCTAATGTGCCAGGCCATGCGACACATTTTTTTTTTTTTTAGTATTCACTATTACTTGCAAAAGAACTATGGTTTCTCCCTTCTATAGATGAAGCAACTGAGAACCAGACAGATCAAACGATCCTCCAGAAAGAGGAGCCCTCTGTCCCCAGCCTGTAAATGGCAGCTATGGGAGGGGTGGAGACCATCAATCCTGCTTTCTGGTGTTTCAAACAGGTCTCTTTTCCCCCTGCCACGGGCTCATGCACCAGTCTTTATGTGAAGTCCCCTCTTTTTGCCCCAGATCTGGTTTGCTGGCCCTGGCAAAACATAGGTTAAAGCGAAGTTGTTAAAATTTTCCAAAGTAACCTAAACTGAATTTATCCTGAACCTTAGGTGAGTCCTTGTGAAAGCCAGGGAGTCCTTGTGCTCAGGAATTCTGGCTAAGAGCCCTGAGTCCTCGTTTTCCTTATAGCAGCTGTTCTCAAGCCTTAGCATGCGACAGAACCATCTAGAGCAGGGCTGACAGGCTGTGGTCTGTGGGCCAAATACCCCTAATGCTTCTTTTTCAGCAGCCATGAGCTAAGAATGGTTTTTACATTTGAAATGGATCCAAAAAATCAGAAGGAGAATAATATTTAACAACACAGAAAAATTAAGTGGAATTTACATTTCAGTGTCGACAAATAAAGATTTATTGGCACACATCCATGTTCATTCATTTCCATATTGTCTGTATCTACTTTTGTGCTGCAGAAACCACATGAACATGTGGCTTGCAAAGCCTAAAATATTTACTACCTTACTCTTCACAGAACAAATTTGCTGATCTGTGACCCAAGGGGTTTGTTAAAAGACAGAGTGCTAAGCCCTGGCCCTAGAGTTTCTAATTTAATAATTTTGGGTGATGGCCAAAAATGCACATTTCTGGTAATTCCTGAGATGATGCTGATATTGCTGGTCTCAGAAATACACTTCGGGAACCACCACCTTATATAACGGCTGGTTATACCCAAAATGATTTTTGATTCTTATAATTTTGTTGTACCTTTTAAATCCTTGTTTCCAATTCTAGTGGAGAGCTGAAAAGAGTCATACTTTTCCAGCAGTATCTTCTTGATGTTCAAAGAGATATATAACAGAAAGGTTTAGAGCAAGTTCCTGGAGTTCAGCTTCCTGGAGAGAGAAATTCAGGTCTACCACCTCGTGGTTTTGTGACCTTGGGTAATTTTCTTAACCCCTTTGGGACTCAGTTTCCTCATCTGCTGCACGAGGATAATAACAATAGTTTCTATCCTTCACAAGGTTGGTGCAAGCCATAAATTGGTTAATATGTAGAACTTACCTGCAAAGGTTCCTGGTGCTTATTAGATGCTGTGATAATGGGAGTTGTTACTGAGCTATCCCTATCTGGGGCTAAGGTAGGACTCCTCAACCTTGGCAGAGCACTGGAATCACCTAGTGGGGGTCACTCCTCTCAAGATGATGATTTAACTGGTCTGGGGTGTGGGGGGTTGGGATGTCCAAAATACTAAAGGGAAATTATAATGGAGCATTGTCCAATAAAATTATAATGACACTGGCTTGTATAATTTTACATGTTTTTAGTAACCATGTTTAAGAAGGTGAAATTAATTTTAACATGTCAATAATAATACTTTTTGTTCATAAATAATTAGTATATGATATAGTATTTATAAATTTAATTTAACATAGTACATAACAAATATTATATTTTTAGTATATAAACAATATAACAATGGTTGAGACCTTTCACATTCTTAGCTTCCATACTGAGTCTTTGAAATCAAGTTTGGACTTTGCATTTATAACTCCTCTCAGTTCAAACTGGCTACATTTCCATGGCTGAGAAGCCACATGTGGGTCTAACTAATGTACAACCAAGATTGAGATCCATTGGGGTAAGGGCACAGTTGGCACATTGTGGACCCACCCAAAGCTATGGAGCTTCTGCTGACATTACTGTTCTCTCCTTAGGAGTAGTCATCAGTTGTGGTCATTAGGACATTCAATTTAATCCCAGTTTATTCTTAAAAACTGATGCCATTTTGGAAAGCATCAAGATCAAGTAAAGCCAATGGATCTGCATAACCCAACGCCACCAGGGGCAAGAAAGGAAATAAGGGAACATTAACAACGAACAAAATGAAACAGTGACATGTTTTGGTTCCTTCTCAATGAACCCACAGCTGGGTAAAGGGGAAGGTGAGTAACCCAGAATGAATATTGAAAGATCCTTGGACATTGTATGCCACACGTGGACTCAGAACTTTCTAACTCCAAATATCATTGACTATTAAGTAGGTTGATTCTTTTTGAAAAGAGGATGAGGAAGAAGAGAATTCATCCTCTCTATCCTTTCCTAGAGTGCTCATTCACATTGAAAAGAATAACCTCGTAAATTTATTATGAAAGCAGAAGACTTCATTTCCAAAAAGATGAGAACAAAGATCAGTAGTTTTACCACTGAGGGCTGACCACCATTAGTACCTAAGTGTATGCTATTGCAGAGCTCAATGGTGCATACACTTACACATGTTTTACTAAAAAAAGTATCCAACAGTGAGTACTCTTTCATGCAAGTTTTTTTTGTCACTTCACAAAATTTGTGAGTATATTTTCAAGTAATTTAATAGTTTCCTGCAACATCATTTAAAAACACAGCACATCGAACCTGCATTTGGCTGAACAATGATCTGCTTAATCAATCCCCTATAACTGGACACATAGGCTATCGCCCTCAAATGGCTAATCACACCATAAAAACTAAAATGAGCTCTGGCCCTAGAGCCAGCTGGGGAAGATGCAGAAGGAAAGGATACATTTTATGCACATAGTTTCACTAAACCTGAACCACTTTGTAGTTTATCTGGCTTGGAGAACAGCCAGCAGGGTGTAGGGAGCTGAAGAATGCATACTAATGCCTTGGAAATGATATCAAACAAATGATATCAAACACCTTCCCGTGCCACCTGCAGTAGACACCAAGTTTTCTCACTGCTCTGCTAAGAAGGACCTGCAAACCCCAGAGGGACTCTGTTTCCTGCTTAATATGTCAACAGAAGCTTGTGCTTGGGTTTGAATTGGCTTCAGCTCTTTACTCCCCCCTCCCTCTGGTCTTAAAATTAATCACTGCTTCCCGTAGAATCATTCCTGCAGTCGGTTTGTGGGTGGGTTAAAGCAAAGCATAATAACCCAAGAAGCCACTACATTTAAGATGTTAGTTTTTCTGGCATATACAATTTACCTAATTATTTGTTCATGCAGCATTTGTATATCAGTTTTGTGATTGTTTTATACGGTATGAAATTTCCTGGTAATTCCCCGAGTGCCGGCTTCTCAGGCTGCCTATGCAGGTTTTAGCCCTGCAGCAATAAAGCAAAAAAAACAAAAAAGGCTATAGGGCTGCATTCAGATAAGGCAAGCACCAGCCTTCTGAGATGCTGAGCTGAATTGGACATCTCAGTTTGGGGGAACAATATCTCTCCTGTTTTAGTAATTCTATTAAAACTATTCATATGGGGGAAAAACAGGTTTTATTAAACATGGAGGGCCAAGATAATTCACTGTTTGCTAGGATTTGATGCACTTGTATCTTAGTGGCATGTGTAAGTATCATTAGATAGTCGCTTTTAAGATGAGCTGGTATATTGCATTCAATCCGTCATATAAAAATTCAATAAAACAAGTATTTATTGTATTTTTATTCTGTGTCAGGCTCTCTTTTCCAAGTCTCCAGAGACAGAGGGGAGCAAGAAATATTCCTGCCTTCAAGGAGTTCACAGTTTAAGGAGGGAGAAACACACACGATAGGATATGGTTCTAGCAGAGATAAGTAGGAATGAGATGCTCCAGGAACATCCAGAGGGAGTGATTCATTTGGCTGAACGGAGCCTCTTTCTCCAGCCTCATCAAATCTGTATTTGAGAAGACTACCCTGCCAGCACTAAGGAGGCAGGAAAATCAGGCCGGACCCCATTTCCATTATTCAGGAGGGAGCCAGGGAGACTTGATTCTGGGTCTAGAAGGAAGTACGAATGAAGTTGACCCAGCATGCATTCTTTCTAACTAAACTCATAGTGCTTCCAAGCATATTTGTTTCCACACTTGGGTGCAAGGACACTTATGTGGGGGTAAAATGGGAAAGATAAGCAAAATAAAGGCCAATAAAACTGTAGACACTGGCTATAGAAGAGGGATCAACTCACGAGGAGCTCACCATGCTGGGGAACGATACGAATGCACCCAATCAATCAAAAATATTTCTAGTAAGTTCAGAGAGGAAAACTGACTCACCAGTCTATGGTAGGTTAGCTAGAAAGAAACAAATGTCCCTATTTGAAACAAAGTCAGATCCCAGGCCAGAAAGAGTTCTTGAATGATGACTTCAAATAAAGTCCTGGCCAAAAGGCACAATTCCTTGTTTCTTCTTTGGTTGATTCATTCCTTAGCCACTAAGATTATGGGTCCTGGAGCCAGCTCATCTGGGTTCGAGCCATGGCTCCCTCACTAGCTCTGGGCTCGGTATTAGAGTGTTAAAAGTCCTAGCTCATAGGGTTGGGGTAGAAAGTAAATGGCTGACTGGTTGTGAAGCTCTTAGGACAGTGCCTGGCACAAGTGCTAACTGATATGAGCTCTTTCTGTCTGCAGGAGTGCGCGGTGCTGGGTACCCCCCATGGAGCAGGCACATTTGAAGTCCTGGGCTTAAAGACCAAGAAGCTCATTATCTACCAAAGAGGACAAGTGGTAATAAATGATTGTGCCAATATAGTTATGCACCCCACACTTTGGGGAAAAGAGAAGAGGATGAGGAGGGAGAGCTGAACGGACGCCTGCCATCTACATACCACAGCAAAGCCCACCCAGCTTCAGGGAGCCTGCAACTTTCTTAAATTCCCTGTTTTCTTTTCCTGCACAAACTTCCTCTGTCCACACCTCTTTGTTATGGGAAGGGAACCCCAATTTCTTCTAGATTCTTTGTTTGGAAAACATAATTGGCTGATGATACTCTGGCTTCCTTGAATGAGGAAATAAACAGGTGGAGGTTTCTGGTGTGTGAGGTTAAGGGTGCGCTCCCCCTTGGCCACTGGGGCAGGGAAGGATGTCCTGAGAAGGAAGAGGAGAGTGACTTCCGGGAGGATGGTCAGAGATCACATCAACGTTTTAGTTAAATAAACAGAGGCATCTCAGGGCCGTGGTGAAGATGTTGCAGGACAAGACTCAGAGGGAGGTGCGGACTGGCTGGAATTGGGTTTTTGTGCTCCTTGGGGTATGTACAGCAGGGAGGTAGGCAGTTAGTGATTTGCAATAAGGAGCAGATGGTGTCATGGTTTTACGCTGTGTACTTCGAATCTAGCTACCTAATGCCCCCATCAGTCAAGGACTCAACTGGGCAAGAACACAATACAACGGTGACATTTAGAAAGCTTCACTTTGTTTTTCTTTTTTTCAGAGTCCATTCCCATATCACGGAGACCCTGTCACTAAAGAGATCGCTGAGGAGAAACCTGAAGATACTTAGAATCTCAGTGGATTTGGGGAAGCTCTTGGTTCTTTCTGATGCCAGCCTCTTTTCTTCTTCTTTTTCTTTTTTTACAAGGTGCCACACTGAACAGTAACATTTTTCTGTTTGTAAAGTGTCTCATAGGCATGCTTCACTTGGTTTTTATACTCAGTGTATAAGGTAGGTTGTGTGAAATGGGCTTCATGGTTATTTTTATAGGACACATGCTGATAAGCAAGGTTAAGCTGGTCCAAAGCTGAGGGGCAGAACCGGGGCTGTGGCTTCAACAGGAAGCCATGGTTCCTCCCTCTCTTGACCTCAGCGAGCAGTCGGCAAGGCAGACAACTTACCCCCTTTCCTTCTTCCACAGAAAGAAAACTTGGGTAGATCCTCTTCACAGATGGGATAGGAGAAATTCAAAATGGACGATCCTTTAGTGAAGAGAGCTATGTCAAGAAACAGCTCTTTGATGTCCTCTCCTAAAGGGAAAGAGAAGGTCGGCTTTACTATTAGCGTGGGTTTCGCTGCGTATCAAAGCATTCAACATTTATAGAAGCATGAACCAAAGGGTCTTTTATTTCCAGAAGCCTGCCCTGTGTGGGAACAGGTTTCTTCCTCCCTTCCTTCCCCTGCCTTCCTTTCTCCCTTCCCCCGCTTTCTTCCTCCCTTCCCCCTTTCTTTTTTTCTTTCTTTTCTTTTCTTTTCTTTTCTTTTCTTTCCTTCCTTCCTTCCTTCCTTCCTTCCTTCCTTCCTTCCTTCCTTCCTTCCTTCCTTCTTTTTGGTAAAACAGCACAGAAGCATAATGACAGCAGCCCTAGGTATGAATGTGGCCCTTCAGCGAGCTTGATCTGTTCAGAGCAAGGTAGGCACTCTGCTGTGCTCCCCTGCCCTGATGCCCTACCCCCTCAAGGTGATGGCTGCAGGCCTGGCTTCTACAGCTTCCCAGCTGCATAGTATTACTAGTCTCCCCTGAGAGTGGTGGGGTGGCGTCACCCCCCCCGCAGTTTTTAGGTAGGTATTATATCATATGACACAGGAGGCTTTCGGTGTTGTCTTTTTCTCCATTCCTCCTTTTTATGTTCCCCCTACTCCTCTTTTCATTCCTCTTTTATTACTCAGCTGCTGCTATAGAATCCAGATATTGGGTAAGGTTCTGGAAATACAAAGATGCACAAGAGTTCTGGGTCCCCAGAGATGTTCCCTCCATTTCCCTGGAATGATTCCACACGCTAAGTTCTGGTTTTGATAAAGCTGCTTTAGAAGGGAGATACTCTAGCAGCTATAGCAATAGAATGACTAACTGTAAAGGCACAGCCAAATAAAAAGAAACAATCAGAGAATACCCCAGCTCATGGATTGGGGTGGAAGGAGAGATATTACATAACTTTCCCTTTGTCAAAGGTTTAAGAACTTGCATCAGCTATTTGGGAAATGAAATAAATCAAATGACAAGCCATACTGCTGGTGGTAGACTTGCTCATTGCCAAGATAACAGAGCAAAAGCCCTCTCTCTCCCACATAGACGTCAAGCCTAAATACTGATGTTATCTCTTTTTGTTGTTGGATATACTGATTCCAGGTGCTCATTTCATCGAAACAAATGCTTCAAGTCTTTTCAATGAAAAAACATAGCATTCAGTGAGAGTTCCACTATATATGGATGTTACCCAGAGAGAGAAGTAAAAACAAAGATGGAAATAGACCCGATTCCAGTGGTGGGGGCAGTGGCTTAGCTGCCCACTTAGCTCCTGTCGTTAATGGAAGTAATTGGGATGCGTGGACCAGAAGAGATTGTGCAACGTTTATTTCATGTCAATACTCTTTACTTACTCAGAATCATTCCAAATCTAATGTTGAGGTTTGACTTTAAATGTTTTGAACACTGGTCAACAGAAAAGCCGAAATCTTGTAATGGATCTGCCAAGAAGAACACAACAGATTAGGCGTGAGTACATTGTATGATCTGCAAACTTCCATTACAAATTCACACCAGCGATATCATTTTTTTTCTACATGAATCACCAAAATTGATTCAAAAACATATTGTCCCACACTTTTTTTTGGTATGAATTCGTGATGCCATCAGTAATCCTCCCCAGTCTCCCCATAGTCGATGTTGGTCAATGCCATGTTCTGATGGCAGACTTTCAATCTGAAATGGGCATAGGTCTTGGTGGGGGGGGTTACACCCTTACTTAGGTTTTTTGTCATTGCTTGACTTCTTGTAGTTCCTGAACTTTTGGCTTTGAAATTGCTCATTGATTATTTGAAATGTTTCACTAAGCATTTATTACAGAATTGAAAGAGAGAAATACATGCAGATTTTCAGTTAGGACCTGCCTTTATAATTTTTCCCCATCCCATCTCAGTCAATGTCATAATTTTTTCCCCAAACATTCCATTATATGCAAGGTCTTGTGCTAGATATGATAGGGGGAACCTAGACTGCAAAGATAATATCTTTCATACATACCTTCCAGTCATTCAGAAAGTCCCAGAGGCTCATCTAGGCCTCAGAATAAAGTCTGGAAATGTCCTACTGGCCCCTCCTTCCATACTCCACATCATGAATCCATCCTCCATTTTTTGAGGTCAGGTCACCCCGCAAATTCCCACCAAGGCTACTTGTTCATATGCTTTCTCTAATGTGTAATGGTCCTACCTTTTTGGCTGTGGTCTAAGTGAGGTCTTGCTCATTCCTATCTTTTTTTTCTTTTTTTTTTTTCATGAGGGTTTCCCTGATCATCCCCCAAATATTTTTTGGCTTCTCTGAATTCTTAAAATAGTTCTGTGTGAAATATTTTTTTCAAGGCATATGAACATGGTTTATTCTGTACTCTGCTATTGGGACTCATCCTATATCACTTAACCTAAACACGAAACTTCTGAAAGGCAGGAGCTGGATTCTTGTTTTGGTTTGGTTTTTGGTTCCCGTTCCTTTATGTTTCCCACTGGGTCTGAGAGAGAACGGATCATAACTGAGTTGTCCTTGTCACCGAGCTATGCACTTTATAAGCATTTTCTGCTTTAATCCTCCAGACTCCCCAGTGCATAGCGCAGAGCCCCTCAGTCACACACATGGAAAGCACCCCCTGCGTATAGGTAATGAGCGGATAAAGGAGCCATGTGTCCCTCAGCTCGAAATCTAGCCTTCCGAGTTCCACTGTGCAAAGTCGGGGCTCTCCGCATTCACTCTTTTCCTTTGCCATCTGCCAGCAGAGGTACCAGAGGGAGACTGAGGCTGAGCCGGGGAAGCAAGCTGCTCCTTCTTCCACACTTGCTTGTCCTTGAGGGTGTCACCTGGAGATGGCCTGTCACCCTGCAATGGCCATTGTTCCAGTGTCCTGCTTTCTTCTGCACCTTCCCAGAATCAGCAGAGGCTCAGCTGCATGGGCTCCTAAGCTTCTCTTATGGCAGTTTCGGCTGCAGACCCTTTCTCCCCATCCCCAGCAGTCTGTGCTCCAACTCCACAGGGACCTTCTTTGAAGCCTCCAAGTTCTGATAACTCCAACATCTGCCCTCTGTTCTCCCAACTGTCAGCGTGGTCACTGCTTCCTCCCTGTCCAGTTACAATAACTGACATGGTCTGTATTTTCCCTATGAGACCCAGACTCCTATGACAAATGACAATCTTGAGAGATAGCTATGATTGTCTTCCTTTCACAAATGGAAAAATATAGACTCAGAGAGGTTTTTATTAACTTACCCGGGTCCCAGGACTATAAGCGGGGTAGAGTCAAGATTCGAACCCAGGCTTAAAGAACAAACAAAAAATGACAGCCCTGGATGGTGTACAAGTATTCGTGAAGTGGAGCTTCCAAGCTGTATGTTAATGATTTAATTTGTAAGATGGCCTGGAATATTTTGTGCATGGGCATATGGCATGTGATAATTCTGTTTTATAACTGGTTTTAATTTCAGCTTAGCTATGAGCTCACATTTGTCAGTGACGGTGTTCCAGACAGTTTTATCATTCACATTGCTGACCTGGAAGATATGTAATTGTCTGCGGTATCTGCCATGGAAATGATCGCTAGGCTATTCTGCCTTGCAGATCTAATCTAGGTGCTGTTTCGTTAGAGCAAACTGTCTTGGATCTGGCCATTCATTCTCCTGGGGAAAGGCCATTTTCTCTTAGGCTCATTTTCCTTCTTCATCAGCTTGTGCTGGTGCCATCCTGGGCTTCTCTTGGCTTGGGGAAAGGGAGCGGGAATTATGGAGACAATTGTCCCTGCTACACAGTTGGCACTCAGTATCAAAAAAGAGAGGCCAAAGGACAGATGTTCAGGAATGTGCATCCTCAGAATTGTGAATCAAATCAAACTGCTGTGTAAGGACAGATGCGAGGGTCTACATATGTACCCCTCAGCTGACGGGCAGTTACAGAATTGCACAGCGTGTTTATGGACATTTTAAAAGTATAGACGGAAAGGATAAACTGAGGGCGGGAGAAGGAAGTAAAACATCTCCTTGGTACTGGAAAAATACTGTTGGGAAAATAATCTTAATAGGGAACAAAGTCACAGAGAAAACAGTAGGTTGTTTCTCTCTGAGGATGCATATGTATCTAAAAACATTAAGGCCGTTGCTTCAAAAATGCTTCGGGGCTTGGTAATCTTTCTTAGCAGTTATATTTATTCTATATTTGAGATCGAATTTTATATCTGAGATTGAATATGCAGTTTGCAGCTGTCTTGGGGGAAGTGACATCATTTCCTCCTGTCCCCCAGTCCCAGCCTCACAGATGCATGTCCTTCCCTGTGGTAATATGTATTTTCACTCAGAATCTGTATTGCATTGTATTTTCCTTAGACCTTCGTCGTTCCTCTACTAGACACTGGAAGGCAGCTCCCAGCCTCAGGGTCTAGCACACTGTCTGAAGATTATGCTGGGTTCCAAGTGACTGTTTGCTGAATGAGTGATAAAGGTTATACATGTAATAAACTTGTGCAGAACTTGAAGGCGGGTTTCCCCAACCTTGGCACTACTGACATTTTGGATCAGATAATCCTTCTTTGTGGGGTTATAGGATGTTAACAGTATCTTTGGCCTCTACCCTGAGGATACCAGCAGGCTCCCCCACCTAGCCCCCCCACAATCCAGTTGTGACAACCAAAGGTATCTCCAGACACTGTCAAATATCCCGTGGAGGACAAACATCTCTGGTGGAGAACCACTGCTTTCAAGAATTGCTTTCTCAGTTACCAGTGCCTCAGACTCATATACCAAAACAAAAGATGGTGGGTTGCATTTTTTAAGTAGTCCTTCTTATGTAATATGAGAACTACCGGGTGGGGCGGAGAGCAGGAGGGGGGACTCCCTTGGACACTTGCCTCAAGTAATTTTTAATACATATAAATTGGATTATCTGAACTTGGATCTTCTGAAGGAATGAAATTGGAAAGTTAATGAGAGTTGGTGTTCCTGGGCTGTGAGGGCAGAGATAAATGTCTCCTCTAGACACTTCATTGTAGAACAGCAAATGAGCTGAGCAAAGAGGCCAAAAGCTTTGTCGTGCAATATACAGTCTTTCTATTTTAAGTAGTTTCCCCTTAGCCTCTGTGCGATGCCCCCCCGCCCCCCAGCCCCGTGTGTTTCGTCGACATCTATGGCTTCTGACCAACAGAGGATAGTGGTTGCAGTGAGTGAGCCCAGCATGCTCCCAAACTGTCCCCACTGTCCCTGGCCTGTGGGGCGCATGTGTGTGGAAGACCGGCTCCTCTGAACAGCTGAGAGGAAATCGGGGAAGAGCAGCCAGCTGTGTCTGCCTTGCATATTAAGGGCAGTGACCGTCCAAGGAATCTGGGGGCTATTTTCGTGCTCATTCATAGGGTAGAAGAGATTCAGATAAACAGGTGGGCTAAATGTGGGCAGGGTCTTAACAAATTTCAGCTCCAGAACCATTTTTGTGCCTTATTCTCTGCTGGTGGGCTGTGCTGTCTTGGTCTGGACGGAGCTGGCCAGTTGTCCAGGAGAGGACAAACTTGCCTTGATGGTTTCTAGCCGGTTCTGGGCCTCAGCTAGATCCAGCAAATAGGACACCGAACCCAAGGGCACAGGCTCTGGATATGCAGTTCCTCACTGGAGGGCGGTGGGCACATAAGGCTGATGGGTCTGGGAGGGGGCGGAGGCGGGGGATGGTGCCCCTGCTGGGTTCCCTGCTGGTGTGTTCTTGGGCTTGGGCTGCTGAGACCTGGGGTCTATGGGCAGCACCTGGCAGGCACCCTACAGCCTGTTTGCTGGGTGGTTGGAGAGTTACAGGAGGGACAACTCTCATGCTACTATTTTTCATATCTCATGGGTCTGCTTAAGGGCTTTTCTTTTTTAACCTTATATATTTTTTTTAACCTTATATTTTGAATAATTATATTCTCACGGAAAATTCAGAAAAGTACAGAGAGATTTCTCCTACCCTTCACTCTGCTTTCCCCCACTGTAACATCTTACATATAATATAGTACAATGTCAAAACCAAGACACTGATGTTGGTCCGATGAACTGAGCATATTCAGATTGTACCAGGTTTTATATACGTTTGTGTGTGTGTGTGTGTGTGTGTGTGTGCGCACATGTGTATAGGCATGCAGGGGCATGTGCATGCCTTTATAATTTGATTGCTTACGCTTTACAATCTGTTGTCACCCTGAAGCGGAGCAGATGCTCCTTAAGCCCCACCTCCACTGGCCCTCCACATCTCTGCCAAATCCATCCCTGGGCTTGTCCATGTTCTTCCTGCTGCAGGAAGGCAATGGCTCTCTCTTTCTCTACCTCTCTCCCTCTCTCTCCCTTGTGTGACTGTGGGTGGATGTGGGTTGACAAGTCTGAAACCTGCAGGGCAGGCCAGCATGGTAGAAACTCAGGCTGCATTTCTAACAGTCTTGCAACTGAGTTGCTTCTTCTGGAAACTCTAGTATTTTCTCTGAAGGCCTTTAGCTGATTGGAGGAGTCCCATGCACATTATGAAGGATCACCAGCTTTAATCAAAGTTTATGGACTGCAAATGTTAATCACACCCATGTAATGCCTTCACAGAAACATCTTGACCAAACAGATGGGCACCAGAGCCTAGCCAAGTTGATGCATAGAATTCATCACCACAGGGTGCATTTTGTGCTGTATTCATGGAACCCCCAGTAGCCCTTCCAACTGGGCGTTCACAAGCCTACTTGCTTTTATATGGTCCACAGTTAACTTGGGCATCAAATGTCTCTGAGTGCTTCCAAATGTTTCTGGGGTGGATATACGGAGGCCCCCACCAATGGCAGGCACGATGCTGAGTGCTTGGGCTATGGAGATTTGAAGAAGCCATCTGAATTTTCAGGAGTATACAAACAGAGATGTTCTGGCCCATGGAATCACAAAGAGTGAGCCAGTAACTGTGCTTGGGTGTCATTGATGATTGTAGAGGGAAAAGGTGATATGATCTAATCTGTACTTTCCTTACGTGCAATAATTTCTCTCCCTTCTATCCAAACCCTGACCTCTGTGGGAACTGTTATCGCATTCCACCAGCTCTTTCTCTTTATTCCTATGAATTTATGATCTATACTGATTATTTAGGGGGCTGATTATTATACTGATCTATACTGATTAATTCATTACCATGGCAACATTGTGTAGTTACTCAAAGCTTCATGTGATAATGCCTTGCCTCCTTAAACAGTTTCAGAACCCTGGGGCCAGGACCTTGCTATTATATGTTATTATATCATATTCCATTCTCTTATAGTTTGATTACAACTCCCTTCTCATCATATTTAACACACACCTCCAATGGCAGGTGCTAACTCAGTGTTTTCTGGATTAGTGGCTCTGGCTTTCTGAAAACATGTTTACCTCTCTCTGCAGTGTAAAAATCAATCTGGCCAATTTCCTGTAGATGTCTTTAGAGAGGTTTAGACCTCTCATAGGAAAACTTTGATTGCCTTCTCCTTTGGTCTTCTGCACGTTCACAGTCCAGCTCAACCACCCCATCCCAGGATTCCAACGGGGGTTCACTCCCCTGTCTTTCCCCCAGTCTCCCATGGCACCCGTGTATAGCTCCATCATTGTGACTGTGGCAATGATCACTAATCTGTTTCCTTAGGTTACACCAGGGCATAAGCTGTGAGTGGTTAGGAACTATGCTGTGTTTATGCATCATCCGATAACCAGCATCTAGTCTAGGGGGCATGCTCTAGTATGTCAGATGGTTGGATACGTAGATGGAAAGGAGAGAAGGTCAGATAGCTTGACCCAGAAGGTTAGATGAGCTTTCACTTCCCGCTTTGGTGGGGGCTGGCAGTTATTGGAGAAATCTGAGTTGTGAGGCCAGTGGTATCAATCTCTCTCCCCGCCAACACCAGGAAGGCTCTCTTGGAAGGTGCTAGTGCATTGACGTTGTCATCATCATCGTGGAAATTTTGCTGTGGCACTTAGGATGGAGTTTCTGAGTGTGGTTGAAAATCTAGGGCCAGGTCAAATAGTAGCAGATACTCCTTAGTCATTTTTCGGAAATCTTTTCCCAAAATAACAAACAGAACTTCCTTTTCCCTTAAATTGGATGATTACCAATTCTGCAAGTTTCTATTTCATTTACCACACACACCCACTTATACCCGGATCTGGAAGTCCCTTTTCTTGCCTGGCCATCTTTTGATTGGGGTGTCTTATTTGTTTGTGTGATTCCCAGGACAGCTTTCAAGGGTCACTGGATCCCTAAAAAGAGGACGTATGTCAGGCTCCATGTGTAAGTGAGATGTCTTTGCTGGAAATTCATTACCATGGCAACATGAAATTAACTTTCTTCTTCTGTCCTTGATGGCACTGTGGTGCCTTCCTCCTGCCCCTTCCCTCAGACTCCTTCCCTGCCTTTGAAGATAAAGTGTTGACTTACAACGTGGTGAATGTATTCTAGCTATGTTGCTCTGTTATTTCCTGATCTCCTCTAGTCTCTGCCTTTCAAATCCTGTTACTATAGGACTGCACAGGGGAGGCCCTCTGATGGGACAGGATTTCAAGTAACAACAGCTCCACCCAGATTCCGCTGTCTTTGGTAGCATTTCCTTGGGAACTGACCCACACGCCGAAGTAAGATCTATCTATGACTTTGTTCTCGTTTTATCTTGGGCATGCAGATGGCGGATTCAAACTGCTTCAACATGGCTCTTGATATCAAACATAACAAAAATGGAAGGAACACCGTCACCTTGGAATGCCACCTGTTTGTAATATATGAGGCCAAGAACTATAACACCCTGCAGCTGCCTGGTAACATTGATGAATGTGTTCTTGGGTCGCTTCTAACTGGGAAACACATGGACTCCATGAGAATTCATTACTGACAAAAAAAAAAAAAAAGTGTGGGAACGTGGGCTGCCCCCTTGATGTCTGAGTCACAGTCCCCTGGAATGACCTGAGGTTGGCTTCCATCAGATTAGGAGGCCACGGTTTTTGAGCCATAACAGAAATGTTAAAGACCATAAAGAGAGAAATGGTAATGAAGCTGAGCTTCGATCCAAAAGACCTGAACAAATGTCTCACCAAAAATAATGACCCATTGGAGGCTGTTCTGCTTGACCTTTTGCATCTTAGGAGTAGATCAACAATGAATTCTAAATGCGCAGATTCATCCTGTGTTATCTAGGATGCCCCACAGTGCAGACTCTTACAATGAGGATGAGAGGAACTTGAACTTGTCTCCTAGCTGGCAGAGAGTGCATCTTAGTGGCTCGAGAACAGGAATTCCTACTCAGCTTCTCATTCATTTGACTGCATACCTGACATGGCCAGAGGAGCCCCTGAATTTGGAGGCATAAAGCATATCAGAAAATGCTTCTGGAATAAATGAAACAAGATGGGATTGGGAGGGAGACAAACCATAAGTGACTCTTAATCTCACAAAACAAACTGAGAGTTGCTGGGGGGAGGGGGGTGGGGAGAAGGGGGGTGGGGTTATGGACATTGGGGAGGGTATGTGCTTTGGTGAGTGCTGTGAAGTGTGTAAACCGGGCGATTCACAGACCTGTACACCTGGGGATAAAAATACATTATATGTTTATAAAAAATAAAAATAGGGGTGCCTGGGTGGCTCAGTGGGTTAAAGCCTCTGCCTTCGGCTCAGGTTGTGATCCCAGGGTCCTGGGATCGAGCCCCATGTCGGGCTCTCTGCTCCGCTGGGAGCCTGCTTCCTCCTCTCTCTCTGCCTGCCTCTCTGCCTACTTGTGATTTCTCTCTGTCAAATAAATAAAATCTTAAAAAAAAATAAAAATAAATAAAAATAAAAATAAAATAAAAAAAAAACAAAGAAAATGCTTCTGCTCTCATCTGGATGATAAAACTTCCAGCATCTAATTATAATCCTACAAGATCAAAGACACTGAATATAAGATACATGTATGCTCTTAATCTCTTATTTTAAGGTCAAAGTATAGTCAACATTTTGCAGTCTTCTGTGTGCAAGGCACGTCTCCCATGGACACACTCCAAACTACCTTACCCAGTCCCTCTTCATTTAAAACTCAGCCTTCCCGATAGTGTTGCCATTCATTCTTTCAAGAGTATTTATTAACTGTTTAATATCTGCCAGACACTGCTAGCTGCTGTGGGACCGGGGTGGGGTAGAAGCCTTTAGACCAGGCCGGTCTACCCAGGGCTCTACTGCTGATTGACTAATGTCCAAATTAGCAGGGTTTCCTGAAAGTCTGGAAGCATCCAAGGAACTTGCCTGTTCTGTTTGGTATGGATAATTATTTAACTTTCTGTTACTAATCTGGAGCCAACCCATACGGAATAGAAAACTGGAGAAAAGTTAGACCATTCTATTTCTTTTGTTTTTAATGGAAAATAAGACCTCCAAACATGCATCTCAACTATAATTCAAGGGTAGGGATTTGCACTTCACCAGCAGATAAAACCTCTTCCCTGGGCAGGATCCTCTGGAAGGCTTCACGCTTCTTGGCTTAGTAATGTCAGGAACCATGGCAGTGTTTGCTGACACGGAGGCACAACCAGGATACACCCATCACATTTCATGTCTGCATTTCCTGCAAATCTGTCTGTTTTCTGACGGGGGACGAGAACCAGGCCATGATGCACAGGTGGTTTCCTAAGTGTGTGGCTATGAAGATGAACTCTGGGACTGTTCTTTAAATGCTGGGCGTGCTAAAAAGCTATTCTCTCCTGCTTCTGAAAGTCGTGAACTAGGTTCAGTTTAAAAGGAAAAGTTAAGGAGTATGTCCTTGGCGGCTGGTATTATGGAATACGAAGCGTGAGTGAGTAGGGGTCAGTAAACGGGCTGAGAGGTAATATCTGACACCAGCCCTGTCTTTGCTCATTTATAGAACTGGATTCGAAGCCAAAGATCCAGATGGTTCTAAGATATATATGAATCATTGACTCTGTCCCCTGTCTTGTGGGTGACCAGGACATCAGGTATTAATATCCCCATTTTGTGATTGAAGAGGCTGAGATCTAGAGCAGCGAAATGACTGATTTCAGCCTCTAAACTCAGCCTGCTGTGGCTCTGCCCCTAGACTGCTGTATGTGAGAGACAAATAGCAAGGGAGGTCAACTGACTAAGAGAAGGAAACAGAGCTTTGGACAGAGGCAAAATGAGTTCAAACACATGCACCAAGACTGTATTCCTCTTATGTCTCAGGGTGATCACAAGGAGGGACAAGGCAAGCTGGCCCAGCTCCCCAGTTTTGCTAGGCTTGCTGGCTAGGCTCGCCTGTGAGGACCGTTTGCTAGGATTGCGTAGATCATTCACTCTGCAAAGCCATTTCTCATCATAAAGGACACTGGTAAAGCACAAATGAAAAAGCAGGGGTGTTAGAAGGTTTTTGCAGGAATCAAGAAAAATAATTCATGAAGCATCTGCATTATAGATATTCAATCACTGGGCAAAGAAAGGATGGATTCTGTGGGAAAGGCAGCATAGACTCTACTTCTTGTGGCCATACAAAATGAAACCAACTTCTTTTTAAAATTTTCTTTTTCACGTTAAGAGCACTCTAGGATTAAAATAATTTAGTAAAGTTCAATAGATTATTTCTTAAATAAAACCTGGATGTCAGCTAGGGGCTCTCAGCCCTTGAGATATAAATAGAATCGCGTTGAACATAACCAGTGTGGGGGGATGTTCTTCAACACTGATTCTCAAACTTTGCCACATACTGGAGTCCCCTGGGGAGTTCAGGCAAGATACCGATGCCTGGGTCCCATCCTAGACATTCTGGATACTACCTGGGCATCGCGATTCTTATATACTTCTATTGTCTAGCCTTGTTTAGAAAACCACTGCCATAAGCCACACCAAGTAGTGTACTCGTTCCCTGAGCTTAGGATCACATTGGATGGGCTTCTAGATCTACCATGGATCATTCCAGGCTAAAAGTTTAATCCCTTCATGAATTTCCCAAGAAATGTCCTCACAAACCTTCTCACAAATTTTATAGATTTTATTGAGATTACTGGGGTAGGGGTAGGGGGAGGGTTCACTCTATTCCTGTCTCCTCCCCACCCCACCCACAGCTTCTTTCTCTGGAGAAACAATAAAATATTTCCCACTGTCTCAGTGCTGAGGACTTGGAAGCACACCAGGCACCCCAGGGCCTTAGCAGCTACCCCACTGACTTGTAAAGGAATCTTGCAAGAAAGGCAGGGCTCCTGCTTAGTTAGAATTCTTGGAACAGCCCTTGAGAAATTTTTTTCTATTTTATTTCAGGAACATTGACTCAATGCCAAACACTTCCCCAGGCATGAAAAGGTTTGAGATACGGGCTCAGGGACCAAGAGGATAGAGCTAAAAAGGTAGATACTGAGGGCTGTTGGGGGAAGAGGGAGCATAAGGTGGAGGGTACGTGAGGGGAAGTGGGAGGTGTGGGCTGGGAGCAGCCTGGCCATGAGGACAGGTGGGAAGCCTGCACGGGCTCACTCAGACCTCTGCGCTGAGACAGGAGCAGTCCCTTGGGGTAGGGATCCAAGTGATCCCTGAAGTTAAAAACCAAAAACCAGCTTGTGATTGTACATTAAAGACAATCTGGTCTTAATTAAGGAGGAGATTAAGAGATCAGCTGTGTCTTTTGTGGTCTAATTGGGTTTACTTTCCTCTGCCCTCTGTGTCCATAAAGGTGACCAAGGTCCACAGTTAGTCTCAGGAGCGTCATTGGGTGTCATTCTTGGCAAAGTGTGTCATATTGTGTATGTTTGATGTCTGTCCATAAACCTCCATGACATTTGGGGATGGAATGTCAACTTGCCCATCTACTTTGTACTGAGCATTTTTTTTTTCTTCTTTGGCGGCTGCCTGTGTTCCGGGACATAGGCTTAAATACAGTCTACACAGAAAGAACAATTTCTTCATTTTCAGAAGGGAGGTAGGGTTTAAGCTATAAACTCTACAGACAAGATCACTGTAAGAATTTGAGGATGAAAAAAAAAAAAACAAAACCAAACCAAAACAACAACAACATACAGTCCCTTTCCTATTTCGGAATTCTCCACTCTGATAACCTCTTGTTCTTCTGATTATGCTATGTAATACTTACTGGATAATTGTGGGTTGGGTGACTCAGGAAATGTTGACAAACAACCAGACAGCGGGAAGTAAGGGATTAAAGTGATTTTGGAAACGATTCACCTGCTCATTTACCTCCTCCAGTGTTTGGCTAACACATTTCCCTTTTAATAAGTCTCCATCTCAATTTGTCTTCTCCCAATACAAGGGGCCATAAAGATCATGTTTTCCCCACATTCTCAGTACTCGGACTGGGGTGTAAATGTTCCTCCAGTGCGGCTGTGTTTGGGACATAAATTTGAAGCCAGAGCAGCTAGTGGAACCTGCTAACAATTGGACTTTTCCATTTTTGGTGGATGCCCAGAAAATGGGGTAAAGATGTTACTTCAACAGAGGAGACAAGAAGCCAAATACTGCTTGTTTATTGATCCAATCACAAACATGTTAGGAGCTCCCACCACGGACTGAGTACCGTATAAGGTGCGAGGATATACAGGCGGGTTTGTTTTAGGCATAACCCCTGACGTTTTGGAGCACAGAGCGTAGAAGGACAAAGGAACAGTAAAAGACAGTCTCCACACTGCGTAGCTACAAGGCACGGTGAGGAACAAAGGAGGTGTGTGTAATCCAGCGTGGGTGGTTACGGATAACCAGCCACAGTCTTCAGGGGAGAGTCCCTGGGGGTCACACTTGTAGCTCTGACCATAGGCAGGGGCTGTTTGAAACACTATATGTGTATTAGCTCAAATCCTTGCAAAAGTCTTAAGAGGCTTATTATCTCTATGTTTGAGTCCCGAGAACTGAGGCAAGGAGAGTTTAAGGAAAGTGGACAGGGTCATCTGAACCTCTGGAAGGGGCTGGAGTATGAACCCAGGCAGACTGTCTGTCTACGGGAACTCTTTGCCAGGAAACTTGGGGCAGAAACAGCATATGCAGAAACAGCCTACAGAGAAACTCTGAAGAAACTCTGAAGTCCCAGAGAGCTTGTAATTGCTGGGAATGTCACATTTGCCAACAAAGCCCTTTGTGTTATCAGGTCCGTTCTGCATTTGTAACGTTCACCTTGAATATTATAAGTGCAGCCAGTTCAGGAGCACCTGGGTGGCTCAGTCCATTAAATGTCTGACTCTTGGTTTAGGCTCAGGTCATGATCCCCGGGTTGTGGGATCGAGTGCCATGTCGGGTTTTCCTCACTCTGCGGGGAGTCTTCTTGTCCTCTTCCCTCTGCTTTTCCCCCAACGCCCCCACTCTCTGTCTCTCTCTTAAATAAATAAATAAATGCTTTAAAGTAGTGCAGCCAGTTCAAGTTCTTCAAAGACTTGAGGTCACAAGTGGGTGGTGTTTGCTTGAACATACACAGACCCTAAAGATCCTAGAGTCACCTCTGGAAGGATCCTGGAAAGTCCAGAAGACTTAATTTTCTTTCTTCTCTTGTTTAGAATGGTACCAGACAGATCGATTTCTGCCTTCTTTCTGTGTATTTCCCAAGAAGCAGCCAATCTTGATGGAGCACAGGTTTCTGTGGCTGTTGGGGTTAAGAAGAACCTCTGTAGGTTCTTCTGTCTGTCTTCAGTCTGTAGGAGTACCTGGGTGGCTCAGTGGGTTAAGCCTCTGCCTTCAGCTCAGGTCATGATCTCAGGGTCCTGGGATCAAGCCCCGCATCAGGCTCTCTGCTCAGCAGGGAGCCTGCTTTGCCTGCTCTCTCTCTGCCTGCTTCTCTGCCTACTTGTGATCTCTGTCTGTCAAATAAATAAATAAAATCTTTAAAAAGAAGAAGAAGAAGAAGAAGAAGAAGAAGAAGACGACAATGACGAAGAGCCTCTGCCATCAGTCCCTGGCCTGTGTCTTGCTGGTGAGCTCTGAGTTCTCACACTTTGGCTCCGCTGAACTTCTGACCGTCATGGGGAATTGCACGACTGTACCGCTTATGTGCAGGTGCACCCCACACCACCTTACCCTTTGCAGCCCTTAAATACCCCTCCCTGCCCACACACGTGCACATACTCTATAAAAACAAAAACTCCAGCCCTGTCTCACTTTGGCCTTCTAGGCAAACCATCTGAGGGGACTCTTTCTAGAAGCACTAGGAATAGCTACCTCTACTCAGAATTTAAGTCAAGGTGACAGCTAGCGATCACCCACCTCACCGAGTTCCCTTTCCTCACCTGTAGAAGGAGCCACTTGGCACCACGTTAAGCTTCACACTTCCTTCTGGTGCCTGTCTCTCAGATGCCCTGGAGGCAGGGGCTGTGGAGCCCACACTGTGGGGCTCAGCGCCTGCACCGTCGACAAAACCTCCAAAAGTGAGATGCGGGGCCTTGGGCTCAAAAAGGCCAGATCTTTTTTTTTTTTTTAACTTTTTTTTTTTTTTTTTGCAATAATGGTAGATTTACAAGAAGTTGCAAAAAAAGAGTACAGAGGGGTCCTGTGTATCCTTGACCTGCCGCCACTCATGGTGACTTCTTACACAACTGGATCTCAGAGCCAAGGCCGCAGCCCGGGTACCATCTACAGACCATTTGCAGATTTAACCAGTTTTTACACGCATGCACATGTGTGTCTGTGCACACACGTGCATGCGTGGTTCTATGTAATTGTATCACCTATAAACACCACCACAATCAAGAAACAGACATAAAGGATCTTTCTAGCGCTCCCTTTGATAATTATCCCCTTCCCTACCCCTAGCAACCACTGATCTGTTCTCCATCAATATAATTTGTCATCTTGAGAATGTTCTATAAATGGATCTATCTTTTGAGATAAGATTCTTTTTTTTTTTCCATTTGGCATAACATCCTTGAGATCATTCAGGTGGTGGTGTGTATCAATAGCTCATTCGTGTTGGTTGCTGAGCGGTATTCTGCTGTATGGATGGATCGTGGTTTGTTTAACTATTCACCTGCTGAAGGACATTTGGCCCGTTTAAGGCGATCACAAATAAAGCCCTTGTGATCTTTCACATACAGGTTTTATGAACTATGTCATTTTCATTTCTCTGTGATAAATGCCCAGCCCCGGGATGGCTGTGTCCTATGGTAAATGTATGTTTAGTTTTCTAAGAAACAGCCCTCCCTGTTTTCCAGAGTGGCTATACATTCTACATTCTCTCCAGCCATGTAGGCAGGTCCTCTTAAAAAAAATTCTTGATGGAGAAGCGTGTTCCCTGGAGAAAAATCAGAGGAGGAGCTCATCGTGCTGGGCAGGGGTCAGTAACTTCTGCACCTGCTCAGCCTTGGGGATTGGGATGAGACTCCCTCCGTGACATGAGAAGAATGTTCCCAGGAACGATTCAAACACTAGGAGCCATGATGTGCACAGGCAGCCATGGCTGATTATTGCTGATGCTCATACGGGGTGGGTAGGCTTGGATGACTGTGGCAGGGAGCTCCTTCCTTAGCCACCAGACTTCCTTCCCAATGCTGCCCACAGGGCCTGGGAGGCGATCTTGGCCACACTCCGTCATACGGAGGCCTGCAGAGCAAGTGTTAATTCTTGAGATTTGTTTCCCTAATGCTTTCTGGTATGAGATCAACTTGATGTATTTTTCATCCCCCTCGGGTACTGCTCTCTCCACGCGTGGTAATGAATTGTCCATGCTGCCTCCAATCCCCCATCAGACTCACAAGAGGAAAAAAAAAATCAATTTACACTTTTCCTAGGAAGCAAGCCTATTGACAGAGCTGACCTGTTGTCTCAGTCTGTCGGGAAGCTATGACAAAATACCACAGATCGGGGGCTTCAACAAAAGACATTGATTTCTCACAGTCTGTAGGTTGGATGTTCAAGGTGCGGGCTGATGTGGTTTGTGGTGAGGGCCCTCTTCCTGGGGTAGAGATGGCCTCCTTCTCAAAGTGTGTTTGTGTAGCAGAGAGAGAGTGAGCTTGCTCTGGTCTCTTCCTCTTCTAAAGACCCTAGTCTCTGCCTTCGGCTCAGGTCATGATCCCAGGGTCCTGGGATCAAACCCCGCATCGGGCTCTCTGCTCAGCAGGGAGCCTGCTTCCCTTCCTCTCTTTCTGCCTGCCTCTCTGCCTACTTGTGATCTCTGTCTGTCAAATAAATAAATATAATCTTAAAAAAAAAAAGACCCTAGTTCTAGCATGGGGCCCCTCGCATGACCTCATACAATGCTAATCACCTCCTAACACCATTGTGGTTTAGGGCTTCAACACATGAATTTTGAGGGTATACAAACATTCAGTCTATAACACGTGTTAAGATCCTCCTCATCACTGTTAGCAAGTTGGCCAAGGGGCCATTCAGGGACCCTGTCTCCAGATGTGACCACCCTGATGTAGAATGAAGAGCAGGGCGCCCTCACAGAGAGGCCTTTGAAGGAAGAGGAAGTGTTCAAGGAGGATCACCAACTCCTTTTTTATTAGAGAGTAAGAGGCACAGAATCTCCAGGGCATGAAATCAATACTTCCTAAAGGTACCATGGAGATCTCCTGAAATGGTGAGGTGGGTACCAGAGTTTCTGCCATAGGGTCTTGTACTGAAAACAGGGAAGCAGAATTCCACATTCTCCAAACCAGTTCACCATGTCTTCCTGTATCCTCCACATTGTGAGACGGAGACAGAATAGGTCTTCTGGATGTCCCAGATCTGCAATAGAGCTCTCCCTGTTGGGGAGGAGGGAGATGTTTCTATGGGAAACTTCTCGTTAGCGCTCTGCCACTTGTGTGATAGACCACCCTGGAAATAAGACCCCATAACATGAATAACATAGGACTACAAGCTAGAGGTCGATGCCAGAGGAGAAAGGGACCCGCTGCCTTTGGCTTGGCAGCCCATCTACCAGCAAAATAAACCCCTAAGCAAAGAAAGGGCTCATTTCTCTGCTTCCCAAATCAACACAATCCTACTACTTCCCTCCTGATTAGAAGATTAAAAATAGTTGTGCTAAAAATAACAAAAAAAATTATACTGGAAGAGAGCAAACTGACAGGAAAAATAAGACGGGAAACCTAATTTCAAATTGATAAATGAGAATAGTGCACCTGCCGAAGGCCCACGGCCTTCCTGCTTCCCCCTCCCCGCCCACACTCAGGTTAAATGAAGCACATGTTAATCGCAGCAAAGTTTTACGTAGACCTCCCTGACTCAGCTCTTCACCTTTCTCTTTCACGTCATGGCTGTAACCATGTGGATATTGTTCAGCCTTTTCATGCCATCTGTTCATGTGTTTTCAGAACATGACATTTAAAAAACTGTTGTTGTGTGGAAACATCACTAGACAAGGCTGGTGAACCTAGAGCAATTCCAAATACCTTTGTCCGGGCTTAAACCTGGGAGAAGTGGAAAGAAAAGTCCTGGACTGGGAAACCTTTTCTGATACAGAGAGATATAAATAATAAGTGCTGCCAACAATGTGTAATCATAAAAAATTGGAAGCAACCAAAATATTAATCAAAAGGAGAATGGATGCAATTGTAGTCAATACGACTAATTATCTACGCGGCAGCTGTGAAAATGAATTCACCAAAGCTACGCGTGCTAGCTATCGCCAGGAATAATGTCAGACATTGGTCCCCAAAGAAATTGTTCAGGCAACTCTCTTATTAATTCCAATAATTTTAAATTAGGTTTTTTTCTGCATGGCCAGTCTTATTGCATGTGTATAATAACATTTTTGTTCCCTCCTTTTAAGTCCTTAAATATTTTATTTTTCTTGTCTTACTGTGCTGGCTGGGGGCTTCAGTGCAGGATTGGATAGGAGTGAGGCTGGTGGGCAGGCTTATCTCCTCCTTGCTTTTAAAGAAAATAGTTGCAGTGTTTTGCCATTAAATCTGACGTTCACTGTGGGTCTGTATTTTAGGTATGTTCAAGGTCTATATATATAGTTTTAAAGATTTTATTTATTAATTTGACAGAGAACACAAGCAGGCAGAGAAGCAGGCAGAGAGAGAGGAGGAAGCAGGCTCCCTGCTGAGCAGAGAGCCCGATGCAGGGATCGATCCCAGGACACCAGGATCGTGACCTGAGCCGAAGGCAGAGTCTTTAGCCCACTGAGCCACCCAGGTGCCCCTAGGTCTAGATTTTTTATATATTTTTATGTAGGCTCCCCGCACCCACCATGGGGCCCAACATGGAGACTAAACTCACAACCCTGAGATCAAGGCCTGAACTGAGAACAAGAACCAGACTCTTAACTGAGTCACCCAGGCGCCCCCGGAGAGCTGGTTTTAAAAGTTCAATCTAGTATTCTTAAAAAAAAAAAAAAAATCGGTTTATCTTAGTCAATTCTTATATATATATGAGAATCTCTAATACATTTGTAATTATTTCTCATTTATTATTGGGTTTTCTTTCCTTAATGTCCTGATGTTTATATGCTCCTTTGTCCCCTTCTTTCTAACATTTTGATTCAAGTGTTTGGGTTTTTTTCCCTTTTTACTAATTTGAAAGTAATATACAACATTGCTAGTTTTTTAAGTAGTTACCCTTGAATTTCTAACCTGAAAATTTTACTTAATAAAGCTTAAAATGAAACATTACTTTTTTTGTGCTTTTTCTCCTGGTATGTATGTATTTATTTATTATTGTGGTAAAAAACACATAGCATTACATTTATCATGTTAATCATTTTTAAGCATACAGTTTGGCAATGTTAAGTATAGTCACACTGTTGTATAACCATATGACAATAGAAGTTTTTTGTTTTGCTGAAGTAAACATGAATTTAACCCTCTCCCCGAAAAATACAAGGACAAGGTCATCAGAATGCTTTATGTCCACTCACCAGCTCCTTCCTTCAGATGCTATTATTATCCTGTAGTTTGTGCTGAATTATTGCTTTCTGGGAGGCAGCCTCCAGTATGGCTCCCAGTGGTCCCTGCTCCTAATTCACACCCTTATGCAAAACTTCCCCCTGAGACCTAGTGCCTTGCTTCTAAGCAGTAGAGCATGGCAAACGTGGTGGGACGTTGCTTCTGAAATTAGGCTACAAACAAACAAACAAAGGCCTTTCTTGCCTTCTCATGCTCTCTTGCTTAGAGCCTTTGCTCTGTGGGAGCAGGGCGCCATGTTGTGAGTGGCCCTGTAGAGAGGCTGTCATGGCAAAGAACCAATGGCTTCCGACCAACAGCCATGGAGGACCTGAATCCTGCTAACAGCCATGTGAGTGAGCTCAGAGTGACCTTGTGGGGCCTGACTCTAGCCACGTAGTCATAGGAGTTTGGGAGCAGATCTTATCCCTGTCAAGCTTCAAGACGGCTGCACTCTAGACCAACCCCTTGACCAGGCTCTCAAGAGACCCCATGTCAGGGACACCCAACTACTCCTGCAGGGAACACCTGTGAGATGGTAGTATCTGTGGTTTGAATCTGCTAGGTTTTACAGTAATTGGTTATGCAACAGTGGAAAGCAAATACATTCCCTTTTCAAATTAGACATTATTATCATCCTTACATTCATTGCTTATTTGAGTTTTCTAATTCTTTGCTTGCCATTCCATCTTGCATGTCCAAACCAGCTTCAGAGAGATCATTTTATTTCTTTCTGAAGTATCTCTTGGAAAGTGTCTTTACTGGGAATCTTCTGTAGGCAAACTCCAGATTATGTTTCTTCAAAAAAATTCTGTGATTTAATTTCTAGGCTTGGGTTTTCTGGATCATGAAGATAATACACATTTGGGTCCCAAACTATGGGCTTTCTGATCTGCAGCTGCTAATTCTTGGGGAAAACTTATTTCTCCAGAGGCCAGGAAAGTTAGATAAGTTTCCTTGTCTTTTACTTTTGCTGACTTATTATTTTTTTTTTCTTATTCACTTTTTAAAATTGTGGCTATAATGTTTTGAAGGACCGAACTTCCTGAAGGAGTCAATTTCCCATCTTGCATAGCACAAGACTATGCTGCCAGACTCCCACACCGTCACTGAAGCCTGAGTTCTGGTGCTTGGAGACAGGCAAATTTTCTGAGAGTGGACAAGACTTCAGTGCTGGTTTTCCTCTACATCTGGGCTTTCTCTTTGTTTTGGTTCCTGGAGACTTCCTACGTTTTCTTACAAGATGAGCTATGCATCCAAAAATCAGGACACTTGATACCTGCTAGCAAGCCTGTGCTTTGTTCAACCGCTGATTCAAATAAACCAAGAGCCACTGGTAATTTTTCTTCAGTTGTTTTTTTTTTTTTTAAACAAACACACTCACTTAAGTACTGCTCTTTAATTTAGTTAAAACCAAAGCCAAGCGTGAGGCAGAAAAGCTATTGTCCACCCTGGAAAAATTACCTTCCGGCCCACACTCCACGCTACTTGAATCCCTAACAGCTCAGTGTAGGTCAGGCTTGAAATTAGACTTTCTGCGGGGAATCAAAGCTCCTAGTACTTCCCTTTTGGAATAGCCCAGGATTCAGACCCAAGACAGCTGACTCCAATGGAGTGAGGACTGAAGGTTTTGGGCATTTAGGCATTTGTTGGATGGCTGAAGTTGGCTATATTTAGCAAGCTTTTCTACATATGGAGAAAAGACCAGAGGAAGTAGGAAGCTGGCACTAACCTTTAGGGCTTTAGGGGTCCAAGTCACCTATCATATGCTCATTAAGTGTCTCCTGCCCTGGCGATTTGTTTACTAGCTACTGTTAGATTACTTATGAGGCTCACACCACAGAACAAGGCAACTCTACTCTAAACATGCTCTTGCTTTCACTGCTTTATAAAACCATGTCATTTCTATGTAAGATCTGCAATCAGACTATATTTATGGAGTCACTGTTCCTCTCAGTATTATAAGTGAGTCTCCATAGGTCTTCTGTATATGCAATGGCTTTTGTTCGATAGGATCCTGGGCAAGAAAGGATGTGGACAAATTGTCTTAAGAGAAGGGATGCCCAGGAAGAGGAACTTTTACACTTTGGGGATGTAGGTATGAAAGAGAGGGCTGATTTTGCTGTACACAATATCTTTGACCTGAAATTGTGTGAGTTTATCCATCATGGCTTTTATGCTGTGAGAGGAAGCAGCGCTGGCCTGGGAGATCCCACTGGGTTTAGCTTCCATGAAGCTTTGTGGCTATGGTTAGGACACATTCATTTCCTCTCTGTCTCAAGTTGTTCCCAACAAGGAGGCAATTGGATGAAAGCCCTGAAGTTCTGTCTGTCTAGGACATTTCCCAATTTTATAACAGGTCCCCAGTTTGCCCCGAGCCTATGGACAAGGAGTGGCAGAATACTGATCCCTCTCCATGTGCCTGCAAATGCCAGGCTTGTGGAGAAATAGATGGTCATGTGACACCCATGACCACAATAGATACCATAAGGCAGACTGTCAGAAACTGATCCTTGGCCTCACAGAGCAACTGATCCTTGGCCTCACAGACTTGCCCCAGGAACCTCACCCCGGGCGTCCCTCTCCTCCATTTGTAGCTGCCCAGCCACTGTGAATTCTGATTAGCTACCCTTGCCTCAGACCTGTAAACAGACGGCCAGGAAATGCTAGTGTGGCCTGTCATGCCCATCCCTGACAGAGAAGGTGTAGGGTAGGGGGACACCCCTGGGAACTTGCTCTCTGTTGGTTGGGGAAACACAACTGGCAATACCAGACAGTTGCTGGGAGGAGGCAGAAAGACAGGGCCTGTTGTTTTGAGCTCTTGAAGACCTCCTCTTTTATGACTCTGTCTTTGAGAATTACTTAGCAAGCATGTCTGGACCTGCAGCCGTAACAATGGCAGGAAGGAAGTCGGGTCACATCCCAAGCACTAGACGAGCACGTAGCCTCATTCTTAGACCTTTGGAGATTCAGAGTGTTTCCACTCCTATGGATAGACCAGGGAAAACAATGCACTTTTCTCTAATTTTGGAAGTAAGTAAGAGTAAGGACCAAGAGTTGTGACTGAGCAAGGGGGGAGAAAAAAGATAAGAAAGAAACAGAAGGACTGATGAGCTTGAGAGATCTCATATACAATTTGGTTAGAAAGCTAGACGACAATCCAATCAGCACTAGCAGTCACACAGAAGATACAAGTAGAAGGATAATTCAATGCTGTCTTCAAAACTGATGAGTCAGCTAAATGTTGTGCAGATGAGTGTCCACTGTGCAAACAAAGTCCATCATTTCCTCTAAAAAAAAACCCCTCTAATTATACCTTTGACATTACCACGGGCGGTGTAAGTTTCCTGCAATGCTGACAGACCAGGTTAATGTATAATAATGCGAAGACAGTGAGTAACATGTGCAAGGAAGGGGCATCAGGTCTTCAGGTTGAAGTAGTTTAAGCCAGCTTACTGACCAGCCATCGATCCCACAATCAAACAATCGGTAACTTGGAACCTGTATCCTCAGCTAGTCTGAGGTGATATCTTTGGTCTGGGGCATCCTAGACACCTAGGAAAATACTGAACTAAGCATGACTATAACCCCAGAAAGATGTAAGAATATAGGGAAGAGTAAATGCCACTGTAACCATGTTAAAGACATAAATGTAAACCCCTATCACAGACATTTTGAAAGATACTGTAGTTTAACAAAAAGGGTAGTAAGTGGAATAATCATTGTGATAATTTTTATCTGCTTTGACTGCTTTTAAAGATTTTAAAGCATTTAAAAAATCTGGTGTTTTAGGTTAAATGCTCAAGACAATTCTATTAATAAAGGTGTGACCAATGTATGTATGCCTGTAATAAAATTAATTTATTTGATTTACAAAATTTTGACTTAATTGTGCAAGTCGTATTTAATTGTTTAAGGGGATTTTATAATATACTACAGGAAAATTAAACTCAGCACTAAAATATATGGAGGACCCTTGAATAGGAAAGATCTCAGCTATGGGACAAGATTCTAACAGCTAACAGGCAGAGGGAACGCTGATCACTCTGTTCTGGATTTTCTCACTGGGGCTGGCACAGTTCCCACCTGGCCATAAGGGGATATGTCAGGCTTCGAATAAGGGAGCCCCTTGGCAGCGTTCTTCAATTGTAAATTGTGCTTGGAAGCAGCATTTTCTGGGCTGAGGATCTTTTCTTTCTTTTGCCCGCCACTGGGTTGGTCACCACTCCCTTCTGTCCTGAAGGCAGAGAGGAGTGGAGGGAAGTGGTACAGAATTTCAAGAAGGGACGCACAATGATGCCTTCTTGGATCCCGTGAGGAGGCTGGCAGATGTGACTCGCACATTGCCCACTGCGCATGAGTAATCCATCGGCTGCACCCAGACCGGCGGTCAAAGTTGTTTCTGGTAGACCCCAGAGTCCCTCTTCCAAAGCTCACTGGGCTCTCTAGGGCCCCAGGATAGAGCTGCTGCATCAGGACACTGGGATATCACTTTTACAAGGCATCCCAGAAAGGACTGAACATCGACTCACACGGCACACGGTTCCTGCGTGGGTCACCCTCTTCTTTGCATTAAAATGCCAGTCCTGTTGTTTGGGGTTTGGAGGGGAGCATCTGTCCCCCCGGCAGCCCAGTATGTGTGAGCAGCACTGCTCCTATGTTGTGCCTTCCAGCTTGCTCTTACGTTGCAGGGGCCTCTGCCAGCTGGGGGCTCCCTCTTCACCAGGGGCCTGGCACCTGATGGCCTCTGCCAGGTTCACCAACTGCACAGTTTGGGGCCGGAAAGGGGCTCTTTCACCTGCACTTTCCTTGGCCTGGAGAAAACAAGCTGCTTTGGTCCCCCGTGCTCCCCCTCCTGTAGTCCAGTGTCTGAAGCCTTGCCCTGGACCTCACACTGTGGCAGCTTCGGGAATATATTGTCTGTGTTGTCGTTTGCACAGAAAGAGTGGCAGAGCTGGACAACGGTCCTCTCCCATCTCTACCTCTTCAAAGATTCTACTCCAAAACGTGAGCAAAGCTGCTTCTCATGAATTTGCTTGAGGATGGAAAGAAGAGTGAACAGCACCTAGGAAGACATTTCCTGCCTGCACCAAAGAGCCTCTTGGACTCACTCTTCACTGCCCCCACCCCCCTTAGGTCCCGAGCCCCTAAGGGACTTAGCATCTCTTTTAAAAAGTGCTTGGGAATATGGGCTATGGTATGTGCTGTGAATTGTGTCAGACTGATGAATCACAGACATGCACCCCGGAAACAAATAATACATTGTATGTTCATTAAAAAAATACTTGGGAGAATTCACAGTGCCTTGGAGGGCTGGCTGAAAGGACCTTACAGAAGCCATAAGGAGGAACTCAGTGGCTTGGTGACCAGAGCTCACCTACAAGATTAGTTCTCCTCCAGCTCCTCTTCACTTTCAACTTTTTCCTTGTGCTATCTTTAAGCTTGCATCGCAATGTTGACACTCATATATATATATATATATACATATATATATATTCATATAAATATCTATTTAAAAATAATTTCCCCATCTTTAAAAGTCTGCACCTCAATGTTTACAGTCATATTTTTATATATTTAATAAATATACATTAAAAATGATAGTAATTTTATGGTATATAGTTACTATCATGATTAATATCAACTTTCTGATTTTATGTTTGAGCAAAAAGACCTCGCGATGCTCCCGGCAGCTTACTGTTTCATCTTTTTTTTTTTTTTAATTTCTTTTTAGCATAACAGTATTCATTGTTTTTGCTCCACACCCAGTGCTCCATGCAATCCGTGCCCTCTATAATACCCACCACCTCGTACCCCAACCTCCTACCCCCCGCCCCTTCAAACCCCTCAGATTTTTTTTCAGAGTCCATAGTCTCTCATGGTTCACCTCCCCTTCCAATTTCCCTCAATTCCCTTCTCCTCTCCATCTCCCCTTGTCCTCCATGCTATTTGTTATGCTCCACAAATAAGTGAAACCATTTGATAATTGACTCTCTCTGCTTGACTTATTTCACTCAGCATAATCTCTTCCAGTCCTATCCATGTTGCTACAAAAGTTGGGTATTCATCCTTTCTGATGCAAGCATAATACTCCATAGTGTATATGGACCACATCTTCCTTATCCATTCGTCCGTTGAAGGGCATCTTGGTTCTTTCCACAGTTTGGCGACTGTGGCCATTGCTGCTATAAACACTGGGGTACAGATGGCCCTTCTTTTCACTACATCTGTATCTTTGGGGTTAAAACCCAGTAGTGCAATGGCAGGGTTATAGGGAAGTTCTATTTTTAATTTCTTGAGGAATCTCCACACTGTTTTCCAGTGTGGCTGCACCAACTGTTTCATCTTGCGTGCCCATTTATCCCTTTGAAGTGGCATCATTGTCTCCCCGCCTATTTGTCTGCTTTTCTCTAATTGTACAGTATTTATATCCCTATTAATCCAGGAAAATAAAGGAAGAGAGAAATTGCTTTCTGTGTGTAATATTTTAAAGTACTGTTAAATGACTATGTGGGGGGTGCTATTTTCCATTATTATGATATATTTTTTGATAGTGTTGCTTCTTTTGTGTTGTTTTATGCTCCATTTATTTCACAATTACTAGACTTTGAGGAAAGCAGGTCCCCCTCCCTCCCCGCCGCCTTTCCTTCCAGGGCAGTTTTAAAATAACTTTCTTACCAACATTTTTTCAACATGCTTTGCTCTTCAGCCAGGTCATTTGTGGTTTACCCTTATTTTGGAGGAGTTGTTGCCAGCATTGCTTTGCATTTTTAAGGTCTGATTAATTGTCCTGTTTGACTATCTTGACGGATTACTCAGAGGCACGTGACCTGATTCTGACTTTGTAATTAAAGATTTTTTTTTGGAGGTCAGATAGAGTGCCTGCCCTGCTGCAAACTTCAGCACACGTGCAAAACCTATTTGGGCAGATAGGGACCAGGCTGCCTGCCTTCAGGGAGAGAACAGCAGGTGTTAAGTGTGAAGCATGGTGACCAGAGACCATGGTCTCCTGACCCTGGAACCTCCCAGGTGGCTGACCCTTAGGAACCACCCACTGCCCTCAACTTACTGTTGGAGATAGAGCTCCCTCTCCACTCCCCTCCCCTCCCAACTCACCAGCTTCTCCACCCTGAAAATTGCTCTCGGATGTGGGGGAAATAAGGTTTCCCTATAAAATAAGTAAGCCAACCTCACGGCGGGACAGAGGGGCTCCATCTGAAAAAATATGCTGTTCTTGCTGGTAAGAGAAAGAACTTTCATTTGCTTTTTAAAAAGATTTGATAGATGTCATTTCCAAACATCTTGCAATGAAAGTGAACTTGGTACATGGGTCCCTGATGGATACTTGGGAAGAGCCAAACAGACCCAGCTCTGAGTGCTGCAGAGAGGGGAGGCTGGAGGAATCGAATCAGAAAGCAAATCGCTCTCTTCCTCCTCTTCCTCTTTCCTCCCTCCACCCTTCCTCTTCCTGCTTCTGCTAGGGTAGGGTTTTCACTTCCTCACCCCAAGACTTAGTTTTTGAGCGATCTCTTCTCCCTATCCCTACCCTGTGCTTCTGGGATCAGATGGCATGGGTTGCTCCCTACTGGAATTCCATAATGTAGCTCTGAGTCCCTGGGCATGGAGTCAGACACTTAGGGCTGTCTCATGGCTCAGTCTATGTTGGTAAGATAGTTAAGGTGTACGTGCTTCAGTTTCCATATCTGGAACATGGAGATAAATATCCTATGCACCTCATAGGACTATTTGTAAGGATTGAATGAGACCTTATTAAATGAAGGGACATTATTAATTATAAAATGTCATGTAGCAGCCGGAGATTATTATGGAAATGATGATGTTCTCAAAGGTATCTTATGAATTCCTTCACTCATGGTGGTTTTGGTATCAAGATTACGTGGCCACACAGCTTCTGTATGGCTAAAATCATCCAGAAGACACAGAACTAGAGCCTCTGAGGTGGGGAACAGCTTGAGAGATTCTTTCCTACCCTTGACCAGGGAGCAGGAACGTTTTTCTACAAAAAGCCAAATAGTTCATATTTCAGGATCTGTGGTCATATAGTCACTATCACCCTACTTATAGGAGAAACAGATGAGCGTGTTCATGTTCCAATAAAATTGTATGGACACAGAAATTGACATTTCATGTAATTTCATATGTCACATATATTCTTCTTCTTTTGAATCTTGTAACCACCTAAATGTGTAAAAACCATTCTTAGCTCACAGGCCATCTAAAAGCAGGCAACATGTGGAATTTGGCCTGTGGGCTTCATTTACCAGTGCCTGTCCTAGACTACTTCTAGGAACCACTGAAATGGCCAGGTAGACTGTCAGAGATATCAAAGGGGAGACACTAAATCATTTAGGTATATGTCATAGGTTTTTTACTTTTTATGACCTTCTTCTTGGCCTGGCTGATGTCAAAACATGTGAAAGCATATCAAATGCTTTAATGACAATACTAAGTTCACACTTAATGTTCTTGCCAAAAAATACAACCTAGATCTCTGCTTGCCAACGCTTATTAAAAAACCCAAAACAGCAAACAACAACGGCAACAATATGAGTCATGGCAGGCTGCCTGGAGCACATGTGTCTCATCCAGTCCTATAGGCAGTCTAACTTTCCCTTGAGCAATCCAGACCTGCAATTGTACCATTCGTGGAAGCTTCCACTGGGGCCATTTGCAAAAGCGATCCTGAGTTGTGTTTTAGTGATGAATCCTTGCTCCTTGTTTCCATGAGAAACAGTGGATGGGAGTCACATTGCTCCAGGTAGAAATTCCTCTCAGAGTTCATCCCAGTATCAGGAAAGGCTAGACTTCTTAAAAATGGATTTTATTTTGCAAGTGATGTAATTTCCTTGTTTGATATGGTTTCAAGGAAGGTCATAATCAAATACACCTCTATTGACTAGAAAATGTCTTGCAAGTCATTAGCAGCAAAGAATTATGTACTAAGTAAGTACTAAGCACTTTTCATACAATCCTTTTACTTAATCCTCCCATGGCCCTGAGAGGTAGGTAAAATTATTATCTCTATTGTAGTGGGATAAAGGAGGGCTCCCGAAGATATCCATGTCCTAATTCCCAGAATCTGCTGATGTCATCTTACACAGCAAAAGAGAATTTGTAGATGAGATTAATTTAAGGAGCTTGAGATGGGGAGATTATCCTAATCTCTGTGTTCCCCTCAGAGAGAGAGGTGGAGAGAGATTTGGCATAGAAGAAAGCAATATGAGAACAAGATGTTGAGGCAAGATGCTGGCCTTTTGGCTTTGAAGATGGAGGAAGGGTCGTCCATGAGCCAAGGAATATAGTTGTAGAAGCCAGAAAAGTCCAGGAAAGAGATTCTCCCCTAGAGTTTCCAAGGGAGTGTGGCCCTTCATGAAGTGAAGTTGACTTTGGATTTCTGACCTCTGGGACACTAAAAGAATACATGTGTGTCATTTTAAGCCACCAAGTGGTAACTACTAGTACATCACAGGAAACTGATATGCCCACTTTGCAATCAAGGAGAGGAGACAGAGAATATTGCCCAATGGCTGGAATGAGGTTTGCTGAGCTCAGACCCACGGATCTTACTCCTCACACTGCCTCATCTGTTGTATGTTTCCTGATGTCTCCAGGATATCCAACCTGTTTTCTCACAACCTGTTTCATCCTCCAAACCTGTGGACTTTTGTAATCCATCTCGTGAGCTGGTGTGATAGAGACAGAATATAAATAAATACACTGGTGGACATTTGTGGCATGGGAATGCATGAAGTCCCTGGACTTTTGCTAGCCCTGGGGATTGTCTTATGATCTAATAAAAGGATGCTTTGGTTCCCCCTTCTGTCAGTCTTTACTGTGGCATTAACAGATGGACAGAGCAGGACTTCTGCTTTCTCAGAAAATTGTGCTCACTTCCTGGTCAGTGTTCAGAGCCCAGCAACTTTCTGTGAGTTTCTTTCTATTTCCTCAAGGATTTTTGTATTATTTAGAACAGTGTCTGGCCTAAGAGCTGCCCCTCCCACTAAAATTATTAAATGAAACAAAAAGGAAAAAATGAAGCACTAAACCTAGAAAACAGTAAATCCTCTATTTTTGTCAGGTGACGCCCCCACATCTCTGTGCATGTTGAGATTCTAGAAGCCCCTGACACACATTGAGGAGATCTGAACACCAGGGTTGGATAGAGGGTCTAAACACACGGCCTTTGTTCTGTGTTATCAGCGTGAAAGTCTAGGGAGCAGGGGTGGGGGGGGTGTCCTGCTGTGAATCCAGCAGCTACAGGGAGGACCATCTCCATCTGGGGAAGGGTATGAGATTATTCAGTCTCTGATGGCTCAGTGGCTTTCAGGAGATGAGCCAGGACCCACCTTTTGGAGAAAATTCAGGGCACTGCTTTCTTTCTTCTCTGCTGACACCAGAGTATACCAAAGATTTCCTCTGATATTGAGGCTTTCGATAGGATACTAGTTTGACCTGTCATACTTCTTTCCTGGATTATTACTATTTTTAAAAGATTTTATTTATTTATTTGACACAGAGAGAGAGAGAGAGAGAGCAAGCACATGTGTGCATGAGCACAAACAGGAGGGAGGGGCAGAGGGAGAGGGAAAAGCAGGCTCCCTGGTGAGCAGAGAGCCAGACATGGGGCTTGATCCCAGGACACTGGGATCATGACCTGAGCTGAAGGCTTAACTGACTGAGCCACACAGGGCACCCCCTCGATTATTGATTCTATAGGCTACAAACCTTGGCTGTGGTCTTGAATAACTTTCAAGCTAATATTCAAACTTCCATCTATTCCCTGAGGGAATCTTTCCAAATGTAATCTCCTCATTGCCAAGGGGACGCAGCCCAACCTTGTGTCGTATTGTATTAGGGTTCTCCAGAGAAACAGAACCAGTGGAAATATATACTAGAAAAAATATATATAGTCAAAGAGATTTATCATAAGATACTGGCTCATGTGGTTATGGAGGCTGAGAAGCCCTGTGGTCTGCTATTTGCAAACTGGAAGTCCAGGAAGGCTGGCCGTGTGTCTGAAGATCCCAGGGCGAGCCTGAAAGCCAGGAGTGCTCCAAGCAGGAGGTCAAAGTCCCAGCTTACAGTCAGGCTGACGGAGAGTGAACCTTCCTTCCTCCACCTTTTTGTTCTCTTCAGGCCCTCAACAGATTGGATGGTGACCACCCTCACTGGGGAGGGTGATCTGCTTTCACGCAGGTCAGTGATTTCAGCGCTAATGGTTAGAAACACTCTCACAGTCATACCCAGAAAGTGTTTAACCAGTTCTCTGGGCCTCCTGTGGCCCAATCAATGTGACACATAAAATTCACCATCACACCTGGGCTCTCCCCACACTTCCTACTTTACCTCTTGTCTCTCCCTTGTGTTCCAGCCCTACTGCAGCCACCTGAACTCTATGCCTGGTCACCTCTCCCTGCTGTTAACATGCCATTCTCTGTGCCAAGTTATCCTTCCCATGCCCCACTTCCATCCACCTGCCTTTTAACGAAACTCCAGACAGCAGGAGATTAAAACACAAGCTCCAGAGTCAGCCGGGCCTGGGATCAAGTCATTTCGATTCCGCAGATATTTACTTCCTGCCTCCTCTGTGCTCCCCGGAAACAATTCTGCCCAATTACCTGTGTGACCTTGGAAGAGTTCCCTGGCATCTCTAACTCTGATTTAGACATCCGTAAAGTAGTAATCCATAGGAAGTCCTGAACACCTGTAAACCTCCCACGGACATAAGGTGTTATAATTACCATTTTTGTCATTCTTCGAGGTTGAGGTCAAGCTTGATGTCCCTTCCCTTGGCGTGTTTAGACCCCCAAACTCACCCTTTCCAACTACCATGACCCCTGGTGCATGACACATGCCTCTATCCCTCTAAACTCAGAGCATTTACCCTGTTGTTGAATGGTCTGATCCTCCCCACTACTCTTCAGTGAGAGCTGTGTTTCCTCCATCCCTTTCCTCTGAGTGCCCGGAGCAGGGCTTGTTGACATTTGGTGACTAGAGCAGCTACAGGGAGGGAGGAGTTATCCCCAGAGGCCGGTGATAAGCTTTGTTCTCCTGATGCATCCGCTTCTCTGGTCTTTCTTGGCAGTGACTTGAAAGGCTGTGCCAGGCTTGGCGGCAGGCTGCAGGCTGGTCTGGGGGAGGGACCAGCCATGGCAACCTTTTATGGGAGGATGAATTGGAAAAACAAATCCCAAGCAGTCCATTCATCTCAACTCTTGCTTCTCATGCTGCACCTACAATGCGTGGATGCCAGCAGAAAGCGTCCCATCCCCATGGAAGAGCGAGAGTAATGAGATCAGAACCTAGAGCATTTCGCCATTCATTGGCTGGTACATCAGAAAAAAGGTTTTTGTGCATTTCAACGTTCAGTGTTCCTTCTTTTTCAAAGAGTGAAATCAAGTCGGACAAATGGCCCCGGAGACCAGCCTGACCATCCCAACCGCTCCACGGCAACCCCCTGGGTAGCAGCTGCCCGGTCAGCTATCTGGTCCAAGGCAACACCTCCTCTGCTCCCCAGCTTACCATGAGGCCAATTTAAATACTGAAAGAGCATCACTTTTCCAGCTCCTTCCGTCCAAACTGCATTTTGCTTCCTGTCTACCTCGAAGTGTCATATTTCACACTGGCACGCTTTTCCATGAGGCTGTCCCTCTCATCCTCATTCAAGATGCGATCTGATGCTGAACTCACTTTCCTGAACTCAGGCCCCCCTTGTGGACAGAAGCATGCTCCTGTCCCCACCAAACTGATACGTTGAAGTCTTACCCGTTAGTACCTTAGAATATGATTTTATTTGAACATAGGGTCTTTCAAGAGGTGATTAAGGTTAAATAATGTCCTGTGGGTGAGCCCTAATCCAGTAGAACTGGAGTTCTTATAAGAAGAGGAGATTAGGACCCAGCCAGGCACAGAGGACAGACTGTGTGAGGACACAGGGAGAAGACAGCTCCCTACAAGCCAAGGAGAGAGGCCTCAGGAGACACCAACCCTGCCAACACCTCGATCTTGGACTTCAAACCTCCAGAACTGTGATAAAATAAATATCTGCTGTTTAAGACTTCAGTCCGTGGTACTCTGCTCTAACAGCCTTTGTAGACCAATATGTAATCCAAAGTGTTGGTTCAAATACCTACAGCTGCTGTTTGCTGAATTCTACTCATTAGCTTGCACGGTTTATTGGTAAAGATGTTGGCCCCATTGGGGTAATAACCATGGCGTATGCTCTTTGGTTATATCTGGCCCTAGAAAAAACCTTGGCATTGAGTATGTGCTGAATTTGTGAGCAGTGACACTGAGGAGGGTCACTGGAAGGCAGGAATCTTCTCTTTTGACATACGAGATAATTTCACTCAGTTTGCAAACTCAATAACCTGGAAGGTAGTTGGAGTGTACATTTTGGGGTGAAGGTGACTAATAGAAGCATCTTTTCTTAATTTTGAGCTAAGGGGGTTTCATGATCTTGTAGACTCCTTGGTCATTTTGGGCTCTGCCATTTTAGTGAATTGGTCTATTTAGACTCAATGCCTTTGTCTTGTCCTCTTTGTGGCTCTTTCAGGCTCATTCCCACTCCCCACCCTGCATTCCTCCTTCTCCCAAGGGCTCTCGATGGCCTTGCAGATCCACTGCAAGTGGAGAAAGCCTTTGGGTCCTGGTTCTCTCACCCCTTCCCAATCCTAACTCAACACTACAACAGCCCTCATCTGAGGGCCTCCATTTCCCCGTAAACACAAAATAGCACATTTTGAAAGACCTTACCACAACTCTGGTAGAGCACTTCCAGGTTCCCATTCCGGCAGACCGTGTGTGGGGGCCAGGCCTTGCTGCCGCTGCTGGGAGATATCAGAGTCCAGACGAAGACGGCCACCGTGAGACCCTTCATGGCCAGGCCCTGCATGTGACCTACTGGAAAATAACGGGCCCCAAACAAGGGGCCTCTGGGCTCTTCCTCTCCTCTGCTACAGGGGTAAATGTTCGGTTTCACTTCTCCTATTTTACGCTCCTGAGGAACCACTGTGAGATGCAAAAGGCAGTTCACTGAGGCCCTTGAATACTGTTCCCCCAGGACCTTTGACCCTTGAATCAGCAGGGTGAGAATGGCCCATGTCATTCTGGATGTTGACTCTCTGCTTTCACAGGGAGGAGCCAGCAAGTGATGCATGACCTTATGCTGTGGGCCCCCTCCAAACAGCCTCCTTAGAGCCCCCCACCCCTGGATGGAGTAATAGACTCAGGAAAGCAAAAGCCACAGGTCACCGTGTGGTTTTCATCAACAGCCCTCCAATGTCTCCGTAAGCTCCTGATGTGGGCTGTAGACCTGGCTGGAGCCAGCAGGCAGCACTTGCCATTTTGAAGGCGGCAGAGTCATATCTGGGATCTGGAATGAGGCTTTTGCCCTGTTGGCATTTTCTCTCATCTGGCTCTAGCCCCACTCTCAGGATTAGGGTTTCAGCAGCGAATTGTGTGGCTGTGAGGACAGAGCTTGTTCTGGGAGCAGCAGATGCGGTCTCTGGAGATGAAGTGGAGGGGATGTCCCTGAGAGGTGAGCTGTGTTCTATTTCCGGCTTGGCTTGTCCAACGGTGGGGAAGGATGGGGAAGTGAGAGCCTCCCTTTTAAGAAGATGTGTGTGTGTGAGGGCATTAACTGTGTTGGTCATTGGCAGGATTATTAACGTCACATCCCAGTTTCTTTCCAAAGCTTAGAGTCTATCCCCCTATTCCACGACCTCTGCTGATCTGCTCAGCCCTGGTTTCCCACCTCTACTCCACTCCACCTTAGCTTGAGAGAACCAGGGTCAGGGCCACGGCCAGCAGATTGGAGGAGCAACAGAGCATGCCATTTCCCCCCAAGAGGAAAAGCACTTCTCTGAGCTCACTGGGTAAATTGACTGTTTCTGCTGATAGGTAACTTTAGTTACCTCAGACTTTTTTCGAAGTAAGTGGAATTTAATTACCAGTGAAAACAAATACACTGACTTAATTGATGAATACTTAGGATTTCTTGGGAAACATGTCAGAGCAGTCATTTGGGGAAGGCAAAGGTCTGGGTTGGTGGTTCTTCTCTTCCTCCTCCTCCTCCTCCTCCTCCTTCTTCTTTTTAGGCACTCCCCTACAAATAATTTAGTGATGCTGGCTTTCACGTGATTCCCAAAATGTGGTCCCCAGACAACAGCAACAACTTCAACTAGGAGCTTTTTAGAAATGCAAATTCTCAGGCTCTATGCAAGACCAGCCAAATCAGAAACTCTGGGATGGAGACTGGCCCTGTGTTGTTGTTGTTGTTGTTTTAATTCTTTATTTAAATTCAATTTAGTTAACATATAGTGTATTTTTAGTTTCAGGGGCAGAGTTCAGTGATTCATCAGTTGCATAGAACACTCAGTGCTCATCATATCACTTGCCCTCCTGAATGCCCATCCCCCAGTTACTCCCCACCACCTCCCCTCCAGCAGCCCTCAGTTTGTTTCCTATGATTAAGAGTCTCCTTATGGTTTATCTCCCTCTCTGTTTTCATCTTATTTTATTTTTCCTTCACTTCCCCTATGTTCATCTCTTTTGTCTCTTTTGTTCCACATATGAGTGAAGCCAGTGTGAGCTGGTGTCTCATTGTGGTTTTGATCTGCATTTCCCTGATCTTGCACTGTGTTTTAAGGCTGTCCCTAGGGACCTTTGGGTGCTCCAGAAGGTGTCGAGAGAGCTCTGAGCAGTAAATGAGCAGAGCAATTGAGGTTATCCCTTTGCACCCCTGCGGAGCCCAGCATGACCAGCACACCATTGGAAGGACCCAGGAGGGCCAAACAGAGAGCAGATATTCTGGTAGAGAGCTGTGAGTGGCTGCCAACAGGAAACCATGTCATATGAGGACCAAGCCATAGATTGTGAACCAAAGGACCTAGTGGTGAAAAGAAGCATGATTCAGGAACTGCATGGAATTTGGACATATTCAAAATGGAGTACTGCGAGGTTCTGGAGGCATGGTAAGGTTGGAGCAATGAAGGTCAGACTTCAGGGCATTAGCATCAGTGAGGGGGCTTAAGATTGCCAGGCTCCAAACCCAGAGCTTCAAGGTTACAGGTCCAGGAAGTCTCAGGTGGGACCTGAGAGTCTGGATTTCTGACAAGTTCCCAGGGGATGCCAGTGCTTCTGGTCCAGGGGTCTGAGAACTCTGCTACTCCCGATTCTAAGATTTAGTTTGTTGCAAACTATGCAGTTTTGTGTTGTTTTAAAATCATCTTGGTCCTTATCCAAATACTCTTCTGCTAAAGGGCAGACAACATTTTGTATAACTCATAGTACACCCAAAATGGGAGTGTCGAATCAGCCACTGTCACTACTGAGTTCTGCTTACGGAGAACCAGGATTTGCCTGAAATCATCAACAAGGGCTTGCTGAATTCAAGCAATCCAAAATGTTTTGAAGAGTTCTTTAACTAGAAGCTTTTTAAAGGTAGCGAAATAGTTCATTAGCAATGTCCTGTTTCCTAACTATAAAATAAAATGAGGACCCGTTTATGATAGTTAAATAAAATATGGTTTAATATGAGTAAATGGTAACCAAAGATACTGTCAGGCTCTCATATTGACTTCCAACACCTCATCAACTGTAGCTAAAGAAGCTCGACTTTTTTTTATAATACTCTTTCTCTGTGTTTCAAGTTGCTTTTTGTCATAGAGGTTTGCCTAGGGATGGTGCCTTTCTTTTCTTGCAGAGTTAAACATTATTGGCTGAGAGCACTGAACACTGAAAGTGATGTTAAGAAGAGAGGAGTAGGGAATTTGGGTAAATTGGAAGGGGAGGTGAACCATGAGAGACTATGGACTCTGAAAAACAATCTGAGGGGTTTGAAGTGGCGGGGGGGTGGGAGGTTGGGGTACCAGGTGGTGGGTATTATAGAGGGCACGGATTGCATGGAGCACTGGGTGTGGTGAAAAAATAATGAATAATGTTTTTCTGAAAATAAATAAATTGAAAAAAAAAAGAAGAAGAAAACTCTTGATGTTGAAGAATGAAATTTGAGACTCTGAGGACACAGGAATACAGCTCCCTTGGGAAAGTGACTCAGTCTTGGGTGGGTTTTGCACGTCCACAGGCCAATTTTGTCTACATTTCATGTGCCAGCAGATGGCAGAGAGCCCCCTTTCACCATGGCGCCCTGATGACGCATGCTGCCTCCAATAACAAATGGTCTTCATCAACTCTTGTATTCAACTCTGGCTGCTCTCCTCTCTCTCTTCTAAGTACTTGAATATATATTCCCTCTCATTTATTTAATCCTTAAAACCTCTTTGTGGGGTACCTATAGCTCTATGATCCCCCATTCACAACTTGGAAATCCCTAAGTCTTGAAAAAGGAAAGTTTTTTTTTTTGTTTTTAACTCTTTTGGTTTAAAAAAAATCAATCTAACTGAGAGTTCATAGTCTCATTGTTCTTAATTTAAAGTTTTAATTTAACCTACCTGGGTTTCGCTGTAGAAACATTAATGTGATTGATTAGTGGGAGATGGGGGCAGGCACTAGACCCACTGAAAGTGGGTACAAAATATAAATCCTATTACCTTTCTAAAATCAAGAAATTCTGAATTTTAAAATACATCTGTGCACAAAGATTTTAGTTAAGGATTTCCGGATTCATTCTATGATGATCCTTGTTCTCCAGAGAAGAAACTGAGGCATAGTTAGTAACTAGTTCAGAATCACACATGTGGTAGGACCGAGTTGAAAGCCAGACAGTTAGTATCCAGAACCCAAGTTCCTGACCATTGGGAAAAGGTCTCCTAACTACTGTCTCTTTATGCTCACTTATCTTCCCCTCTAGAGATATCAAAGCAAATGACCCTCCACTACTTGGAAACTACTTGTAGACTTTGCTCTTCAGCCAATGCCAGGCCCTATCCCGCGTGACTAGTGACTAAGTGGACAGACCTATGTAGGACACAAATATCTTCTCATTAGAAGAGTATCTTCCCATTAGAAATGTGACATGACAATAGAAAGCAGGACCTTCAAAGTCCAGAAGAGAGAGGCCATGGAAGGTGGCCAGTGAAGTGATGAGCCCCCAAAGGAGTCTAATGAATGGCACCTTCCCTCTCTGAACACTGCTGAAACAAAGGGTCAGATGATTTCATGGCAAGTCCCTTAATATTCAGAAATTGAGGTCTTTGCTGTTTCTTTGAAGACTAGATATGTCAGCTCCAATTGTAAGGTTATTGATGAATAAAGCAGGGGAAAAAGGCACTTTGTACTTTTCAGGCAAAACAGTGCTTTCCATGGCTATGGCCTCTGCTCACCTGGAATTTAATTGTGTTAAAAAGCCATGGCCCTGAGTCGTCACTTTTTGTTCAAAAAGCTGGTCTTTCCTTTGCTCGAGCTTTTGAACCGTAAGATTGGAGACTCCCCATCAGGGATTCAGAGATGAAGTCACTTAAAAATAGTCTGTCCATCACCAAGAGAATCTTTCATCCCTTCTGAGTCTGTCTATCCTGACTGCTATGACCCTAGACAGGCCCCTCATGGTCTCCCAGGATCCACCCAGCCCCCTCTCAAATCCATGCTCCAGTTGGCACCCAGTTTTCCTGCTGAGATGCAGTTCTGTGAAGAGACTCCCTGCCAAGGTCCTTTGGTGGTGCCCCCTGGACATGTCCATGAAGCCTTGCCTGCTTTGGTCTTCTTTTCTCCAGCTCCTGCTCTCCCTCAGCTCCTATAGCAATCTGGCTCTTTCCTGCCTGGCATCTCCAGCACATGGAATTCTTACCTTGCCCTGGAATTCTCTTATCCCCATCCTGTTCTTGATACCTGTGCATCCAGGCTGCCTGGACAGCTCAGTCGGTTAAGTGGCCGACTCTTGATTTCAGCTTAGGTCATGATCTCAGATTTCAGGGTACTGACATTGAGCTTCATCTTGGACTCCATGTTCAGTGGGGAGTCTGCTTGATATTCTCTCTGCCTCTCTCTCTGTGCCTCCCCCCACTAAAAACTAAATTAATTAATTAATATCTAGGCTTCCTTTAGAGCCCAACTTAATGCTGGCTTCCCAGAAACAGCTGCTTAGCTCCTGGCAAGTCCCTGAAATAGGCTTGTGCAGCCAGTGGACCTCACCTCTTCATAGCACTGCTCATAGGTCATCACTCAGGGAATGTCAGATTCCCTCATAATATATTAGGGAGGCTTTCTTTGTCCCTCCCTCCTTCCCATTCCTCCATCTTTCTCTCTCTTTTTCCTCTGACTATAATATGTCCAGTGCCTAGCACACAATAGGGACTCGGTAAAATATTTTAGACTGAATGGATGAAATGTGGAGAATGGGGATGGTCCAGAAATCTTGTCTTTTTAGCCTTGGGGGCTGGGCTTCTGGATTTGGTGGGCTCTCATAAGTAAGGCAAAGCGAGGAGCTCTGTCCCTCCCCTGAGAGTCTATGATCCTTAAGACGTTAGCAAAGTGTGATATCATCTTTTTCCAAAAGTACATCACAATTTCCTTTTTCTCTCTTTTTGCTTCTCATTCTTCAAGGAATATGTGCTAACTGAAGGACTTTAAGGATATTTAGGATACTCCTCCCTTGTAGGAGATAGGACAGGGAAGCTGGGAAAGAAGGAAAAATAATCATACATAATCTCAATACCCAGAGATAACCACTACTGTTATTTTGTGAGATCTTCTTTGAGTCCACTACCCCACAGGGTTGTATTGTACAAATCAACACCTACTGTCACATAATACACTAATACTAATCATCTAGAGTTCTTCCAAGACACAACTTCTAATAACTGTATTGTATTCTACTCTATGGATTGACCATGATTTATTTAACCAATTTATATTTTAGACATTTAGACTATTAATAGCTACGTAATAAGAGATAATGCTATAGTGAATTTCCTTATTGCTCTATATTTGTGCAGCCATGATTATTTTCCTAAGGTAAATTCCTGAAAGTTAAATCCTGGGTGAAAAGAATTACCAAATTTTGAAGCTTCTGATATGCTACCATATTGTTTTCCAGATATATTGAGCAATGTAACAATCTCATCAGCAGGTAGGCATTATTACTTAAAATTGTTTTTGTCAATTGAGTAGATAAATTCTGGTTTCCCCTTGTATTTATTTTTCTTTCCTTCAGTTCATACAGCTGAACATTTTTCACATTATTATTGGTCATTTGTATTTCTTCTTTTGTAAATCCCTGCACCTGACTATTGCCTATTTTTCTACTATGATTTCAAATTGAAACAAAAGAAATAACAAGTAAGAGACTGCTGAATGTAGGCCTTCATGAAAATCCAACTGACAAACATTTATTGTTAACTTTTTCCATGGTGCTCTTTATCCTCGGATAGACTGTGTTAGGAGATGGTATAGGTGAAGAAATTTCTGCTGTGAGATTTGTTTGAGACTTAAGTTTACTCAGAGGATGATACAGACTATTACTAAAATAAACAGTGCTTATAGTATAGAAATAGAGGAGCCCCTGGGTGGCTCAGTGGGTTAAGCATCAGCCTTCGGCTCAAGTCATGATCTCAGGGTCCTGGGACCCAGCCCCGCATCAGGCTCCCTGCTCAGCGGGGAGTCTGCTTCTCCCTCTCCCTGTGCTCCTCCCTCCTCTTGCTTGTGCTCTCTCTCTCAAACAAATAAAATCTTAAAAAAAATACAAATAAGAAAAAGAGTCTTGATATAAGGTGTTGTATTAACTGAGAAAACTTCTTCATATTTGTAGATGATTAACTGAGAAGTCATGTGGGAAAAGGGGAACTCCCAGGCACCTTGCTTTGGCTGCCACTCTTGGCAGCGAATACATGATTCCAGGCTGCTGCTCCCATTTGGAACGTGTGGTCTCCTTGGGAAGCCTCTGAATACTGTGTAAGAGCAGTCAGAGAAGGGTGACCAATTCCTTATACTTTGAACAAATGGGAAATACTGCAATTCAATAACTTAGCATCTCTTCTAAGTACCCACCAGAAGAGGAAACTATGTAAGGAAAAGATTGCATGATGTGGGCAGAGTCACTGACCATCCACATTCTGTCCCCAGCACGGACCACTCTGTGACCTTGGCTTCTCACAGACTCTCATTTTCAAAATGCAGCTTTCTAACGCCATGTTTCAGGCTTGAACACAAAGTGAGATTAAATGTGTATGGAAAGTGCTTGTTATATTGTTGTCACTAAAAACCTCATTAGGCAAAAACTCTGAATTAGGAGTTGGGTCATATGGGTGAACAAACAAAATTCTTTAGAGAAAAGATGCTAATGGAGACAACTGTCAATAAAATACTAGTTTCTAATAGTATTAGGAGTAAAAAGACTTGAATTTTTTGGTGAAAAAGTATAAACTGTTCTTCTAAGTTAAATGAGAGTAATTTACTTTCCATTCACTAGTAGAATAAAGCTGATTAATTTTTGGAAAGAATGACTGGAACAGAACTCTACTTGTGGTTTTTCCAGGTTCCTTGGTTACTGAGTTTTGTCAAGGAAAACAGATTACACATCGTAATGTGAACACTGACATAGCAACATTTGTATATTTAGTCTACTGTTTCTCTGTACCTCTTATTTCCACTTCATGATGGCCACTTAAGTAGGCAGTCAGATATTACGTGTCTTACTTCTGTGTTGAAGAAAAGAATTTTGCCATTCACCCTTGAATCCTTGCTGTCTTGAATGGTGTCAAGCCCATAGTTATTGGTCCTTACAATTAGTTGACTGGATAATAATAATGTACAACTAATATTTTTGAGGGATTCCAAGATGGCAGGGACTTTTTGACATGGATTTAAGGTAGTTATCATATAATATCCATTATGCAGATAAAGAAACGATGTTTAGAGCCATGAAGTAATTTGTCCAAGATTTACATAATGGTAGAGCCAACACTCAAATCCAGGGCTAGTACCCAAATCAACCTTCTTAACTACAACACTCTGTGGCTACGGTAAATAGGTAAATAAACTATATAGTAAAGGAATAAATTTAAAAAGTTTATTATGGTGGCTTTGGGACAAAACTGTTTGCACAACTTGAGCTTTCTTGCTTACCTTTCCTGTGCCCTATTCCAGCTGGAGGTAATGAGAGACTAATCCACCATATCCAGAAATGTTTTTTGTTCTACTATTTTTTGACATTTTGTCTTCTTTCCTTCCATCTTCTGGATTAAATCAGCATTTCTTTCGTATTTCATTTTATCTCATCTATTGGCTTTTCAGCTCTTCCTTCTTGTTTATGTTGTTAGTGGTTTTTCTAAAGCAGTGTCATCTAACAGACTTGCTCCATTCATACCTGATGTGAGGCCACACTGAGATGTGCTGATGGTTTAAGATACACACGAGCCTCTGAACAATGAGCATAGGATAAAGATGTAAAACATCCCGCTAATGATTTTGATGTTGAACCACATGTTGAAATTGTAGTATTTTAAGGATATCAAGTTAAATGAAATATCAAAATTAATTTTCTTGATTTATCATATGTGTTTAATGTGGCCTCTCAGAAATTTACAATTACATATGTGGCTTGCATATTATTATATTTCAATTAGACGGTGTGCTGCTCGAGGGATTCTAGCACGCATCTGTAGGAAACTTGCACTAATGCATTTCCATTCGATCCCTTCCGTTCTTTATTCTATAACATTTAACTTCTATGTATGCTCTAAATCTCTTAATACATTATCATTATTTTGTGTCCAAACCCATGTTAAGAACTCTGAAGTTCCAGAGATATCACCCTACTTGCAAGTTAATAAATTAACCTGTTATTGGTTCATGAATACTGGTAGAAGCCATGGAACTTCTGGGCCAGAGACGGAAGGCTTTATCACTCACAGTGTAAGGAGTACTATGGACATCAGCATATTTGCATTGTTCCTCCTGCCTCCGAGTCTAACCTGAGCAGTGTGGTGGGCCCAGATGGATGTGGCATCTCCAGAAGGTTGGTGATGCAGCTAGGAGGTCCATGATCAAGGATCTAGACTTTCTGAGCAAGAGGTAAACATTGCGGAAAACATAGAACAGAGAACAGAGAACAAGCCAGTCTTCCTATTTCTAGTAAGAGAGCAATCCTCCAGTATTCAGTGCCACTGCTGTGACTGACTTACTTGCCTTTTTGATTAGCTACATTAGCTACTCCTTCTCAGAGGACAGATTAGCCTTGCAATCTGGCACATGCATGGAGGCTCAAGGCCCACAGCCGACTGCCTTTTTTCTGGGGCAGTCAGTTGTTTTTGAAAGAAATGAAGAAATGAGACACAAAGTGATCTTTCACATTTATCCACATATTTATCATTTTTGGTGCTTTTCTTTCTTTTGTGAGAATCCTAAATTATGTCTATTTACTATTTCCCTTCAAACTGAAGAACTTCTTTTAGTATGTCCTGAAGTGTTTGTCTGACTGTCTGCTTTCTTTTTTCTTTTCTTTTCTTTCTTTTTTTTTTAAGGATTTTATTTATTTATTTAAGAGAGAGAGCAAGTAAGAGAGAGCATGAGAGGGTAAGAATGTTAGAGGGAGAAGACTGTCTGTGGAGCTGGGAGCCCTAGTCGGGACTCGATCCTGGGATTCTGGGATCATGACCTGAGCTGAAGGCAGTCACTTGACTGACTGAGCCACCCAGGTGCCCTAGACTCTCTGCTTCTGATTCACTTGGCTGTACATCTAGGAGTGGCTTTGTTGGATCCTTGGGTAATTGCACGTTTAACTTTTCGAAGAACTGCCCAACTGCTTTCTGCAGCAGCTGCATCATGATATTCTCAACGGTGCGCCCAATTACTCAACGGGGCTCAAATTACTCCACATTCTCACCAACTCTTGTTATTTTCCCCTGTGCCATTTAATACACACATAATAGTCCTCCTAATGTGGGTGAAGTGGCAATTCACTGTAGTTTTGACCTAAATTTTCCCAATGACTATGATGATAAGCCTCTTTTCATGTATCATAGATCTTCTTTGGAGAAACACCTATTCGAATCCTTTGTCCTTTTTGGAGTTGGTTTATTTGTTTTGTTGTTGAATTGCAGAAGTTCGTTATATATTTTAGATATTAATCCCTTATCAGATATACAATTTGCAAATATTTTCTCCCATTCAGTGTGTTCTCTTTTCATTCTATTGTTAGCATAACTTGATGCACCTTTTTAAAAATTCTGATGAACTGTATTTGTCTAATTTTTATTTTCTTACTTGTGCTTTTGGTGTTATATCCAAAAAACCATTGTCAAACCTGATGTCATGAAGATTTCCCCTCATGTTTTCTTCTAAGAGTTTTATAGTTTACATTCCTACATTTAAGTCTTTGATCCACTTTGACTTGATTTTTGTATATGGTATAAGGCAGAGGTCTGAATTTATCCTTTTACATGTGGGTAACTACTTTTTACAGCCCCATGTGGTGAAAACCCTGTCATTTCCCTATGATCGATCTTGGCATTCCCGTCAAGATTCACCGGGTATGGGAGGGGTTATTTCTGCACTCTCTATCCTATTGCAACTGGTCTATATGTCTGACTTTATGCCAGTACCACATTGTCTTGATGACCGTAGCTTTGAAATAAGGTTTTAAAATCAGAAAACTTGAGTCCTTTGGTTTTGGTCTTCCTTTTTAAGATTGTTTTGTCTATTTAGGTCTCTTGAGATTCCATACAGATTTTAGGATGAGCAATTTCTGCCAAATATATCATTGGGATTTTGATAGGGATTGATTGCATGGACTCTGTAGCTCCTTTTGAATAGGACTGACGTCTTAGCAACATTGAGTCTTTTAATCCATGAACATGGGATGTCTCTCCATTTACTTATGTCTTCTTTAGTTTCTTTTCAAAATGTGGAGTTTTCAGCATATAAGTCTTGCATTTCCTTGGTCAAATTTATTTCTAAGTATTTTATTCTTTTTATACTGTTGTAAATGTAATTAATTAAGATTTAAGGATTGGAGCAGCATTGTTTGCAAAAGCCAAAAGTGAGCAGCAGCCCACATGTTTATTAACAAATGAATAGTGAGATCAACAAGCACATCCATAGGATAGAGTAATTTAGCCTTAAGAAGGAAGGAAATTCTGGCATTGGCTAGAACATGGACGAACCTTGAAAACATTATGCTCAGTAAAATAAGCCAGGCACAAAAGGACAAGTATGTGATTTATCTAATATGAGTCTCCTAGGGATGCCTTGATGGCTCAGTGGGTTAAGCCTCTGACTTTGGCTCAGGTCATGATCCCAGGGTCCTGGGATTGAGCCTCACATCAGGCTCTCTGCTAGGCAGAAAGCCTGCTTCCCCGTCTCTCTCTGCCTGCCTCTCTGCCTACTTGTGATCTCTGTCAAATAAATAAATAAAATCTTTAATATGAGTCTCCTAGATAGGCAAATTCATGGAGACTGAACATTGAACAGAGTTTACCGGGCCCTGAGGAGGGGGAAATGGGGAGCTACTGTTTAATGGGTACAGACTGTCTTGTTTGGGGGGATGAAAAATTCTGGGAATGGTGATGATGGTTGCACAACATTGTAAATGTACTTAATGCCACTTAACTGTACACTTAAAAGATAAAAAATGGTTTAAAAAACTAAACTATTATTGCTAACTTTCTACTTTGTAATAAATAATATTAGAAAAAAACCTCAAATAATCACCTATTGTTGTTATAAATTGTTTTTTAAGAATGGATATTTTAACAACAAGAAAATGAAAAGAAAAACACATTCTCAGATTAAAACAGAGCTCCTTACAATCAAGACAAACAACCTCACACTGATTTTATATTATTTTTATTCTGCTGGGGTCTAAAAAAAATTCTTTTCTTTTTGTACCTCTTCATGTTTGTGGTCAGATATATCAGAATCATTGCCCATCACCTCAGAAAGGTTTTCTTTTTCTTTTTTCAAGATTTTATTGACTTACTTGACAGAGAGAGAAATCACAATCAGACTGAGGCAGGCAGCGAGGGGGGAAGCAGGCTCTCCACTGAGCAGAGAGCCTGATGCAGGACTTGATCCCAGGAGCCTGAGATCATGACCTGAGCAGAAGGCAGAGGCTTAACCCACTGACCCACCCAGGCACCCCTCAGAAAAGTTTTCTGAGCAGAGCTGATAACACCAGGGTGATGTTATAGTGGTCCAGAGCCAAGAGTGATGCTTTACAACACCATCCAAAATTCCTTACATTATCCCTGGAATATATATTATACATTTTATGTTGAAATGTTTATATGTGATTTTCAAAACAGTCTGATTAACTATGATAGGCAGTGAAGGAAGGAATATTCTAGAAGTATATTTCCATAACATTTATGTCTTTTTTTAAATTTATTTTTATTTATTTTCAGCATAACAGTATTCATTATTTTTGCACCACACCTAGTGCTCCATGGAATCCGTGCCCTCTATAATACCCACCACCCTTACCCCAACCTCCCACCTCCCGCCCCTTCAAACCCCTCAGATTGTTTTTCAGAGTCCATAGTCTCTCATGGTTCACCTCCCCCCTGCAATTTCCACCAACTCCCTTCTCCTCTCTAACTCCCCATGTCCTCCATGCTATTTGTTATGCTCCACAAATAAATGATATCATATGATAATTGACTCTCTCTGCTTGACTTATTTCACTCAGCATAATCTCTTCCAGTCTCGTCCATGTTGCTACCAAAGTTGGGTATTCATCCTGGTATTCTTCAAAGAGCTAGAGCAAATAATCCAAAATTTGTATGGAATCAGAAGAGACCCCAAATGGCTAAGGAAATGTTGAAAAACAAAAATAAAACTGAGGGCATCATGCTACCTGATTTCAAGCTTTACTACAAAGCTGTGATCACCAAGACAGCATGGTACTGGCATAAAAACAGACACATAGACCAGTGGAATAGAGTAGAGAGCCCAGATATGGACCCTCAACTCTATGGGCAAATAATCTTCGACAGAACAGGAAAAAATATGCAATGGAAAAAAGACAGTCTCTTCAATAAATGGTGCTGGGAAAACTGGGCAACTATATGTAGAAGAATGAAACTCGACCATTCTCTTACACCGTACACAAAGATAAACTCAAAATGGATAAAAGACCTCAACGTGAGACAGGAATCCATCAGAATCCTAGAGGAGAACATAGGCAGTAATCTCTTCGATATCAGCCACAGCAACTTCTTTCAAGATATGTCTCCAAAGGCAAAGGAAACAAAAGCGAAAATGAACTTTTGGGACTTCATCAAAATCAAAAGCTTCTGCACAGCAAAGGAAACAGTCAAAAAAACAAAGAGGCAACCCACGGAATGGGAGAAGATATTTGCAAATGACAGTATAGACAAAAGGTTGATATCCAGGATCTATAAAGAACTCCTTAAACTCAACACACACAAAACAGACAATCATATCAAAAAATGGGCAGAAGATATGAAACAGACACTTCTCCAATCAAGACATACAAATGGCTATCAGACACATGAAAAAATGTTCATCATCACTAGCCCTCAGGGAGATTCAAATTAAAACCACATTGAGATATCACCTTACACCAGTTAGAATGGCCAAAATTAGCAAGACAGGAAACAACATGTGTTAGAGGGGATGTGGAGAAAGGGGAACCCTCTTCCACTGTTGGTGGGAATGCAAGTTGGTGCAGCCTCTTTGGAGAACAGTGTGGAGATTCCTCAAGAAATTAAAAATAAAGCTTCCCTATGACCCTGTCATTGCACTCCTGGGTATTTACTCCAAAGGTACAGATGTAGTGAAAAGAAGGGCCATCTGTACCCCAATGTTTATAGCAGCAATGGCCACGGTCGCCAAACTGTGGAAAGAACCAAGATGCCCTTCAACGGACGAATGGATAAGGAAGATGTGGTCCATATACACGTTTATGTCTTTTACAGTGACCCCACAGCACTAGTGCAATTTAAGAAGAACATTCTAAAACTGTGTTTGACTAGTCATTGCAAGTAGAGTTTGTTACTTTCACTTTTACTATCATTTCCTCTAAGCAAAGAGAATATCTACAGGGTCTTCAAAGTGAGCTTCCTGTTGTAGAAGCACCAGTGTTGTTTCTCTGATTTTCTTGCTTTCAGTAGCAAGAGGAGCTTTGAAAGTGATCAGCTTTTTTTCTGATTTCTGTTAAGAGGGGGATGTTTTGCTGCTGTAGTGATTTGGCCTTGGAAGATGAGCATAAGATGTTAAAACTGGTCAGAAAATACTCAAATAAATCAACACATCTTTGTTAAAATGTAAATTGTAGAACTACATAAATACCTATTCCTTTATTGAACAGAAGAAATACACCTTTCCTGAGCATACCCTAGCATTTCCATTTTCCTTAAGGATGGAGCTTTAGGAAGCAGGACTCATACATTATTAGCTTAACCTCAAGTGTGACCATGGCATTGGTCCTTTAGGGAAAAAGTCAGAGTTAGATATGAAGCTACTGAACTTTGTCTGGCTCTGGATCTTACCTCCTAGCCCTCCCCACCCCGGAGATGGAGAGGTCTGTTTGGATTGCGTTGCAACAAGAAAGAAAAGTTTAAATAAACTGCTCTCTACCACCTTTTTTTTTTTTTTTTTTTTTGGCAATAGCTTTCATAACCAAGACTGAAGATTCCACTTAATTCAAACTGGGAACAGATTTTCAAATGTCAGGGACAGCTGCAGATTGACTCTCTCAAAGTCCCAGGGCTCCAAATACTTGTCAGGCTGGGAGAACAAGGGGAAAGAAACTGTCCTCCAGCTGTTCAGATAGAAATCACAGAAATAGTTGCCTACAAAAGATTGCCTTTAAAGCTGGCCATTCCTCTCCTCCCCCTTAACCCCACCAGCTCTCCCGCAGATGCTTCTTTATTTCCACTCATCCCGGTTTCCATGCTGCAAACTTAGAAGCTGTGCTTGACTCCACCTCTCTCTTTCCTCCTATGGCAATGTGGTGTGTGGAAAGGACATGTTTGTGGAATACACAGCCTGATCAACCTGCCTGGTAGTGCACATCTCCACCTCACGGAGCCCCAGGGTCCTCACCCCTATTGTGGGGTTGATGGCCTTTATTTCCTGTAGTTGCTGACAGTTAAATGAAGTAGTCCTTGAAAAAAAAACTTCTATTGTGTGTTGACATTCAGAAAGTGTTTTAAAACCCCCCCAAACCAAATACCCAAGTGTGCCCCCCCCTTTTTTGGGGCATCCTTTCTCAGCTTCCTCCCTCCTTTGCTGTGCTCAGTCCTCAGCCCTGGCCTGCATTCCCCCTGCCTCAACTACGGGGATAGCCTTCTTTCTGGTCTCCCTGCTGGAGTCTCTCTTTCCAAGCCCTCCTCTGTACCACGGAACAAAGTGTTCTTTTTTTTTTTTTTTTTAAAATCTTTTTTTAAAAAATTAATTTATTTGAGAGAGAGACAGTGAGAAAGAGCATGAGCTAGGAGAAGGTCAGAGGGAGAAGCAGACGCCCCATGGAGCTGGGCGCCTGATGCGAGACCCGATCCCGGGACTCCAGGATCATGACCTGAGCCAAAGGCAGTCGTCCAACCAACTGAGCCACCCAGGCGTCCCAGGACAAAGTGTTCTTAACTGCGCTAGACCCTTGTTTTCCAATATGCAGAGTCCTTTGTGTGTCCTTTTCTACCCTCAGGATTGTACCACACTTCTTCTAGTATTCTTGGCTTTCATAGTTGATTTTCCCAGAGGAGTTCCAACTTTTCCCTTCAGGAATTTCCTGTCTAACCTCCCTATTCACACCAAATTGTTTGCCTCCCATTCCCTTCTAAGCAGACCATGTGGGTTCCCACCTTCACCCCTTATCGTTCCCAGTCTTTGACTTCCTTTCCTTTTCTCTGCTTCAGAACTACTTCTCCATGAACTTGTCCTAACTACATGGGCCCCAGGTGGTCTCTCTCCTCTGATGTTCGTTGGACTATCTTACCGCCCCAGTGACACTTAAAGAAAGCAGTGCTCTATTTAACTAGGTTCTGTCCCCTCATTTGGACTTAGAGCACCTGAGGAGCTGTCAAATATAGCTTTAGCTTTTCAAAATCTAGCAAAGTGCTCTTACTGAAGAGCACCAAAATGAGATGTGCAAAAAAATTTTCCTTGACCCACCTCTTAGCCCCCTCTTGATGCATGTAGCTCTGTCTTGGATAATTGCCCACCATGATTTGAATGTAAGCTTTATGCTTCATTTGTCCTTTTTTTTTTTTTTTAAAGATTTTATTTATTTATTTGACACAGAGAGAGATCACAAGTAGACAGAGAGGCAGGCAGAGAAAGAGAGGGAAGCAAGCTCCCCGTGGAGCAGAGAGCCCAATGTGGGACTCGATCCCAGGAGCCTGAGATCATGACCTGAGCCGAAGGCAGCGGCTTAACCCACTGAGCCACCCAGGTGCCCTGCTTCATTTATTCTTTAACAAATTTTTATTAAGCATCTACTATGTGCAAGGCACTGTGATAAGCACTGAAGGTACATTAGTGAAGAAGGTTTTTCCTAAGTCCATTTGCTTACTGAAGCATTATTTCAACTCATTTCATAGGTATTCGGAAAAAAAGAGGGCTAAATTCAGGTTCTGTGGAGCCTAAAGCTTTTATAATTTGTGGGCCTTCTTGAAGGAAAAATAATACAAAACTGTAAATACAAATGAATGTTTAAGTCAAATATTTAAAATGATAAAAGAACACACCATTAAATTTAGACTCTTTAAATTTAAAATTCTGACAAGTACCACAAACACTGAAAAAATAAAAAGAACTTTTAAAATTAATTAGCTATCTGATTCCCCTCTAAAGTACTTGTTTCTCCTAGATTTTTTTTTTGCTTTAGTCTTCTCAGATGGCAATTTGATAATATTTTCCTATAAAGAGAGTAGGAAGATAATTTAGTCTTTCCTCAAGCACTGTTGATTGAAGTTGTGTTGAATGATTGACAGTTTACAAAAAAAGAAAGTTTATTTAGTTTCCAATTTGTTTTGGCAAATTTTCAGAATTAATATCAAATTTAGAAAAGCATGTACTGAATTTTTTTAAGTCATTATTTGACTGCTTTCAAATGATTTTTAAAGAGATTTTATTTATTCATTTGAGAGAAAGTGTGAAAGAGAATGAGAGCTGAGAAGGTCAGAGGGAGAAGAGGGCTCTCCATGGAGCTGGCGCCCAATGCGGAACTCGATCCCGGGGCTCCAAGATCATGACCTGAGCTGAAGGCAGTTGCCCAACCAACTGAGCCACCCAGGTGCCCTCTATTGAGCTTTTTCAATACAATGTGAGGTTTAAGGACTTTTCAACTTTGTTTTCTATAAGAGATTAATTTAGAAAAACTCTGTGAATAGGCAACACTCAAACTATTTTGTCACTAAGGTTCTCATTTAGTGACTTCTTATTAGTTTCAGGTTATGGTGGGTTATATCCACGGTTTGTGCCAAATCAGTAAGAGTTCTGTCTTCTCCCATTTTGCTATAGGACTTACTCCTATTCATTAATTGGAATAGCAAACAACCCAAAGAGCTCATATTTACTTCCACTCAAAATGTATTATTTTCTCTTGAAGAATTACTACTTCTGGTTTAATATAAGGAATATGGTTTTTTGCTACAATATCATAATAATCCTTACTAAACATATCGCTCACCTTTATAACTTTTATATTCCATTAATTTTTGGTTGGATTTCTCTTTCAGCTTTTTAATAAAAAAATGTAATGATGACCAAAACAAATACCCCTTTTCTATATGCAGATCAGGACTCTAATTTTTCAGTTGTTTTCTTGATACACTTCAAAACCTCTTGGCATATTGCAAGTAAAACAGTGTCTTCCAACTTTATCTAAACATTGTTTTCTTCTCAAAAAGAAAACAAAAGAGAATTGTTTGTTTATAATTGTATTTGCTGTGAAATCACAAAGTATATTTCTGTAGGAGAGATCTTCCATTTTGACTAGGTGCCTATAAGAACTGAACCTTCCACTTGGAAACATTTCCCACAGATTCCGCTTCAAACCTTGTTTCTCTCCATGAGTCACATACTTGTATTTGACAATCTACAGACCTGAACCTTCTACTAAGTGCCTGCAGGTCAGCAAGGTGGGTGGTGGGACTCTTTTTTTCCCCCTAATTTTTTAAAAATTTAAATTCAATTAACCAACATTCATCATTACTTTCAGCGGTAGAGTTCAGTGATTCATCAATTGCATATAACACCCAGGGCTCATCACAACACATGCCCTCCTTAATACCCATCACTCTGTTACCCCATCCCTCCCACCCAACTCTCCTTCTGCAACCCTCAGGTTGTTTCTTACAGTTCACAGTCTCTCACAGTTTGTCTCTCTCTCTGATTTCTTTCCATTCAGTTTTTCTTCCCTTCCCCTATGGTCCTCCTTGCTATTTCTTGTATTCCACATAGAAGTGAAGCCATATGATAATTGTCTTTCTGTGATTGACTTATTTAATTTAGCATAATCCTCTCCAGTTCCATCCACGTTGTTGTAAATGGTAGGTATTCATCCTTTCTGATGACCGAGTAATATTCCATTGTGTATAGATACCACTCTTCTTTATCCATTCATCCACTGAAGGATATCCACCCATCTGTTGAACAGAATCCCATCTGTTGAAGGATATCTTAACTTCTTACACAGTTTGGCTATTGTGGACATTGCTACTATGAACATTGGTTGCAGGTGCCCCTTCATTTCACTACATCTGGATCTGTGGGGGTAAATAACCAGTAATTCAATTGTTAGGTCATAGGGTAGCTTTATTGTTTAACTTTTTGAGGAACCTCCATACTGTTTTCCAAAGAGGTCATGCCAACTTGCATTCCCACCAAGAGTGTAAGAGGGTTTCCCTTTCTCCACAACCTCTCCAACATTCATTGTTTCTTGTCTTGACAATTTTTGCCATTCTAACTGGTGTAAGGTGGTATCTCAATGTGGTTTTAATTTGTATTTCCTTGATGCCAAGTGATGTGAAGGGTGGTGGGATTCTTAATACAATTCATACCAGGACTACCTGTGGTAACTTCATACACGTACATGACTGGAAACCACAAAAATATACTCCTCATAGGCAAAAAAAATAATGTCCAATTCAATGTCTCCTTAGCACTATCCCCAAAATGCCCTTGGCCCTTCACATGACCCAACAGAAAAAGAAGTATAGTGGAGAATTTGTCAGAGTGGTCTTAACCAATCTTAGGTTTTATAAATTTTATAAATTATGACATGTGTGACACATGGCTGAAAGTCCTTGTAGGTGTTGAAAAGGGTCCTAGAGTCTACTTCATTCACTTCCTAAGTCTACCTGGCAAAGGACAGGTGTTGCCCTACTTCCAGGACTTGAGTGCTTCTCAGAGTGAGATCCATGGACCCAAACTATCAGAATCACCTGGGCTTCTAGGAAAACAAACTTTTGTACTCCACCCCAGACCTACAGAATCAGAATGGAGGTCTTGAGGTGGTTTTGATGCAAACTAAAAGCTTGAGAACCATTGCTTTACAGTTATGCTATCTATAAAGGCAGCCGCTAGCTGCATGTGGCTATTAAAATTAGTTAGAGTGAAATAAAACTAAAAATTTCTAGTGCTCAACAGCCACGTGCAGCTAGTGGCAGTTCTATCGCACAAAGCTGAAATCCAACATTTCCATCATCACAGAAACTTCTACTGAACAGTGCTGTTTTAAGTTATACATCATGTAGGTTTGCTCTTATCCTGACTCCCACCCACACAGGGCAGTTGTATCTTTCGACTATAACATTTAGACACTGTATCATCACTTATTTATATGAGCACTTCTCCATCTGCAGACTAAGTGAGTTCCAGGTTCTTGCATTATTCATCTTTACATTCACAGAGCCTGGCCTTGAGTCTAGTACATAATGATTGCTAAACAAATGTTTGTAAAATAAACAAATATGTGAAATATACCAAGATAAACTATTTTTATTGAAGGATAGAGACATTTTCCTATGTTTCTTCTGTAATTCTAATTTGTTTGCTTACCTGGTTTTATGTAAGAATGCTCTTAAATGTGGTATGAATGCTCTGATTTGGAGGGCACTGAATCTACTTGCATTTGAGAAAGGCCACTGGCCTCAAGCTTACATTTTCACTCCAAAGGAAAAACGGGAACACCCTTTATTTGCTGAGTGTGACTAATTTGGAGACATACTCTCTAGTGAAACAATCTTTTTTTTTTTTTTTCTCCCAGCAATCCCAAGCTCTTCTTGAAATAAATAACACAGGAGGGGGAAAAACATTGATAATACCACCATTCAGTCAATAACACTAAGATAAGAGCCAGATTATTCCACCTACTTAAATCATTTTTATCTAGCTCACAAAGGAAGATAATTTAATTCAGGAGATTGGAAGCATTGATTGAGCTGTGAGTCCCTAAGGCATTTATCAGACAAATGAGACCAGTGAAAAAGAAATGTGTTTTTCATCTTTAATTTCCATAAGAGATTTATAGTCAAACTTGGGAGAGTTGATTTTAAAAACATAACATTTTCCCCCAAAGCTGACATACACAGGACATTAGAGATGAAGATGAAGCAGAGGAGCTGACAGAAGGTAACTCTCAGGGCTTGTGCTGCATCATCTCCTCTCAAACCTGCAGTCTTTGTTCTGAAGCCAAAGGCTACAAATCCAAGGAGCAGCCATCATGCCCGTCTATTGCATCTTGAACGGTACAGACCTTCCACAGATTAATTACAGCTATTATTAAGAGCACATCAGCTACACATGATTATTTCTCTCTAGATGAAAGAGATTTAAAAAAATTTTAAATTCAGATCTAATAAATGTCTCAATTTGGGCTTCGTGGTGATGAGAACACAGGAGAATTTATCTCAGTGCACTCAGCCTTTTCAGACTTGAACTATAAGAAATAAAACAAATGGTCCTATGGCATCAGACACTTCCCTCCTCCCCACCAGGTTGAATTCATGCCAGTCTAAGCCATTTCTTCATGGCATTTCCACCCATCCAGCTTTCTCCCAACTCCAGCCAAATTTAACTATCTGTATTTTCTTGCACCAAAGGTGAGGAGTCCTTACGAAGGGTGAAGAAGGCTGGCAGGTGAGCAATAAAGAGAATACCATGCTTCCAGACTGGACCCAGGATATGCTGGAAAGAGAGGAGGATGCAACAGGTGGAGAAGAGGGATCCCTAGTCATTATTGCTCAGGTGGGTTTCTTCAGCCCTGCTGTTTTAAATAAAGTTTTCTGATGACTGCAGTCCTTGGTCAACACCTTCCTTGTTTTGGCTCACATGCTTCACTGCTGCCAAGTCTGAATAAGGCACAGAATAATGAAAGTGAGATCCGAGGTTCATTTAACTCCATGTCTAGAAGTGCGTTGTGACTCTAAAGACAGAGGTCTAGACCCATTTGTAAGAAGTGAGGAGGTGCAGTGGAAGAGGTATGCATTTTAGGGACAGGTGGACCTGGCTTCAAAGCCCAGCCCTGCCTTTTTAGAAGGTGTTAACTGTCCTCTCTGAGCCTGATTCCCTATTTATAAATGGTGAAGTAGTATAATATTAACTTTTGAAGTTTCTAACTCTAAAAATATGATGCCCCTCCTCACCCATTCAACTCTATTTTCCCCACTGCTCTCTTTATACACAAATACATCCCAGAAACCCATAGGTCATGCTGCGCTATTTGGCCATCCGGTCACTTCTAATTTCTCTCTTTATCCTATCAATCCTCTGTCTCTATCAATTAAAATTTTTCCAAGTGTGGACACAGTTTCTTACACAAGCACAATTATAATGGCTCTTCTGAACAACAGGCCCTCAATCTGGTCTCTGGGCATCCCTGCTTGTCCTAGGTTTCTAAGGGAGATGTCAAAAACTAGTTTCTTATTACACTAACTGCTGGTTTAAGCATTTCCAAGACCGTAGAAGACCTCATAATTTGCTAGAAAGACTCACAGAACATACTGAAGACTATTATGAAGACTAGGACAAGCCAGGATGCCCACTAATGTCTCTGGGCATCTCGGCTTGTCCTAGGTTTCTAAGGGAGATGTCAAAAACTAGTTAAATCCCCTTTTCCATGTGCTCCTCCTCATTAATGCATAATTACAAGCTCTGGAAATAATGCAAGTATCACCAGTGAAAAACTTTGAAAGGAGAAGAAGATGAATTTGTTGGGGATCCCAGGACTAGGGGAACACAATAAAGGCAGGGTATCTTATGTTGCTCAGCCAACAGAAGAAGGGATTCCAGACCTGGCATTTCCCATCCCCCATCCTAGCAATGGAAGTCAGTCCCAGGAAGCAGATTCCTCCCCGACATGAAACGGGAGTCCTTCTGACTACATTCAGTGTCTATTGGGAGTCCCACTTATGACAAATAGATGGGAGGCACATTCTTCCTTGATGGAGAACACAATCAATGAACTTGAGTACAGAACAATAGAATTTACTCAATATGAACACAAGGAGAAAAATAGACTGACCTAAATGAACAGAGCTTCAGGGAGGATAGGACTGTAAAAAAGATTCAACATTTTTACCATCAGAATCTGAGGAGAAAAGAGTGGGCTGGAAAAGGATTTGAAGAAATAATGGCTGAAAACATCCCAAATTTGGCAAAGTCACAGATTTCTTCCATGGAATTAAGAAAACCCCAAACAGGATAGCACAAAAGAAATCTATGTCGAGAGATGCCATAATTAAACCTTAGAAAACTAAAGACAAAGGAAAGATCTTGAAAGCATATCAAACAACACATTATCTATCTGGAAACATTAATTCAAAGGAGAATGGACTTCTCTTCAGAGACCTTGGAGGCCAGAAAGAAGTGGTGTAATATTCTTCTAGTGCTGAATGGGAAGAACTATCAACCACAAATTCTTTATCTGGTGAAAATATTCTTCAGGCATAAAGAAGAAATAGAGACATTCTGAAACAAAGGGGGAATAAAGGAATGTGTTGCTACTGGGCCACCCTTATAGATTGTTTGAAGAAAATTCTTTGTGTAGAAATGAGTAAAAAACATCATGGGTTATCAGGAAGGAAGAAGAAACAATGGAAAAAGTATAAATACAAGTGGATTAGTCTTTTCCTCAGGAGTTTTGCAAATTATGTAGTAAAAAGTATGTAGTGCTCTTTTAGTACTAGTTTAGTATATAGTTTTGCAAATTATGTAGTAAAGTATGTACTTTACCTAAAGTCTGCCCTTTGTATTTAGTCCCTGGAGGTACTCTCTAAGCCTTTGGAATGTCCTAACTAACAAGAGTGCTTTTGTTTATCTGAGACCTTGGGTCATATCAAACAACCTACTGTAATAGTGATTTATGGCAGGGGCCCTGGGACTTCTACAGGGGGTGGAGACTAAGGTCAACCATCCAGCTTACATAACCAAGTCCCAATAAAATCTCTGGACACTAAGATTCAGGTAAGCCTTCCTGATTGTCAATTTTCTGTGAATATTGACATATATCATTGCTAGGAGAAGTTAGAGTTCTCTATGGCTTCACTGGGAGATGCAACCAGACTCCACATATGGAACTCTCCTGTACTCCACACCATGTACTCCACACTTTTTTTTTTTTAAGATTTTATTTATTTATGTGACAGAGAGGGAGGGAGCACAATCAGGGGGAATGACAGAGGAAGAGGGAGAAGCGGACTCCCCACTGAGCAGGGAGCCTGATGCAGGACCCAACCTCAGGACCCTGAGATCATGAGCTGAGCCAAAGGCAGATACTTAACTGAATGAGCCACCCAGGTATCCCCCATGTACCTCTTTCCTTGGCTGATTTTAATTTTTATCCTTTCACTTCAGTAAACACTAACAGTGAGTATAATAGTCTTCAGTATGTTCTGTGAGTCTTTCTAGCAAATTATCAGGTCTCCTACCGTCTTGGAAATGCTTAAACCCGCAGTTAGTGTAATAAGGAAATGAGGTCTCAGGAACCCACAAAACTGTAGTCAATGTCAGAAGGTGGGCACAAATCACAGTAGATGATTGAAACAAAAATTATAACACCATTTTATACTCAAGATAATAATATCTAAAAAGAAGGAAGGCAGAGGGGCATAAATAGTGGTGAACTTTTTACATCTCACTCAGAGTGTTTATACTGACAACAGTAGACTATTATAAGCCAGATACGTATGATATTCAGAGCAACTTTATTGAAAACAGGATAAAGAGATACACTCAAAGACACCAGAAATAGAGATAGAACATTAAAATTGTCCACATACTCCATAAAAAGACAGTGGAAAAAAAAAGAAACAAAAATGAGAAACAAAGAAAACAAACAAATAATTAAAGGCAGATTTAAACATTAACATATATATATTTAAGTGAAAAAGGTCTAAATACATCAGTCAAAAGACAGAGGTTGGCAGAGTTGATAAAGGAAAAAAAACAACGACCAATCTATATGTTGTTTCCGAGAAACTCGCTTCAAATTCAATGACATAAGTTGAAAGTAAAATGATAGTAAAAAGATATATCATTAAAGCACTAATGTAGAAATCGGGGGAGTGGCTACATTGCTTTTTGATAAAGTAGACTTCAGAGCAAAAAAATTCCTGGAGAAAAAGACATTATTATAATGATTAAAAAAAATCAGTCTACCAGGAAAACATAATGATCCTAAATATGTGTGCGCCAAACACAAAGCCTCAAAATACATACATCAAAACTTATAAAGCTGAAAAGAGACATAGAAAATCCACAATTATAGTTGGAGACCTCAACATTACCTTCTTAGCAACTGGCAGAACTAGGAGGAAATCAGTCTGAACTACAGTATTTGATCAACAGCCTCTTGTTGCCATATATAGAACATTCCACACAACCATTACAGAATGCACATTTTCTTTAACTCTCCTAGAATATTCATTCACCAAGGTATAACATATTCTGGGCCATAAATTAAAACTAAGCAAATTTAAAAGAAATTATAGAGTTCTCTAACTATGATGGAATGAAACTAGAAATCAATAATCAATGCTAACCTTTAGCAACAGGAAAATCCCCCAGATTGGAAAATGGAAATTAAACACATACTTTTAAATAATCTATTGGTCAAAGAGTACATCTCAAAGGAAAATTTTAGAACCACAGAAATGAATGGAAATGAAAATACCAGTTACCAAAAAGAAAAAAAAAAAAAAAGAAAGAAAGAAAGGAAAAAGGTGAGATGCAGCTAAAGCACTGCTTTGAGGGAAATTGTAGCAGTAAATGTTTACATTAGAAGCAAGGAGAGGTCGCAAAGCAATAATCTACATTCTTACTGTAAGGAACTAGAGGAAGACTATCAAGATAAACCCAAAATAAACATATTGAAGGAAATAATAAAGAACAGAAATCAATGAAATGAAAAATAGGAAAGTAAGAGGGAAAATCTATGAAATAAAAAAACTTGTCTTTTGGAAAAAAAATCATTAAAATTTTAAAAACCTCCAACAAGATTGGCAAAAATAAAAAGTGATGATATTAATCACCAACAGTGAGAATGAGGTGGGAGACATCACTACAAACCCTGCAGCCATTGAAAAGATAACAAGGGAATGCTATAAATTGAAAAGCTGGCATAAATGGATCCTTCCCTTGAAAATAACAAACTACCAAACTTCAACCAAGGTAAAATAGCGAAGTTGAATATACCTAGAACTAGTAAAGAAGTTGAATTTGCTATTAAAAGCATCCTGAAAAAGAAACCCTTAGGCCAAGATGGTTTCACAGCAATATTTTGGGTCCTCAAGACTACCCCCAAGTTCTCTAGCAGGACTCAGGGGACCCAGCATATTTTGTACTCATGGTTAAGATTTATTGCAGCGGAAGGATACAGAGTAAAATCAGCAAAGTCACAGGCACATGGGGCAAGGTTCTAAGGAAACCAACGGCAAGTTTCCAAGAGTCACTTCCCAGTTGAGTGAAACAGTTAATTCTTCCAGCAAAGAATTATGACAGCGCATGTGAAGCTCACCTGAGCCTAGCAGTCCAGGGTTTTTCTTGGGGTTGCTCATCCAGGCACATAGTGCCTCTGTGACAGCACAATCACGGAAATTCCAGATGCCCAGAAGGAAAGCAGTGGTTTCACACAAACCACAGCATGCTGACGGTTTGGATAACATTCTTAGCAGTAAGGGGAAGTGGTGTATCACTTTAGGCAACAATTTACCACCCAAGCTTCTAGACACCAGCCAAGGTCAACCTTGCAAGCAGGTCTTTATAAGGATCTCCATCTCAGGTCTGCTGTGTTAACTCTTTTCTGCACGCTGGAGAATTCTACAAAACAACTAGAGAAGAATTAAAGCCAGTTTTACATAATCTCTTCCAGAAAATACAAGAGAAGGGAACACTTCCTGGTTCATTTTTTTGAGGCCGTTATTACCCTGATACCAAAACCAGAGAGATAGTATAAAAGAAAACTGTAGACCAAGTCTCTTGTGAACTTAGATGCATCATTCTCAACAAAACATGAGCAAACTGAATCCAATAATATATAAAAAGAATTATGTACCATGGCCAGGTAGGATTTATTATGGTTATGCAAGGCTGGTTCAACATTTGAAAATCAATCAAGTTGTCTATCACACCATGATAAAAAGCATATGATAGTATCAATTGACGTTGAAAAAAAAACCCCATTTTATGATAAAAACCTCTTAGCAAGGTAAGAATGGAGGTGAATTATTACAACTTGACAAAGAACATCTACAAAAAATCTGTCTCACATCAAATTTAATGGTAAACACTGGATGTGTTCCCTCCAAGATCAGAAATAAGGCAAAGATGTGGGCTTTCACTTTGCTTATTCAACATAGTACTGGGAGTCCTAGCCACTGGAATTAGGCAAGAAAAAGAAGAGAAAGGAATAAAGATTGAAAAAAAAACTATCTATAGATCACATAATTATGCTTGTAGAAAATCCCAGAGAATTTATGAAAACCAAATTCCTAGGACAAATAAGTGAATTTAGCAATATCTCATATCTCTCCAGATATGAGACCAACACACAAAATCAATCACATTTTTACATAGTAGAAATGAACATGTGTAACCGAACTTAATAACATAACATAACATACATACTAGCAATGAACATGTGTAACTGAACTTGATATAACATCACATCATTTACATTCATTTGGAAGAAAATGAAATGTTTAGAGGTAAGTGTAAAAAGTACATATAGAAACTGTAGTCTGACAATTTAAAAAATGTTAAAAGAAGAAAGTAAGTTCATGAATTGGAAGACTCAACACAGCAGGGATGTTAATTCCTACCTAAACTGACTTATAGTTTTAAGAGAATATTATCAAAGTCAGCAAGGTAGCTTTTTATAGAAACAAAGGGTCTTATTCTAAAATTTATATGGAAAGGCACAACAGACCTTAGAAAACTAGATAAAACAATCTTGACAAAGCAGAATAAAGGGGGGGATCAATCTTTCTGGTAGTCTTACTAGCCAGCGAAGGTAATCAAGACGGTGCAGAATGGGTAGAGACTTAAACAAATAGATCAATGGAACAGAGTAAAGAACCTGGAAATAGATCCACGCAAATATGCCCAAGTGATTTAGGGAAAGATACAATAGCCATTCAGTGGAGAAAGGATAGCTTTTCAACAAGCATGTGCACGTGCGTACACACACACACACACACACACACACACGACTGATCTAAATCTAGTATCATGAAACTAACCAAAAAGTATCATGGGTTTAAAGGTTTAAGTAAAACAATAAAAACCTTTAGAAAAAATGGGATAAAATTTTCAGGATCTAGGGCTAGGCAAAGAATGTTTAGTCTTGAGATTAAAAGCATAAATCATGAAAGGAAATATAGATAAATTGGGGCTCATTAAACTTAAAAACTTTTGTTATGGGAAAGTCTGTGTAAAGAGAATGAAAGGACAAATTACAGATAGGGGAGAAAATACTTGAAAATGATGTATCTGACAAATGATTCATATCCAGAATATACAAAGAAGTCTCAAAACCCAACAGTTGAAAAATGAACAATCCACTTAGAAAACGGTCCTAAGACATGAAGAGAGATTTCACTGAAGGGGGTGTGCAGTTAATTAGTAAGCACGTGAAAATGTGCAACACCATTAGCTAGCATGCTCTGCTAAAAACACGAATGTTCAATGTGGTTCTATAATAGCCAAATCTTCAGTCAGCCCAGATGTACTTCAACAAGTGAATAGTTAAGCTTACTGGAGTGTATACAGACTCTGGCTGGGATAATCTCCTGGGAATTATGCTGGGTAAAACAAACAAACAAACAAATACACACACACACACACACAGACCCACAAAAAAACCAAAAACAAATAAAAAACAATCCTGAAGAGTTACAAACTGTATTATTTCATTAATATGATATTTTTTGAAATAACAAATTTTTAGAAATGGAGGCTGATTGGTGGTTGCCATGGGCTTTGGAGAGGTGGGTGTGTTTGTTAAGAGGACAACACAAGGGAAGCTTGTGTTGGTGGAAATGTGCAATGTCCTGAACTAGGGTGATCCATGCGTGGACCTATAGAAGATAAACTGCGTAGACTCCCCCCACAGGCACACACATTCACACACGCTCACAGGAGTACAAATCTGATTACGATCAATGTCTGTATACCGGTTGTTGTATTATACTATAGTTTGGAAAAATGTTGCCGTTGGGGGAAACGGAGTATAGCACACATGGAGTCTCTTTTAGCATGATTTCTCACAACTGCCTGTGCATCTATGATTATCTCCATAAAAACGCGAATAAAGAAAAAGAATATGTAGACCTCCCTACTAAAATCATGTTTTGGGGTTGCTCTAACAAGATTCCTGCTTCTTCAAAGACAGAGAAGTCCCTGTGCCCTACAGTTCTAGAATCAGAGGGCCATTCTGGTGGCTTTCTTGTTGCCACTGTCCCCACCCTGTTTGATACTGCTGGACAAAGTTAAATTCAGTTTTTTACCAAAAGCAAATGAAAGTAAAACCATTAACGTTTCCTCCCCACTTGGCATCTGCACGTTCTTATTGCTTTCAAAATCTTGATGGAAGGAGAAAATAACAGTTTGATATTTTGATCAATCATGCCTAATACACCAGAATACTCCAGGGATCCAACCCTGGGGTTCTGGTGGATGCTAGTGGGGAACCCCCTAGTGGCTGCCTGTCTGGCCTATAGCTTCTCACAAGGCTCCTGCGGTTTTCAACAACCCAAATTATCTGGAGGGCCACATAATGAATAATTTAGAGAACTTTTTAATGCAGGCCCTACTTGAGTCCAAATTTAATGCAGTAGAATGGGCTCCCAGGGTGAACCAAGGACAGGTGTGGCTGGCTTTGTTAGCCGATGTGAGGTGGGGGCCTGCTCTGTTCCGCATCTGGGTCAGTGGGAGCTGCTGCAGCACCTGTCAGGGCTGGCACTTACAGACCCTGGGGCCCCAGGACGACTTTCCACAGTTGGGGAACAGGTGTGTTGCTGCATAGATGAGTGGAGGGATCCAATACCTCCACCAGGATGCACCATGGCAATCCATTCAACCTCGGAGAAGAACATCTGAAGAGATGAATTGAAGTTCTTGACCCATATGTCTGGGGGATATATTGGACAGGCTTTACTGCTACCGGGAAATCACGCAGTGGAGAAGACCTGGCAGGAGCAGTAGGAATACTTTAGGACACGGTCAAACCTTCGCCATTCTGTGTATCCATTTGTGTACATTCTAGGACAGTCATCCCAGGATGCTATTTTGGCCATAGGAAGCCAGATGGACCCGGCACAGGATGGAGAGATGGAGGTGTTGGAAGGGAGTGGATGAGTCACTCAACACTTCCTCAGGAATAGTTAAGAGTGCTCAAATTAAAGACCCCCCCCTTCCCGGCCCAGAGATGGTGTTTTGAGCAGCTTTGGTAGTAGCTGGCTGTGTCTAGTGCTGTGTGTGTGGGCCAGCGTCTGGCGTTATTATGCTGAATGAATCATAATTAGTGTACTATAAATTTGAAGTTGAGAGCGAAGAGACCATGAACTAACTTTAACGCAAAAGTTCCCTGGAATTACATCTTTCAAAGATTTTAAACAAGCTTCCCACTCCTGCCCTCACCTTCTACACTGTTTAAACAAGGGTAAAATTGCCTTTTAAACCAGAATCTCATATGGGAAGCTTTTGGACCAAGTTCGACTGAGTGTCAAGTTTAAAAAGTTTTAAAAATCCAAAAAGCAGAAGTTCAAAAAAAAATCCAAAAAGAAACAATGGGTAAGACATAATCTGCCATCAGAGTGTAGCTGGGAAGATCCATCACATCACAAAAGAAACGTTAATAGAAATACAGGGACCTGGAAAGGCTTCTTCTCCTGTGCCACAACCAGTAAACTAGTGCAGAGGAAACGGGGGGATATAAACGGGGATATAAAGGAGTCACCAGTTAGAAGAGGAGATAGAGCAGTACAGGAGGAATAAATTGCCTTAGCAAAGAGGCAAAGGCAGGGAGCAGTCAGGGACTGTGTTGGCCATGTGTGACAGACCCAGCAGATGGCTTAATTTGATTTCAGTATTATTTTACTCTCATAACCTGACATAACCTGACAGTGCCATTGGGGCTCTCTTCTCCTTCTATTTTTCTACTCCGCCTTCCTGGGCACTAGGCTTTATTCTTCATGGGTTTTAGCTTTGCATTCATAAGATCACTTCAGCTGAGCTCAGAGGACTTAACATACAGTGCAGAAGGGGTAGGACAAAGGGCAAAGGCACATACCAGTGGAGTCTCTCCCCTTTTATGGAGCTGCTAAGAAAACATCACCCCGAGGCTTCTGCATCCTCCCAGAAATGTGTAATGTGCCCACCCGCACAAGTTGGAAGCACTAACTGTGCCCATTACCACCCAGAACAAAACAGAGGCTCTGTCCGTGACGAAGAGGCTGAAACTGGGGGGTGGGTGGGCACAGGGGGGAAAATGCAAGGCATGTTGGGAGGCTAAGACTGGAGTGGAACGGAAGTCTACAAATTTCTGTGTGGTGCAGTTCATTGTTTTCTAGTTCCTCGTGAATTTCCTTTTATTATGACCAGAGGTTGGCATACAGCATATGGGGTACCTTTTATTTATCTGAAGATTTAGGGAGCTACTGATGCATCCCTTCTCTTTTCCTAGATCGGGAGGGGCCCCCTTGGCTGGAATGTGCCTTCAAGTGTTTGTAATGTACACCAGCTTTAGTGTGGCCCTTCACAGTCTCGTGGACTTTGGCCAAAAGTTTTGATTATGTCCTTTCTCTGATGTGGCAGTTTACTGATGCTTGGACCTCAACTCCTTCCAATATCTTCCACCTCTTCAAGTACTTCTGGGAGGTGTTGGGAGAATTTTCAAATGGATTTATGAATCTTCCCATGGTCCCCATATTGCCAGGGCAAGGCTACAGCTCCGTGTTGCTCTCCCAAGTGGCCAGTATGTTATCCCTCATCTCTGCTCTTCTGGGTACTGTAGCTTCTCAGGCTTCTGTGATGGCTAACACAAGACTCAAGGCACTTAAGTTACACGGGTATCACAGACTGTACTGATGCTCAATGGGGAGGCATCGCTTTCAGCCTGAAAACATCTGGTGATGGATTTTATGATGATGGGTTAGTAAGTAATTTCTATACATAGCACATTCTAAAATTATATAGTAAATGACACGATACAAGAGAACACTATGTCAGGATAGGTTGGGTTATGTTTCAGCAAAACATATGCCAAAATCTCAGGGGTTTGAAACAAAAAGAGTTTATTTCTCAAGTTCTCAAGGTTCAGGATTCAGAGCTGTGTGCAACTGATTGTACAGGAACAATTTAACCATCTTCCCTGAATCAGACTTCGCTTTGTTGACTTGGTGGTTAATATTGGTCAATATTGGTTAATATTGTCAATCTTGGTAAACTTAGCTTTTCTCCCAGTGAGAGGTAATTTCTCAAAAGAAATTCTTTGGTAATTCCTGAGTAGAGACATCAACCTGTAGTGCATAGTAGAAGGTTAGAGATCATGCTGACATGTTTGGCATATGGGAAAGCTAAATCATTTTAAACCAACCTATTCTTTCACTCAATAACTAGTCATTATTTGATTCGAGGCACTGGCCCTCTTAATAGATACGTGGAGAGGATGCTAAGACAAGTAAACATGATCACTGACCTCAGAAAGCTAACAGATTAGGGTCCATTTCCTCCACACCTGCTCTTTTCTATCTACCACTTCGGTCTTATTTGTTCTAACCCTGGGAATTACAGGAAAATACTAGTGTTGAATTTGGAGGCTCCTTATTTACTCCAAACCAGACACCCTTCCGTTTTCCCCCAACTTGGAAATTTGGGGTTAGACATATTACCTCTCTTTCATTAACCCTCTGTCTAATCCATCTTCAAATCCTTCTGAGTTTTTCTTTTGAATTTTCCCCTTCCCTACCAAACCCCAAACCATTAACTCCTAACTTCACAGAGGACTCATTGCATTAAATCCTAATAGGTCTTCTCTCCCCCAATCTATAATGTCTTTCATTTCCAAATCATTTAACATAGGACACTCAAACAATTCTTTTTTAATGGTTTGTATCACTAATTTATCTTTTCCCCTACATCATTTGCTTATTCCCCACCATGGGAATGCTCCCTCTGTCCACACTGATTCTTGTCTTCTGCACATTTCCTGCTCTTCCCTGCCCTGCCTTATGTGCCAATATTTTCATTGGTGTATATCCTTTTCCCTTTTCTACTAATTGTCTTTGCCTCCTACAAAGCCCAGCTGGATACACCATCCTCCACTGATTGACTTCTACCATCTCCTTTATTCCTTGACCCCAGCACAAGCATGCAATTTGAAGTATATTATTGGGTATTTGTTGAGATGCCATTTCATATAAATGTTTAACATTGCTTTCCTGTGGTCTTTCTTCTTTCTTGTATGGGGGAAATAAATATATCTCCCATTCATTTTCAGTCTCATGTTGTACTTGGCTCAACACACTTAGCTCAGCAGGCTCTGCGTTAATGCATTGACTGATTGATTGAAACGTTTGATTCAGTCTATAGTCTAACCCTTTCATTCTATTTTCTTAGAGAGTTGTGAGTTAGCTAGAACATGATGGCCGTTCATTCATTTCTGGGTTCAGTTCCGTCAAAGCTGAGTTAACTTCACACAGAGAAAAGGTCTTGTTACATGACCACCTGCTGCACTTTCAGCAATCACTGGGAAGAAAATCATCTTAGGAGCCTTGTGTAAGGGAGCATGTGGGACTCAGCATAAGCCCATTTCTCCTATTAGAAGTACGGCTTAACTACATCTGGGAATGGATTAATGGTTGTGGATTATGGTGGATTAGGGTAAGAGATGTCTACAGATAACACATACTAAAATTACATAGTAAGTGAAACAATACAAGAGACGATCATGTCAGGATAAGTTGGGTTGTGTTTCATTAAGACATATGCCAGGGGCACCTGGGTGGCTCAGTGGGTTAAAGCCTCTGCCTTTGGCTCGGGTCATGATCTCAGGGTCCTGGGATCAAGCCCCACATCGGGCTCTCTGCTTAGTGGGGAGCCTGTTCCTCCTTTCTGTCTATACCTGCCTCTCTGCCTACTTGTGATCTCTCTCTGGCAAATAAATAAATTAAAAAAAAAAAGACATATGCCAAAACCTCAGGTGTTTAAAACAATAAGTGTTTATTTTTCAACCACACAAGATCCATGGAATGATGGGTGACCCTTAGGGCAACCATGCTTCATGTGGTGACTCAGCAACTCAAGATACTGGCACCATCTTGTGATAATCTTCTCAGCAGTCACCAAAGCTGGAGGGGAGAGGGATGCACCTTTAAGCACCGGCTCCTAGTGCTTTGCTTCAGAAGGGATACAAATATATTCCATCTGTAGTCAGTTGGCTAAAATGTCACAAGACCCTAGCTAGGGACAAGAATGTGGATAATCTGGAGAACAATAAATGTCTCTATCCAAATACACTTGTTTCAAAGGACTGGTATAGATTTCGAAATTATCTAACAGTCTTGGTTTTGCAGAAGACTCAAACAAAATGCTCTATATATCCTTCTAAGACAGTACAGTTGACCCTTGAACAATGTGGGGGTTAAGGGTGCTGACCCTCTTCATGGCTGAAAATCTGTGTGTAACTTTGGACTCTCCCCAGATTTACCTACTAATATCCCACTGCTGACCAGAAGCCTTACCAATAATATAAACAGTCAACTAACATATATTATGTATGTTATATGTATTATTACAAACTGTATTCCTCAATAAAGCAAGATAGAGAAAAGAAAATGTTATTAAGAAAACCATAAGGAAGAGAAGAAAAGTCTGCATATAAGTGAATCCACATAATTCAAAGCCGTGTTGTTCAAGGGTCAACGGTATGTTTAATCATGACTGCCCACCTAAAGAATAATAAAACTTATATGGATTTATGGTCTAGAATACTGGCTAAAGATAATAATTAGTTCTTGCTTAGTCAACTTTTCCATCCATAAATAAATCATGCCACTCAGAGCTGTCAAGCTTGCCTTCCTCTGACAGTGATGGCATTTTCTTTTCATCATTACCATATAAGTGGGGGGCTTTTTAGAGTGCAGAGGGTTTCCTTATGAAATTAAAAACTCCCTATTGAATTGTATCTCTTATCTATTTCAAAGGAATATATGTACATCATTAAAGCAAATTATACAGATCTGTAGAGTTTATCACTTCAAACTGCTGTGCCTTTATCCCACTCCCCACTTCAAATTCCCACTCCCTGTTTTAACTATTTAGTTGTTTTCTGTTTTCTGTGTTTTTTTTTGTTTTGTTTTTTGTTTTTTTGAGGATGTACTGTCAAACACATAAATAGTCACCTTATACTTCTATTTCTTGATTTTCTTCCCCAGGTGTGAATGTACGTATTAGAACTCAAATTCACCTACTTTTTTTTTTTAAGATTTTATTTATTTATTTGACAGAGAGAGACACAGCAAGAGATAGAGAGAGAACGCAAGCAAGGGGAGTGGGGGAGGGCAAAGCAGGCTTCCCGATGAGCCGGGAGCCTGATGCGATGCAGGGTTCACTCCCAGGACCCTGAGATCATGACCTGAGCTCAAGGCAGATGCTTAATGACTGAGCCACCCAGGAGTTCCCTCAAATTCACCTACCTTTTTCACATGCACTCTCTTGCTTGCTCCAACACCCCAATAAAATCACACATAATGTTTGCTGAATTAACATTCAGACTCTGTATTATTATGACCAGAGAAACACTGTTTACAAACGGGCCAAGTAGTGCACTATAAATTTATTTCTTTTGATGTACAACTTTCTTTTTTCTTTTCTTGGAGTTTATAATAGACTAATTAAAAAAATTATTTTCCTGCTCCTCTAGTTTTCTGTTTCCCTATCAATAATTCATTCCCATTCTGCCAAATACTTTCTTTCCAGATCATTTAACTCCATTTACCGGTTTCATTTTCTAGAAGAGATCCTAAAGATCTCTGTGCCTCATCTTACAGTCCTCTTTTCCTCACCTCCAGTACTAGAAGCTTGGAAACAACATTTTACCAACTCCTTTGCTACCTGAATTCTACTTAATGTCTTCCAACTGGAGCCATTCGCAGAAATTAGAAGGACTGGAAAGACAGAAGCCATTGTGTTTTCGGCAGGCCCTCTCTCAGCAACAGTGCCAGGGACTCAGCTCAATAAGAGCAAAGGGTGACCACTGGCTCCTCCAATATGGCCAACAGCTCCAGCCTCCCCTCCAGCAGCTATAGGTGAGTAGGTTCCTGCTGGGGTTGGCCAGCATATGGCTGTGAGCTCTTGGAGCTGCCCACAACTGTGTAGGGTGACTGGTGTGGGCTCACGTGAGCACTGGCTCCTACAAAGACTGGTTGCAGCTTTTTACAGTTCTGGATTTCTAGAAACATCACTTTCCCCTTTTGCTCTTTCAATCTTTGTAACGATTTGACAACCTAATTCCCCATATTAGAGCTCCTTCATTTTGAAATACCTAGAGTTTCTGCTTTCTTCTTTAGAAACTGATGGATGCAGCCACGGCCAGACCCGCTGCTCTGAAACCCTGCAACAAGAGGGCAAGAAATAAAACACAGACATAGCCAGGCTTGTGACTGTGGTTCAGGACTAAGCCTCTTCAGACCAATTCTGTCCAACAGAAATACAGCCTAAGCCACACTAAAAACTTTTCTCTAGCAGCCATATTTTTATAAAATAAAAAGGATCAGGTGAAATTCATTTTAATAATATGTTTTCTTTTACCCAGCATATCCAAAACATTATCACTTCCACATGTAATCAATATAAAGCAATTATTGAGATTTTTGACATTCTTTTTTTTCATATAAATTATTGAAATCCAGTGGTATTTTGCACTTAAAACACAGGTCCTTCAGACTAGCCATGCCTGAGTCCCGATACGTGTGGCTAAGACTCTCGTACTGGAGAGCAGAGCTTTACGTCCATAGAGCTGATATGGAACCCTAACCTCCCACCAACGCGAAACAGTTGCAATGATCATGTGCCTCGACACTCCGATCAGGAGGATTCCTCATGGTGTAGGTTGCTGAGATCCCTGAACTATGAGGGACAAGGGGGGACCAGACATCAGTGCCCAGTGCACCAGCCCTTGGCTTGGGTTAATGCTTTGCTGGAGCCATCTTGAATTCTTAGCGATGTTTAAAAAAGAGATCCCACATTACCCTTCTGTACTGAGCCCTTCAAATCACACTGCTGATTTTGCCTTTAGGACTAATCCTGTGATTTTCTTTCTTTCTTTTTAAAATTTACTCTTTTTGCCTTTGTGTTTGACTTTCAGGGAGTTTCCTTAAATTTCTGTTCTTAAAAATACACACACACACACACACACACACACATATATATATATATATATATATATATATATATTTCTAAGAAGTTCTTTCTAGACTCTGAATACTCCTTTGTTCATGGCACCTTTTTTTCAGGTAAGCAATATCTTTTCTTTTTCTTTATCCTGAAATATTATTGGTGATTTCTTGAAGTTTCCTTTAGCTTCTTAGATTTTCTCTAAGTGCTTCCTTTTTTCTGTTTTGTTTGGGCTCAGTAATTTATATTAGAAGTAAAAGCAGATGCATTTGGTTTGGAAAAGACTAAGGACTTTTATCTCCTGAGGCAAGAAAGAACAAGGTAGGAGATGATATAAACACATTAAGTGCAAAAGCGGCAACATGGGGGAGCTCACGGTGAGCTAAACGTCCTCTCTGGAAAGCAGGAGAATTTGTCTCTCAGAGCGTGTGGTACTGTGAGGGCAAGAGCTGAAGATCAGAAGGAAACATCTGGAATATCTGCAATGCAGGAATTAACAGATGTTGAAAGTGCTGAGGTGCAATGAGGGCTTATCTAGAGTCCAGTAGCCTAAATCTGCTGCTGGCTCAGTCCCCAGTGTGGTGCCCTCCTGTCAGTCTTGGCCAGATGAGGTTCTGAACCAGAAATGCAGCTCGGGAGGTCAGCCAAGGCGAGGGGGTGGGCGGTAGAGAGGAGAGGAATGGCGGAGGGGTGAGAGTCTGAGATGGGGAGCCAGGCCCAGTAAGATGCACGGAGGGAGAGCCTAGCTGGATTCATGGCCCCCTACCCCACCCCACACGTTTTTCAAGAAGTGAGGAGCCTTTTCTTCAGGCCTGAGGGAATAGAAGACCCGGCTGTGATCAAGAAAGCACAGGAAAGTGAAACCATTCCTCAGTATGGAATCAGAAGGCTGGCTTTACATCCTGGCTTGGCTGGACATGGGGAAGGCCACAAGCATCCTGCTTCATGGCTGTGAACGGAGGAAGTTGGATTTTGATCTCCATGACCCCTACAAGGTCCACTCTGGTAGTTCTAGAAGAGATTACAGTCAAACAGGGAAATTTCGGTTACGACATAGAACACTGGCCCTATGGAGAAACCCCTTGGCTCATTTACAAGAAAACCAAGTGTAAACCGCCTGTCCGTGCAGGGCCTGCTGCAGAGCCCTCTCCAAGGGACAAACGTGGACCATTACATCACTCGCCCGGTCTCCCCGCACAAACACGCACCGGTTGACCACAACCACCAGATGGCGCTGTTGCTCTAAAATCTAGCACATTCCCTGGCCTGGAGGTCTTGGGAGAACCTGACCTGAATCTAAAACTTCCCTAATCACCGCGTTTGATTCAAAAGCAAAACAGCAGAAAAATACTGCGCATCACAACGAGGTCGCAGTATGGCCCCTCACGGTACTGCGTGGCCCATAGGCAAGTCATCGGTGGTTATTTAAAGTTCGATTTTAGGAAAATGACTTCAAAATGCAGAGGCTTTGGGGAGCAGACGAGCCTGGGCCGGCTTTCCTCCCCGCAGTCCCCGACGTGGAGCTTTCCCGGAGCTGCAGCGGCGTGGCTGGCGGCGCTAAGCGGAGGTGGCGAGCTCCCGAGACCCACGCAGCGTCTGTCTGCGCAGTGCCCAGATGGCAGAGGCTGCAGAGGCCCCCAGAAAGCGGCGGCTCTGTTGCATTGCTCCAAGTCTGGCCCGCCACCCTCCCTCACCACCCCAGCTCCTGGGCTGCTGCAACCTCTGGGCTCTGGCCACCCTGCACCCCCGGGGACGGGGTGCAGTGGCCGCGGGAGCTGGTGGCAAGGGAAGAGGTCCTCCTTGGGAGGCGCAGTCACCCGGGCGACCCTAATCACACACTCCAGGGGTCCTGGGAGCCCAGCGCGCGCTTCCCATTGGTATTTTGGGGAATTACGCTGGCTCTCCGCCCGGCGGGCCAAGTCCCCGAGTCTCCCGGGTGGTGTGTGCGTTCCTGGGCAGGTGGGCCCGGCGACACTGGAGGCAGAGGCCTGAGCTGGGCCTGCTGGCTCGCAGGAAGCCTGAGCCGGCTCTCGTGGCCTTGCGCCGCCGTCCCCGCGCTCGGGGCTCCCTCCCCGCGTGCGCCCCGCACTCCCCGCCAGCACTGTGCTGGGTTTCCCCTCTGCGGCGGCGGCAGCTTTAATGGCCCCTTGTTCCTGCTGGGGTCAGGTGCTCCGCGCGGATCTGGGCCGTGGACATGCAAAGGCTGATGAATTTTTCATAGCGATTCACTCGGCTGTCGATCTGAAGGCAAAGCAGCCTCTGGGACAGGAGCCATTAAGGGTTCGATTGCGCGGGGGCAGCTCCTCCCCCTAGCAGCGCTAATTACTGACCTGGGAGAAGGACTGCGTTGGTCATTCCAGTGCTCTGTCCCTTTTGACCTTGTTGGATTCTCCAACGAAAGCTGGGGCTGGGAATTCCATGGAAGGGGCCAGGGGTGGTGCGAGCGGTAAAAAGGAATAGAGGCACCTGTTCAGTTAAAACGCTTTAGTGGAGACGCCCCGCCTGAGCTCAGCCTCCAGCATTGTCACGTCCCAGCCCTCCAGGAGGAAGAGAGTCCTAGCTCCGGCAAAATGGGACTCAGAAAGGAAGGGGAAACAGTTGAATGAAATGAGATATGTACCAAGGGCCCGTTAAATGGGACTGATTGTGAGGGGGGGTCCAGAGGAGGGAAGGGGGAGCCAGTAGAGAAGAGGGTGAGGGGAAAGGAAAAGCACCCAACACAGGGCCAAGAGGAGGCAGGCCAAGCACTGGGTCTAACTTTGGGTGTGCAGTGGGAGACATGACTGTGTTCTGTTAGACCGTAAGCCTACTGGGTGTCTAGAACTGGTATTTTCTAAAAGCCCCATCTCCCCTCATTATAGGACAGTTTGAAAATACAGATCAGTAGGGGTGTCTGGCTGGCTCAGAGAGTGAAGCATGTGACTAGAGCTCAGGGTGGAGAGTTGGAGACCCACTTTGGGGGTAGGGATGACTTAAGAAAAAAAAATTAAAAATATAGATAAATAAAGGAAAATCATTACCCAGAGAAAAGTACTGGTTTTTGTTTTTTTGGTTTTGTTTTGTTTTGTTTGGTGGTGGGGGTGGGTTCTACTCGAGTTTTTTGCCTAATTTATATGTTCAAAATACATACATATGTAACATAAATAGTGTATGTTAATTTTTTTACATTTATGTACTTAAAAAACAACTTCTGGTTATATAAAGTAGTAGCTATCTTGGCAAGTTTTTGGAAAATAAGGGACAACATGAAGTCAAAAATAAAAATCAGCCAGATTCCAAGGATATTATAATTCTTTTGGTGTGTTTTCTTAAAACATTTTTTTCTGGGCACGTTTGATTACATTGAGACCATATGATACTTATTAATTTTTAGCCATGGCGAATATAGAAACTTTACTAGAAAGCTATGTGGAAAGGGTCTCCTAATCTCAACGTGGGAAGCATCTCAAGGTTTCTAACTGGGCCAACCACCGCCCCTCACCATACTTGAAGTAAGAGAAACAGTAAGGGTTTGGGACTTAAATAATCCAAAGGCACCCCTGAAGGTCTTCCTCACAAATCATCCCAACTTCCAATTTCCCTGCCCTCTGGTTGTGGAGAGGGTTCAAATGGAGAAATCCCTTCTCAAGCACCTACTCAGAAAATCATTTCTTTGTAGCTATCATTCTTTCTGATGTCTTGCCCAAAATAGTAACTTAATTATTTTTAACACCTGTTACAGATTAACAAAAATCTAACTCCTGTAGGAAGTTTTTCCTCTGAAATGTTACATACAAAAGGAGTATGGACCAACACCTACAGAATTTTGAGAAAAAGGTGTTTGTGAACCAAGAATTTTGTTCTGCATCAAATGATCTTCCAAACTGAAAGCTAACAGAAAGACATTTTTATCAAATAAGAAAATATATCACCTGGTACATTTGGGGGGGTGAGGGAGTACTTGTAGGGGATTTCCATTTCTGTTTGTGAAGGAGGAATTTGTATCAGAATACCCCTCATGCTAAAGAACTGTGGAAGCTGAATAAAATAAAATGTAAAATAGTCTGAAAGCATCAAAGAGCCATCAAGGTTGCCAGGATTCAAAGGATCAAGATGCCAGATAGGAGAGAAATGCACTGAAGTGAGTCCTTTCTTTACAGCTGTTTTGCTCCCCTGGAGCTTTTGCTGATTCAGGTCCTGTCACAGGTGCAGAATCCAGGCAGAAAGTGGCAGCTCATACTTGCCATAGACAAAAAAGTTTCTAGAGTAGAAGGTTGTCAGGACTTGATGGGCCATGGACACGGAGTAAAGGAAAACCAAAGAGAATTGAGTCTGTGGGTAATTTCTCTTCAAGACATTTCCGGATTTCTAAGCTGTGCATGTGAAAAGTGAAAGGCCATGCAACCAAATGAAACCGCAGCTGCTGAGAGGCTTAAAAGCTGGGTTGGGTAGACCTGACTTTCAGTTCAGACTACGGAAGAGGAGGAGTCCTATAAACACTTTGGGCTATCCGTTGAGACCCCAAAGATTAAGCCATGGGAGTAAGGGCAAACAGCCATAGGGCAGCCTTCACAGAACATCCAGCATGGGTTCAAAGGCCTCAGTTCTTGCCAGGGTGCAGACTGCTTTCATGTGCTTTATCTTTTGCCACGAGGCAAGCCAAGTCTCTCTGCAGAAAGAGAGCTTACTGCAGTGCAACACGTTTTGTCTTCAGCCCATGTTTGCCAAGGAAAAATTCAGGAGGGAAAGAGACACTGGCTGGCAAGATGGAGCGAAGAGGAGTTGTTGCTGCATGGGAGAAGGGACTGTGCTTCCCTGGAGGGTCCCAGAATGCTCCTTCATGGGCCAGATGTGGTCTGTGTGGGAGGGAGAGCTGGCCGGCCGCCATTTTAAGGTCTGCTCCAGAGGTCTGGCTGGAGGAAATAATGGACTCCAACTGTGAGAGTCTGTCCAAGGCAAACTGCCAGAGGAACCAGGGCTGAGGGGAAGCAGCCAGTTGAGTAGGGAAGAAAGATCCCTGGGTCAGGAGTTGCTGTTGGAAAAATCCAATGGGGGAATCTTTTAAGTGCCTAAGAAAATGTCCATGAGAGGAAAAAAAAGCAGCCAGCCACACATCACCATACAAAAAAGTGGCTCTGCTCCTGACTGATTCCTTCTTCCTAATCCCTTCTCTCCTTTGGTCCTAATCCAGGGAGGATCAAAGACTAATGTTGGCAAACTGTGGCAGTTGGGGGGTGCAGGGGAGGAGAAGAGGGACAATACTCAGCTCTGAGGTAAATAGAGGACACCAGATCTGACTTTAAATGAAAGGTCTTTGTTAATAGTTGGGGACTGAATATTTTCATTTCGGAATAGCAACTGTGTTTGGAACTTAAAGTGACGGGATCTAAATGGGTGGAGATGTCATGGACCACGACACGAGTTCGTCGGAAGAACCCCAGGTACCTTGAAGAAACACAGATCATTCCCAGGGGGACAACATTCTTTTACAAGCCCCTCTGAATTCCCGTGGTTTAAATATAAGCTCAACATTAAAATGACAAGCACTCAAGACAGCAAGCCATAGCTAATAAGAATTAGCAGAAGTAAACATTGGTTTAGATTGCCAATCACTTTAGTTATCAGACTGCTCAAATATAGAAAATAAAATATGAAATTTTTGAAGAAATAAAAAATGGAATAACCAAAATGAGTTAAGAACAGGAGGCTATCAATAAGGACTAGAAAGATTTGAAAATTAGTAAACAGAACCTAGAAATAAAAAAGACAGTAACTGAAATTAGAGCTCAACAAGTATTTCTAATACATTATATACAATCTAAAGGAATTCATTAACTAGAGGAATGTTTCTGATCTATTACCTACATAGAGCAAAGAAAGGAAAAATCATAGAAGAGAGGTATGTAATCATGGAGGATAAAATGCAAAGGTTTAACATATGTCTAATCAGAGTCCAAATGAGGTAATAGAGAGGATGGGGGTAGGGAAAAGCTATTTTTCTGTGAAAACAGGAGAAACAAACAGGGTAAATAAAACACATTTTATTATAGAATTTCATTGAATTCTTGGAAAGAAAAGATAAGTCATCTACCAAATACAGAAAATTATTAACATCAGAATTCTCAGCAGCAACAAAGGAAGCCAGAGGACAGGGAAAGGTTAAAATAAAAATCTCCAAAATGACATGAGTAAATAACTACTTAAAATTCTAATTCAAATAAAATTACCTCTGAAAATGCATAAAATAATGTCATTTTTTATACAAACAAGGATAGAGAAAGTTCAGCTTTTTTTTTTTTTTTTTTTTTTTTGAGAAAGTTCAGCTTTAAGAAACTTACACTTAACGAATTACCAAAGGATGCTTTAGGAAGAAAGAAAATGATACCAGGAGAATACCAGTAATTAACTGTTTAAAATAATGATGTTGATAATGTCTTATTTGTGGGTCTTTAAAAAACTGGATAAACTAAAATAATAGAAAAAATAGCATATGATTTGTGAGGGTGGAGAATGAAGGTTTCTGTAGAGATTTTTTTCCAACTTTACTGAGATACAAGGACATATAGCATGTAAGTTTAAAGTGTATGGTGTGATGATTTGATATATGTATATTTTTCAAAATTATTATCACATTGAAGTTAGTGAACATACCATCTCCTCACATAATTATAATTTGTGTGTGTGCTATAAATATTTAAGAATTTATTCTCTTAGCAACTTTCAAGTTTATAATACAGTATTGTTACCTATAGCCCATGCTGTATATTAGATCCCCAGAACTTATTCATCTTATAACTGGAAGTTTGTACTCTTGACCAATATTTCCTACTTTCTGCTAGCTCCTGGCAACCATTATTCTACTCTCTGTTCTATGAATTTGGCTCTTTTTAAATTCTAGATATAAGTGAGATCTTACAATATTTTTCCCTCTCTGTCTGACTTACTTCATTTAGAGTAATGCCCTCAAGTTCCATCCATTCTGTAGCAAATAGCAGAATTTCCTTTTTTTAATGACTAAAAATATTCTAATGAATGAATATGCGTGTGTGTGTGTGTGTATCACATTTTCTTTGTTTATCCATCCATGGACACTTAAGTTGTTTCCATGTTTTAACTATTGTGAATAATATTGCAATGAATAAGGGTGTCGGGTATTTCTTTTTGATAATAATTTTAATTTTTTTGAATATATATCCAGATGTAGGATTATTGGATCATATTGCAGTTCTATTTTTAATTTTTAAAGAAATCTCCATAATGTTTTCCACAGTTGCTGTACCAATTTACATTCCTATGAACACTGTGCAAGGATTGGTTCCTTTCTCTCCACATCTTCACCGATATTTGCTATCTCTTATCTTTTTGATGGGACCCATTTCAATAGTTGTGAAGTGATATCACATTGTAGTTTTAATTTGTAGTTCCTCTATGATTAGTGGTGTTGAGCACCTTTCCACATACCTGTTAGTCATTTGTGTGTCTTTTTTTTGAAAAAATGTCTATTCATGTAGGAGGGTAGAGATTTGATTAGCTTCTGGTATTGTTAAGTTTGCATGATAAAATTTCAAGAGTGAGCACTGAATGATTAATGACAAAGTTTATAATTTTCAAATTAGCAGAGGGGCAGTTTGAGTAAGAAAAAAACAAAGCTCAATCAATCTAAAAGCATAAAAGGAGAGAAAAAAGCATGAAAAATGCAAGATAACTAGGAAACAAAAAGTAGTATGTTTCAAATAGTTAGAATAAATCCAAATATTTCCTAATTGCTATGAATATAAGGGACTAAACTTATCAGTTAAAAGGCAGAGCTTAATCAGATTGGGTAAAAAACAAAATCTACTTATCTGAATTTTGGAAACAATAATTTTACAAATTAAGGACATAGATTAAAAAGAAAAATAATCCAGGTCAAAAAACAAAACAAACGGAAGTCCAAAACCCCATAAATAAAACAAAACACTCGAAGGTACTTACACTTTCATTAAACAAAATGCAAATTACTAAGGCAATGGAGGCTAACAATGTGTTAAAAGTGTCAATTTACAGGTAGTATATAACAGTCTAAATTTACATGCAGTAATAAAGTGGATATAAAATACAGAAAGCGAAAGCTACACAAGTTCAAAGAGAAATGCACAAATCCTCTGTCGTAGTGAAACATTTCAAATTACCTCTCTAGTATTTGAAGAATACATAAAAACAGGTAGAGAAGATTAGAAAGCATAGTTAAGAATTTGACTTAATGGATATAAATTAAGTCCTGTATGTGTATTGAGAACACATCTCAAGAGTACATATAACATTTACAAAAAAATGATGTTTAATGCTCCTTAAAGCAAGTCTAGAAAAATTTCAGAGAAGTCAGAGAGGTATAAAACAGAATTATAATAAAAACATTAAACACCAACATGTAAAGATGAAGCTAAAAAGTATTTTGAGGACAGTCTAAGTGATTATACAAGAATTATTGATAAGTATTTGCTTATTGCCATTTTTGTAGTTTCTTCAGTTCCTTTCTTCTTCTCTTTGTCCCTTCCTCGTGGTTTGATGACTTTCAATAGTTTACGTTTAGATTACTTTCTCATTTTCTTTTGTGTATTTATTGAAATTTTTTTGCCTCCAGTTCTTTTAACATTCACAATGTATCATTCTATGGTATAACATTCTATTTTAAGCTGATAGCAACTTCTGTTTGAATGCATTTTGAAACTACATTTTTACCAACTTGCCTGATTTTATATTTTTTGATGTTACTTTTTTTTTATCATTTTTATGTATCCCTTAAGTAATTATTGAAGTCATAGTTACTTCTGCTACTTTTCCCTTTTAACCTTCTTAGTAGCTTTATAAAGAGATTAATCATTACCTTTACTGTATATTTACATTTCTAGTAAGATGTTTATCTTCATGTGCTGTCTGGGTGGCTCAGTTGGTTAAGGGTCTGCCCTTGGTTCAGGTCATGATCCCATGGTCCTGAGATTGAGTCCTGCATTGGGCTCTCTGCTCAGTGGGGAGTCTGATTCTGCCTCTCTCTATTCCTCCTGCTTGTGCTCTCTCTATGTCAAATATATACATACATACATACATAAAATATTTTTAAAATAAAGACTTTTACCTTCATATACTTTCATGTTTTCAATTAGTGCCTTTTCTTCTCAGCTTAAAGTCCCTTTAATATTTCCTGTATGTCTGGTTTAGTGTTGATAAATTCCTTTAGCTTTTGCTTGTCTGGAACCTTTAATCTCTCCCTCAAATCTGAATGATAATCCTGCTAAACAGAGTATTTCTGGTTGGAAATTTTTTCCTTTTAGTGCTCTGATATATTATGGCCCTCCCTTCGGACCTATAAACTTTCTGTTGAGAGATCTGCTGATATCCTACAGGATTTCCCTTGTATCTAATAATATGTTTTTCTGTGGGTGCTTTTAAAGATTCTCTCTTTATCTTTAACTTTTGACATTTTAATTATTATGTGTCTTGGTGTGGCTCTCCTTGGGTTCATCCTTTTTGGAATTCTCTGGGCTTCCTGGGCCAGGTAATCTGTTTTCTTCCCTAGGTTAGAGAAGTTTTCAGCCATTGCTTTTTTTCAAAAAAGTTTTGTTCCTCTCTCTCTCTCTTCTCCCTCTGGAATCCCTATAAGAAAAATGTTATTCCACTTGATGTTGAGGTCCTGGAGGTCCTTTAAGTTATTGCCATTTTTTAAAATAATTTTTAATGATTTATTGTGTTTATTTTTGTTTATTGCCATTTTTTAAAATTATTTTTTTCTTTTTGCTGTTCTGTCTGGTTGAGTTCTACTTCTCTGTCTTCCAGCTCACTGACCCATTCTTCCACTTCACTCAGTCTGCTGCTGAATCCTTCTAGTGTGTCTTTCAGTTCAGTTATTGCACTCCTGGCTCCGTGTCTTCTGTTTGGTACTTTCTTATATTTTCTCTCATTGTTGAACTTCTCACTGTGTTTATGCATTCTTCCCCCAAGTTTGGGGTGCATCTTTATAACCATTCCTCAGAACTGTTATATATAAATATATCAGGTAGATTACTTATCTTCATATCACTGATATCATTTTCTGAGTTTTGTCTTCTTTCATTTGGAACATAGTTCTGTTTTCTCATTTTGTTTGATTCTCTGTGTTTAAATGTATTAGGCAAAAACAGCCACCTCTCTCAGTCTTGATGGAGTGGACTTATAGGTGATGATTCTTCTCATTTAACTTTGCCCTAGCTTTTGGTCGTCTCTTAATCTTTAATACCAAGAATAAACCAAGCAGTTTAGACAGTCTCAAAGACTGTCTAAACTGCTTGGTTTATTCTTGGTATGCTGCAGTTGTCAAGGGTGTGCAAAGACCTATCACTGCAGTGCCCTGAGGTGGTGGCCTACCAAGAACTGTCTTTCTGATAACTATAGCCCTTATGGAGCTATGAAGTGCCAGCCCTCTTGGCCACCAGGGCCAGGTGATCAAGCATGGTGCCCTGTGTGGATTGCACATACCAGTTAACTTTAGCAAAGCAGGGGGAGGATATAGAGGGCAGAGCATTCTAGGTGGCTTCAGAAAGGCAGTGTGGAAATGTCTTGATTTGCATGTGCGCAGGGGCTTCCATAATACCATGAGAAAGTGCCATGTTGGTGTGCCTCTGGTGGCTTTGGGCTGGGAGTGGGAAAATGCCACGAACATTGTGCTCTCTAACCCCTGAGGTTAGCTGGGGGGTGGGGGAGCACTACAAATGCTTCTATTCTCTGACCTGACAAGTGCTAGGCCCTTACCTGGGAAGGGTGCTGGGTCTGAGCTCACCCTCCTGTGCTAGCCTGCTATACGTAGGGCACAATATTGGTGTCCACCAGTGCTTTTATCTCCAAGGAGCCTTTCATCTGTCCCCCACCCTTCCAGCCATTGTTCCAAATCAGTAAATAAATCTCCCTCAAGTTTACCCTAGGTACTGTTTCAAACTAGGTGCTTTTCAAACCACTGAATCTCATAATGAGCAAGACCACAAGTGAACCTTTCAAGAAGAATGCCTATAGCACTTCCAGACCCCCAATATCAGCCCCAAATTGTTGATTTTCCAGGCCAATCATTCTAGAGGCTCATCTCTCTGATGCAGATTCTAGGGACTGGCATGCTGAAAACTATATTCTTGGGAAGCACTTGTCTAATGAGATCCCTCCCTATTGTTTGTCGCCACATCGGGAGTGGGTTTTTGTTTGTTTGTTTGTTTTTGTTTCTGTTTGTTTTGTGAGACCATTTTTCTGATTCTCCTAGTAATCTCAATGTGACTTTTATCCTTTGTTGTGGAGAAAAGTTCATTTAGTTTTCGGATCTTTTTCAGAGGGAAATGATCTATATGTAGCTACATATTTGGTGCATTTATGGGAGAAGGTGAGTTCAGGATCTTCCTATGCTGCATCTTGGAGACTTCCCCTCCCTCCACCAGGATTTCTTAAATAAGGCATAAAATAAAACTCATATAGGAAGAGGCTGATATATTTAACCACAAAGAGGGAGGCAGAGCCAGATCAAGAAGGGCATTATAGGCCCCAGAAAAGAACTTGATTATTATACTATCATGGAAAGACATTGATTATATCATGTTATATAGTCTATATATATTTATATATATAGAAATACATATATAAAATCTGATATATATATGATTTTATTTTTTAATTTATTTTAGAGAGAGAGAGAGCAAGCAGGAAGAGGGGCAGAGGGAAAGAATTTCAAACAGACCTGTGCTCTGAGCCTGGAGCACAGTGCTGGCTGGATCTCATGACCCTGAGACCATGACATGAGCTGAAACCAAAGAGTCTGATGCTTAACCAACTGGCCACCCAGATACCCCTAATATAATTTATATATTTTTATTTATTTATTTTTAATTAATTTATTTATTTGATACAGAGAGAGAGAGAGAGAATAAGTAGGCGGGGGGGCGGGGAAGCAGGCTTCCCGCTGAGCAGAGAGCCCGATATGGGGCTCAATCCCAGGACCCCGAGATCATGACCTGAGCTGAAGACAGAGCCTTAACCCACTGAGCCACCCAGGCACCCTAATTTACATATTAAAAAAACAACAACAACAACCTTTGTTTGCCCTATTGGATAACAGGTAAGGGATAGGAACACAGGAGGGAGCTAGTAAGGAGATTATAGCAGTCTAGTCACAAGGTCATGGAGCTTACAAGGGGTTATGATGGAGACAGAAGGGGATGGATTCAGAATATATTTTGGAAGAGGAGCTGATAGAGTAGGCATAGGTTCCAATTGAATGGGCCAAATCAAGGATAATTCAGAGGATTTTTATCCTGAGCAACTGGGCACTTGTGATACTACTTACTGAAATGAAGAAGTCAGCAAAGGAAGTATTTAAAGAAAGGCTGAGAAAATATTTAAGAATTCCATTTTGTCTTTCAGTCAACCACTTGGTTTGTTAAAGAAGGCATTTAGGGGGCAAGTATGGAGTTTTCTGCTGAGGTCAGGGGTGGAGATACCTGACATTGAATAGTCATCAGCATATAGATGGTATTTAGAACTGTATATTGGGAAAGAAAGTTTAGGGTCATAATACAGAGGATCTATATGCCAAAGACATTTTACACAACTTTGAGTTCTTCATATTTACATTGACATTTAGGACAATTATGTTCTCAAATGTATTTGATGATTAAAAGTTCCTGGGACTGGTTGAACATTAAATAAATGCCCCACTTTCTTACATAGATAGATAGACAGATAGACAAAAGAATTTAACACTTTATTCACTGGTGCATATTAGTAAATATTAAGATGTTTTAGTGTTTGTATTTAGTAAGAAGACAGGCAGAATCAGAAGAACATGGATTTGTTGTTGTTGTTTGTTTTCTGCTAGCTCTGCCATTACTAAGGTACGAGACTTTGGAGTAAGTCTACTGGTTTTTGTTTAGGAATTTCTCATCTGTTGAGATAAGGATCTTGGTCCATATAACTTCTAAGATTCTATGATAACAGCTGAGGTGGCATAATAAAAATTTATTGATAACAACATTATCATCCCTGTAGAGAGATTTGCCTTTGTTAGAAAAAAACAAACAACAACAACAAAAAAACAACAAAACTACAAAATAATGAGTCGCATGAGGCTAGCGAGAGAAAAGGAAATGAAAGAGCTAAATGTTCTGTGCTAGAAAGAACCCATCCTTAGTATAACATTGATGTTGCCGTGAGAGAGGGTTTGGGAGAAGAGGAGAAGGAGAGAGAGTTAGCAAGATGTTGACAGAAGCTTTATTTGTGTTGGTGTGACCTATGAACAATTCATGACCAGGCAACCAAAAGTGCTTTGGAAAAAAGATTATGCTCTACTCAGGTTCTGTTGTTTGCATTGCTGCGATATAAATTTTTTGATAGTCCCAAACTTCTAATAAAATCTATCATGTCAAATATTGGTGTGAGCATGGTTTTACTTACTTGTTTGTTTGGTGAGTTTTGTTTGTCTTTATGAAAAAGAAAGAAAACACCATTTCCATATCTGGATTGATTTGGTACAGAATAGAAGGGAATGTAGGGAATTACGATATGATTCACATTTACAACTAATTCTATAGTAATAAGGGGCTTACAGCCAGGAGTAACTATGAGAATGGAAGATTCTACTGGGAAGTCACATACATCTTTGGCAGGACATCAGACTGTCCACAAATCTTGATATTGTTCAAGCTAAAGGAATTAAATGATCAGGGTAAGTCCCTGCTCTTAGCAGCTCTTACAGACTATTCATCAAACTCGTAGATTTTGGAGGAATACTGAGTAAGCAGAACAGTTCTTGACATAATACTTACTTTGCTATAAAAAAACTTCTTGGCATTATTCAAAGGAATTCCACCTATGTTTGTTTGTTTGTTTGTTTTAACTTCTGATTGGTATTAATAAAGAGATTTATAAAACCCTCCATCTAGTCATTTATGTTTTTATCTAGCCCTTAATGGGAATTGGTGGAGAAAAATAGTATGAGTTTAAAACATGTGCTTGGATTTACCAGTGAACCAAAAATTAAACTATATACAAAAATTAAACTAAACTCTGAAAAACAATCTGAGGGGTTTGAAGTGGCAGGGGGGTGGGAGGTTGGGGTACCAGGTGGTGGGTATTATAGAGGGCATGGCTTGCATGGAGCACTGGGTGTGGTGAAAAAATAATGAATAATGTTTTTCTGAAAATAAATAAATTGAAAAAAAAATTAAACTGTACTAGATATTTTCTAGTACAGAAGAAATAGCAATTGTATTTGTGGTTTTTGTCATCCAAGGTGTTTCTTGTTTATCTCTACAGCATAACAAGGAACAATTTAACTTGAAGAGGGAAAGATGCACAATGACCTTACTTGATAGGAGCTTGAGATTAGCCTAAGTCGTTTTTAAAATTTCTTCTTGATAATTACATCTACCATCCGATTTCTCTTTTCTAATTACTCTAAAATGAAAAATTAAAAAAAATGACCCATGATTAACTTGTTATTTTTGAATTTGCCTGAAAACTTTTTTGTTTTGAACAAACAGTAACTTGTGTCCATGGATCCTGTGGAAAAACAGCACTTGAAAGAGGAAAGAGAAAGTTAGCCAGAGATTGTGAGCAAGTTCTGACTCTAATGGGCTGACCCTCACTTGGAGGAGTTTCATCTCAAGGAACTGGAATGTTTGGGGGAAAGTCTTTGAAAAACTGGAGAGCAGGACAGGGGCCAGAGGACTGAAGAAGAATAAATGTGGTTTTGGTTTTCTAAGATGGGAATTAAGGTAGATACTGATGGCTAATGCCAGGTGAGAGAGCCTATTTTTTAATTTCACTTTTAAAGAAGATATTCCATATTTTGACATGCCATGACTTTTTAACCAAACTAACGTAGTGTTGGTTGAGTGTAGAGTGTGGGGCCAGGATGCCCATTTTCGCATTTTGACTCCATCACATATGTCTGTGAGACCTTGAGCAATGTGATAGTTTGCACCGCAATTTCCTCCTCTATAAAATAGGGATAATAATATCCTCTTCAGAGGATTTTTGTGGTGATTACAGAGTTATGAAGAAAATATTTAGCAATAACTGGTAAATATAAATACTATACAATTAATTATTAGTGTAGACAATCCAAAGGTTTTCATTGAGTGTTTAGGTATTGCTCCTGTTTTTCTGTAAGCATGATTAATGTTCTGATGAACATTCATTTACAAAAATCTTTGAAAACATTTTCCAGTTATTTCCTTAAGATAAGTTCTTAGGTATGAAAACGTTTGGTGACAAAGTACATATGGTTTTAAGTCTTTTTTTTTTTAAAGATTTTATTCATTTATTTGACAGACAGAAATCACAAGTAGGCAAAGAGGCAGGCAGAGAGAGAGAGGAGGAAGCAGGCTCCCTGCTGAGCAGAGAGCCCAATTCGGGGCTTGATCCCAGAACCCTGGGATCATGACCTGAGCCGAAGGCAGAGGCTTTAACCCACTGAGCCACCCAGGTGCCCCTGGTTTTAAGTCTTTTGATTCTTATTCCCAAATTGACTACCAGAAAAGCTTTTCCTACTCTTCCTACCAGTGAAACCCTAGACATTTCCACTGAAAAATAAATATATGTATATGTATATCTCAATTTCTGAGGTGCAGGCATGTGGAAATAGGGTTTCACTATTGTTTTAATTTGCATTTATTTGATTAGGATTCTTTCCTTGATTAATGCTCTAAGCCACTCTATAATTCTATGCCACTCATTAGCCACTCCTATTATTCCAGACAGTTATCTTATTTCCTCACTGGCAGATATAGACCAGTAATTCTTTCAGCCATTTATCATATGATATAGCTTCCTGAATAGGCTGCACTATTCTGAATGTATTCCAGTTTATCACTGTCCCTCTGAAAATATGGCGCCAGAATCGAACATAATACTCCATGTGAGGTCAGACCAGTTGTTATGTGTGCCAAGGAATAGGATGGTTCAATTATAATGTGTTTTTCTTTTGAGACTCCATTAGCCTTTAGTGCCTTTTGAGTTTCTATTGAATCTTGCAGTGACTTAGAGTGGATTTAGGGCAGAGTAGTTTTTTGACTAAAGGACTATTTTTAAAAATTGGGTTTCAAATGGATTTTTTTTTCCTCCTACCTGTTATATGATGTTCTAAGACCACATGGCGTAACTATTATCTTTTGGACTCTACATTCTATACCTCCATTAGTGTGGCTCTGGGTGGTGTTAGCTATTTTAGTAGACATCTTACACTTTCCATCCTATATAGCTGATAGTTAATGGAGTCATTCTATGTAGAATGATTTGAGGCACATATAAGAGAATGGAAATGGCTAGATCTGATTCTGAGAGATTTAGCTCAGCAGTAGACAACCTTGAAAAGGGAGATAGAGGACTTGTTAGAGTTTTTCTGATTACTCTTCCGATTCACCAAAAAGGCATGGTTACTACCACTGTTGTTTCAAAATGCATACACCCCTTGGAATTTAATGTCCTATACTTACCCATTTTATTACCTGCCAGCCTTAAGGAAGCAGGTGGTGGACGGGTGAAATATTTTGAGAGAAGGTAGTATTGCATGTTAATGTGTGAAATTGACTTACATATTATATATACTTAGCTCCATTCATTTAAAGTCAGAGTGTTATTATGCCCTTTGAGGAAGGCTTAGGGAATAAACTAGTCAGACAGACTAAAAAAACTGACTGTTATATTTTGATATAATTTTTGGAACTGTTACATTTGGAGTGTTATTGTTACTGTTATTGATGAGATATACAAAATAACAGACCTAGTGGGCAGTGGTGGGAAGGTAGGGATTCTGAGTTGAGTTAAAGACATGGGGAGTTAGAGAGGAAAAGGGAGTTGGGGGAAGTTGGAAGGGGAGGTGAGCCATGAGAGACTATGGACTCTAAAAAACAATCTGAGGGATCTGAATTGACGGGTGGGTGGAAGGTTGGGGTACCAGGTGGTGGGTATTATAGAGGGCATGGATTGCATGGAGCACTGAGTGTGGTGAAAAAATAATGAATACAGTTATGCCAAAAATAAATAAAAATAAAAATAAAAATAACTTCTTAAGTAAAAAAAAAAAATTCATTTACCAAACTGAGAATCTAACGTGATTCTGAGCACTAAGATTTTAAGAATTGACCAGACTGTTGAAGCACATGCAGGAGACAGATAGCATGCTGAGTCCAGTGGGCTCTGGTATAAAGTGAAGAGAGAGGCATATGAAGACACTGAAAAGCAAATTCACTTGGATGAGGTTTTCAGTTGGTAGTCAACCAATGCCAACCTCCTATGACCATACCCTCTTCTATCTTAAAGCTGAAGAACCACAGGGTGATTTTGTGATTTTAAGTGATGATATCTAACAGGTATGAACCTGAAGTGAGCTAAGTCAAAAAGTCTAGGATGAGAGAACAAAGAGGGATGGGCATTGTAACAGAGCCCTGTGATCTTATTTAACTATCAGAGAAAATTTACCAAGTGATCTTTAGTTGGATTACTCTTACGTATTACACCCAGAGGAATTCTTTTAAAATGTGACATAGTTATAACTTTATGAATTGAAAGCTTATGAATTGAAAAACTGTGATCCAAATGGTTATTTTTAAATGTGAATAAAAATAACTTCTTGTATTAAACTAGAAGAGATTATAGGTTTAGCTTTAAGAAAAAGAACAACTTTAATTTTCATTAAATGCCATGTTTTTGACTAGAAGTTTCATGACACTGATAAACTCTTAGATCCACTTATTCCACTGCCTATTTTTGTAATTGACATTGATGCTTTGTACTCTTTGGTATGGACAAATGTCTTACCCATAAAACTCAATTTTTTTAAGCAATTGCAAATGTCATTTTGATTGTAGAATTTGGACTTTGATACATCAGCTTTCCTTCACTGGCCTTGGTATCCAAAAAAGCATAATGGCTCCTACATCATTACCGTGACTTACTTTAAATTTTGCAAGTTCATAGCCCCAAAGTGTGCTATCAAGAACTAAAAAAGAATGGTCAAGAGAACATAAAGGGAATCCAGTATAATTGCCATAGCCCTTGAGATTCACACTCTATAGGGAGAAACTTCTGTAACACATTGTACCTTTCTAAGGTAAATCTTCTGGGAGATGCATGTCCTGGTGTTGAGGTTTGCCAGAACATTCTCTCAGGAAGAGCTAGCTTCCCTGCTGAACAGCAGTGTTAATTTTTCATGAACTTACACTACGATGAGGAGCATGAAAAGGAGAGAGAGGTTTAGGAACCTAGTGTTGAAACAAAATAAAATAAGCCTTGCCCTGGTTTGAGATAGAACATGGAGACTGTTTTTGAAAGTTTGTTCATTAGCAAAGACAGAAGTTAAAAATGGAACATTTTAATGCAATTAACTCTTTGGTGAAAATTTCCTGGGAAAAAGGGAGGAAGGATGTGCCAAGTCTGGCCTAGTTAATGTCAGACTGGAAGGTGCTTGGAAGTGATAACAATCACATTTCTACTCTGGCAGGAGAGTCTCTCTAATAGTTGCTTTGACCAAAGAAGGAGGAGCTTGCCTTGGTGGGAGTAAAATCACTGGCTGTCTGGACCTCTGATTCTCCATCTGCTAAATGAGGGAATGTTAAGATTTCTCCTATTATAAAATTACCCAAATCTACATCAAGAAATTATGGCACATAGAATATTTTTTGCTTTATATCTGGATTTGAGCTGCTGTGTTTAATAGAAGCTATACTAGTATTCACCTTTTATGCTTTCTGTCTCTTTTTATTGATCTGAAGTAATAAAGCCATGGGTTGTTTCTTTTTTTTTTTTTTTCCCTGTGCTTCTTAATATTTATATACCTAAATTCAGCAGTTGGGCCCCAATAGCTACTCAGTCTGCCAGGCATTATTTAATGCCAATTAGCTATCATTTGACCTATAAATATATAAAAGTCAAAGCTATCTTGATATTTTTTGCCTCTTGATTTTACTTTCTTTCTTTCTTTTTTTTTTTCTTTTTTTTGGACCTCAGTTATACAAAGTCAATTAATCATACTCCTCAGTTCAGAAATGAGCATCACTGGTTGTGGTATTGGGGGCTGTGGTAGGGAACTTCTAAGATGGTTCTGTGATCCCTACCTCCTGCTGTTCACTCACTTGTGCCATACCTTCCCCCGAAAACGGCAAAAGTGAGACCATGACTTCTATCTTGGACACCATTTCTCCTATTCACTTGTTCACTCTGAGGGAATCAAGCTGCCATGCTGTGAGCTGCTTTATATAGAGACCCAGATGGCAAAAAGTTGAAGGAGGCTTCTGTCCAACAACCACTGAGGAACGAAGGCCTTCAGTCCGCCAGTCCACAAAGAACTAAATTCTGTTAATAATCACACAAGTGAGCTTGAGTATAGATCCTTCCCCACTCACATGCGCTGTAACATTTTGAACATTTTTCCTTGAATATCTGTGAATTATTGGCAAACTTACAATGCTGTTTTATGTGTTTGCATTCCTTACTTATGTAAATGGCATTGTGATAAATATCTCATTCCAGTTTTTACTTTTATTATTTTATGTCTTTGAGATCTACTCCAATTTCTTCTGTAAATATAGTTCATTAGGGGGATTATTACATAATATTTTAGTGGACATTTTGATGGTCCATTTCCAAGAGATAGACTCTTAGGAGGCACCTAAGTACTTGCTACCACAAAATGATATTGCAATGGGCATCATCATACCTACTTCTTTCTACACATGCCTGTTCATGTCTAAGAGTTAAGATTAGTGAGCTAATTCATGGATAATTAAGTGTGCTTTTAACATTCCTACTTAAATGTTACTTAAATAATGGATAAAAAAAGTACCAAAAAAAAGTAACAAGAGATAACAAAAGTATTAAAGGAAACATTAGCAGCTTGGTGATCTATTCCAGGATCCAGATGTGTTCTATCTTTCTTCTCTAACATTCTTCTGTAAGTCAGTGTTATTTTCTCCAGTGGTCACAGGTGTTTGTAGCGGCCCTCAGCATCTCATGTAGACATGATCACAACCATAGAGACAACGAGGGCTACAGCTTCCCATATATCTCTTTTATCATAGAGGAAAACTTTCATTACATGTTCTTCAGTAGATATTCCCTTGGGCCCCATTGATTAGCACTTATATTATTGCAATGGAGACTGGGAAAGCAAGTGTCTAGAATTTTTGGCTGCCAGAGTGGGAAGTCTGAATTAATTTTAGATGTCAATTTGACTGGACCAGAGGGTGCCCAGATATTTAGTAAAAGATGATTCTGGGTGTGTCTGTAAGGATGTTTATGGGCAAGATTAACATTTGAATCAGTAGACTAGTAGAGTGCCTCTCCCACGTGGGCTGGCCTAATCCAACACATTGGAGGGCTCCATGGAACAGAAGGTGGAGTGAGGGAGATCTACTCTCTCCACCTGTTTTTTAGCTGAACTCTCAGTCATTTCTTGCACTCAGGCTGGAAATTACACAATCAGTGTCTGGGGCTCAGGCCTTCAGGTTTAGACCAGAGCTATACTACTGCCTCTCATGTGTCTCCAGTTCTTAGATAGGAGATCTTGAGACCTTTCAGGTTCCTTAATGGCATGGGTCAATTTCTTATAATAGATCTCCCTCTCTTTCTCTCTCTCTCTCTCTCAAGAATACAAGAGGTATTCTCTGCCAGCAACAATAACAACAATGAGTAGAGGAGGTTGTGTGGCAGTTTTTACCACATAGTGTACATGGTATTTATATTAACTAAACACTGACAAAATACTGCATCAATGCATCTGTCAGCTGTTTTCTAAATGATGCTGTGAAACAAACTGCCCCCAAATTAAATGGCCTAAAATAACAATAATTTATTTTCACTCATACGTCTGTGGGTCAGATGGGAGTTCAACTAGAGTAAATCCAGGCTTTAGGTTGGGTTCAGGCCTGTCGCATCCGTCTCTCATCCTCCCTGAACTGGTAGACTTAGCTACAGTGTGTTCTTTTCATGGCAATGGTAGAAGAACAAGGGATCAAGCCTAACAACCAACCGTATTTCAATCTTGTTCTCAAGTCATTTTTGTTAGCATACTGTTGGCCAAAACAGGTCATGTGACAAAGCTTAAAGAACAGGAGTAGAGAATGGCTTGGGGAAGCCTGCTGTAAAGCCATGTTGAATCACATGGCCAAGTCCAATGAGGAGAAATATATCCCTTCTATGGAAGTGATGGAGAGATAGTGAATGCACTTAGACAATAACCTAGTAAATCATAACTAACATTCTCTCACATGTTTCCCATACACTAACATTGTCACTAACACTTGGTGTTTACAACATTCATATTTTGCCAACATAATGAGTATAAAGTTATTTTAATCTATAGATCTCTGATTACTCATGAATGAAGTTGAATATTTCTTCACATATTCATTAGTCAGTTGGGTTTCTTCCTTCTGTGAATTATCTTTTCATATCCATTGTGCATTTTAAAAGAGTTTCCTATATTGTTCTTATTAATTTGTAGGAGTTCCTTCTAACCTATTGACACTAACCCCACTACATTTTAGGTGTTATATATCTCTTCATTCTCCCATATATTAATTATGTGGTATTCTATTGAATAGAAATCATAATTTTTGTTGTAGTCAACATCTTTTTCACCTTATGTTTTTGGAGTGTAAAAATTTCTTCCATACATCTTAATGTCACAATATTAAACAAATACTTTTTATATTTGCTTTACGGTTTTAATTTTTACATCTAGGTTTTTAATCAATTTAGATTTATATTTTTATATGTCATCAAGTTCACATGTTTATTCATAGTGGGCCATTTTTCCTAATATCAGCTACTTAAAAATCCCATCCTTTTCCCACAGATTTATAATGTTTCCTATATATCTCTACCATAGAATAAATTCCCACATTTACTTGGATTTCTTTCTGGGCTTCCAGTTTCATTCCATTGATCTCTTTGTCTTTTCTGATGCCAATACCACCCCGCAGCTTTATTTCTTTTCAATTGTTTCATCTTTGAGATATCTTAATTTCTGTTTGGGCAATTTTCCTTGCTTTGTTCTTCCTGACACCTTTTTGAATAAAATTTGTCAAGGTCATACAAAATCCTACTGGAATTTTGATTAGAATTGCACTTGATTTATAGATCAATTTGGGGAGAATTGTTCTGTTAAAATAAACTCTTCAAGAAAAGAGACAAAAAACTCTTTGTTGAAAGTGTATAAAGAGTGAGTCGTTTCTGAAGTCAACATATTACAGCAAACTTCTTTGGGTTAAATTAGATAATCCTTCCTAATTTTCTGGAATAAACCTGAGGTCTCTCAATGTGTTCAGTTTGTATTATCATAATAGGATCAAAAACATAAGGAGGACATATGTGTGCTTCAGAATTCAGTTAGTTGTAGGTGACAATCACTTCTTAGGCATAACACTCTCTTTTCTTTATAGTGTCTGACCAGAAATGCTAGTGCTTATCTTCTTCAGTGATTAGGTTAGTTCTTTAAGGGATACTACCACTTCTAACTTTATATTTAAGATTCCTGGAGCTATTTATATCTCTGCAAACTTGCCCAATGTTGCATTTGTTCAGCTAGATTACCTAATTATCACACTATGTTAATGAGACCAAGCTCATTAGGACCATCTCTTTCTGAGTCTTTCAGCGTCCTAACCCTGGCCAACCATCTTGCAAATGTATGCTATTGAAAACAAGGGAAACCTAGAGAGTGTGCTTGAGAAAGTTCAAACCCTTCACCACTCCTGGAAAACACCTTGAGAGTCACAAGCTTACTAATAGCCTAATTTTCATATAGAAGGGACAGACCTGATCATTATTTGTAGCTCATTTAGTGTAGTTAATGAGGAGTAACCTAATGAAGAGGCTGAAAAATATAGCACAAGGATTGTTTTGAATTGGCTTAATCCTCTTTGTCCAGGGAAAGTCTATTCATCTTTTTAACCCTCCAAAAGGGAGTCTAAAGGGGTGACTCATTTGAATATTTAGCAACATATTAAATACAGTTTAGATTCAGTATTGTACTTAAAAAAAAAAACCACTGTTTAATGAGTGCATTTCTAACATATAACTCACTGAGAGGATAAACATGCCTTTTCAGTGTGCTATTTAAGACAGAAATGTATTAAATGAGCCCAGAATAGTTAAACTTAGCTCTATAAATGTTCAGCAATTTTCTACTTTTCCCTTGCTTTGTCTGCATATCTCCCTTTTCTTTCCAACCTCAGCTGGGTTCTTTTTAAAGTTACTGTCTTCTAAATCATGTAATTTTCAGTTACAAGACAGCTAGGTGACATATTGCAATATCGGAATTGTTGAGTCAGGGCTCCGTCATAATTTCACAACTGTTAAAATCTCCACATTGGAAAATATGACTAATTCCTTCTAATTCTCAAAAGTCTTCTCCAGAGAAAATCACATTTTATGCTATTTGGATATTGTAAAAAGAGCTCCTTCATGGCTCTTAACTTAGTTCATCGGGGGCTAACCTAATAGTAAGTTGATGTTGATAACCAATTACATTAAAAGCTCTCATAATTCTGAAACTATAGGGCAAGTAAGTGAAATGAATAGGACAAGTAAGTGAAACCATATGATAATTGACTCTCTTTGCTTGACTTATTTCACTCAGCATAATCTCCTCCAGTCCCGTCCATGTTGATACAAAGGTTGGGTATTCATCCTTTCTGATGGAGGCACCACATCTTCCTTATCCATTTGTCTGTTGAAGGGCATCTTGGTTCTTTCCACAGTTTGATGACTGTGGCCATTGCTGCTATGAACATTGGGCACATATGGCTCTTCTTTGCATTACATCTGTATCTTTGGGGTAAATACCCAGTAGTGCAATTCCAGGGTCATAGGACAGCTCTATTTTTAATTTTTTGAGGAAACTCCACATTGTTTTCCAAAGTGGCTGCACCAACTTGCATTCCCAGTAACAGTGGAGCATAAGGAATATCACGGAGGACATTAGGAGAAGGAAAAGAAAAGTGAATTGGGGTAAATCGGAGGGGGAGATGAACATGAAAGACAGTAGACTCTGAGAAACAAACTGAAGGTTTTGAAGGGGAGGGTGTGGGGGATTGAGTGAGCCTGGTGGTGGGTATTATGGAGGGCACATATTGCATGGAGCACTGGGTGTGGTGCATAAACAATGAATCTTGGAATGCTGAAAAAATAAATTGAAATTAAATTTAAAAAATTAAATTAATGGTATAATTTTTATGAAAAAAAGAAATGAGGGCAGAAACCACTGTACAAACACAAATTTGAATTTTATCTTAAAAAAAAAAGCTTTTTGTGTCCATTTCAAACATGTGAGTTCATGCTTTTGAAGGTGCTTTTAAAATTCATCACAGATGTTGCCCAAGTTCTTCTTGCCTTGCAGGGACCTATCATTTCTAGGTAACCCAAAATGCATTCTCCAAATTACTGAGAGACAAGAGATCTCTGAGATATTTAGGTACATGGGTGGTCACCACATTTCTTTTGGCAAAATAACCAGAGCCACAGACCCAGGTGAAATTGCTGTTGTATTTGCTTATAAATAATTGTAACAGCTGATATTTCTGTGTTTAATATGCATTCCTCCCGAATTGCCCAATCCTTACAACAACCCATTGAGCCAGGTGTCACTACATCCCCCACTTTACAGATAAGGCACCAGGGGTGCAGTGTAGTTAAATGACCTCGTTCTGTATAGAAGGAATTTGAGTCTCTCTAATTGCGGTTCCAGTTCCTTACAGCTGACAATGTCAATGCTTTGCTCAGATCACTTGGTCTTTCCTTTATGCCATTGTTGTGTGCCTATTGGTTTTGGAATTCTTTCCTTTTCCACAGCCTCAGGCATTGGAGCTCTCCTGGCCTGCACAGTGTGGGAGCAGGAGGTTCCATGGGAATCGGTGCCCCTTATCTACTGGATGGTGGCTACAGAAGCATGAAACTCCAACCCCTTGTCTTGCAGAACGCGCCTTATGCACCTTGCACACCTAAGCTCCCTGGAGACTCTGGCTAAAGGTCCTTCTGCAGGACTCTGCCTCCATCTGCCTTCTGGCTTGGCCTCTTTCCTTTATTGTCCTGTTCCTCCCACTCTACTCCCAGCTTCCCCTGGGAGCCTTTCCTCAGAAAGTTGTTTGCTCATAAATCCTTATCTCGGGATGTTTCTGGGGAGCCCAAACTAAGGTGCTTACTCCCTCTCTCCTGTAATTCCACAGGACTGATTTCTCTTAGACCATGAAAGGGAGATGCATGTTAATATGTTCAAACTCCCTTGCAGAAGCTGTGAGTCTTGTAACTTTCTGTAACTTAAAAAAGAAAAAAAAGGAAGAAAACTAAACCACATCTTTAGATGCCTTTTCTGTAGTGTGCACCTTACTGGAGATAGATAGCTGGGGGTTTTGGTTAACTTTCCACTCCATTCCAGAGAACAGTCATGTACCTTGTGGTTCTCGTGAATTGTTCTGGGAATACAAGTCAGCTCTTTCTTATGCTCAGGGAACCCTTTTTCTTTAATCCACTCAACTCATTCCTAATAGTCTGTCCTCAAACCACACTCCATCTTTTTAGTTGGGATGCTTCTCTCTGATGTAAATGGCCCATCTACCACCGAAAGCAGATGCAGCCCATTATAGTGTAAGGTTTTCTCAAAGAGGGATACTTATCCTGAGGCAAGAAGTGATTAGCACTAAGTATTAGGAGAAATACTCAGCTCCTGAGTACCTGGGGACACGGAGGTTGGGGAATGGGTGAATGGGTCTTGGGGAAAATGTGTGTGTTTGTGTTACTGTGTCCTCAAAGAAGCACGTGACTCGAGAACTGTACCCTGATGAGCTCGTCAGTGTGACAGAATAAAGCTGAGAGAAAGAAGTTTAAATCAAGCAAATTTAGAATTCAATCCCCCAAACATCTGTAGTTTACTCTGCCATTTATGACACTTGGAACTGATCGCTCTACTTAGAGTCGGGGTGCAAATGTTTGTTAAGTGTGAAAATGAGAATGACAAGGGTGCCGCTTGGGGTAGTGAGCATTCTGATTTCACAATAACTGGTAGGATAGAACTTTATCAACTCAAAGACCCTAAGGAAAACAGTAAAAGAAATAGAATTCCTATTGGATTAATTTTTCATTCAGCACATAAAGAAACAACTCATGCGTTTAAATGTAGTAGTTTTACTACAATCCTTTTTTTGCCAACTCGTATGATAAGGTATAACTTCATAACGCAAAGTAATGTGAGTCTCACCAATATGGATATTCCTCTCTCTGCACATCACTCTTTGATTATTCTCTTCCTCCCAACACTGGGAAGCAGCGCTGATGGCCGTATTTTCTCGTGGCCAGGGACAAAGCCTGCGCGGGTTTTAGTGACAGCGTATACTCATGTGGTAGTGCACCACAGATCCTAGGAGTGAGGGAATAGTGCAGTGAGAACAAACACTCTGCCTCACAAGAGTGACCCCATGTGGCCCCAATAGCTGCCCTGAAAAACAGGAGCCTTCTCAGCACACTTCAGTGGATGCTGAGGGAGTATCATTAAATCTTATGTTTTGGAGTTAGAACAAGTTTGGGGTTTCTCTTTCTTTCTGTAACCTTTGTCTACTGCTGTGTAGGGTCTCCAATTTCCTTGATATCTTAGAATGTGCTCAGGAAGATAAAACTTCAATTTAATGAAACAAAACAGTGCTTTCCCTGAGGACTTTGGGATGTTTCCTCTGTCACTAGACCCAGGGACACAGTCTTTCTGTCAGGAACAAGCTTTTAGTGGTTACACGTTATCTGATTGTTGGTCCCACCAAGTCTTTGCTGCCATTGTGAGGCTCTGAGCGGTTTGCATGTCCTATTCCCGAATTTCTCCTGTTCACGGTCCAGCAATTCTCTCCATGCCTTGGGGAAACTTGGTTTCTCTCTGCTAGTTCAACTCTAATTCTATGCCCCATCCAAGCAACCCACCCTACATTTTCCCGAGTCTTCAGCTGCCATCTGATCCATTCTCTCCCAGTGATGAAATGAAAACAGTAGAAGGGCTTGAAGGTGGGTATTTCAGAGACGGACCTCTGACCTGTACTAGGTGGGTGGCTTGGAAAACATCTCAAACTCTGAGTCTGTTTTACTTCTCTAATTTGTTTTAAGAATTAAATGTGTTAATGTATCCAAAAAACACTTCATGAAGTTTAAAGTAGTTATAGAAATAGTAGACATTATTATGTGTCATTATATACAGCTCAAAGTCAATAGTCCCTAACATGTCTAAATTTTAGGATTCTGCAAGTAATAGATCTAGTCACGCCTTCAAAAAAACCACACTCACCTTTGTCTGCTTTTTATATACCAAGAAACTTACCTATTGATTTCTTCCTAAGTCTATGAACTCTTTTAAGAACATACACAAGCACGGTCATGTTTCCAGCTGCAGAGAGGCTCATGCATAACAGAGGCCCACTAACTATGTGTTGCATTCGTGAATGTTTTTCTGTTTGATCTTTCAGAACCCTGGGTCTGAATAGAGGAATAAATTGTTTCCAGAAACTGAAGAGCAGATGTTCCCAAGTTAAGAACCATTATTCTCAGAATGTCTTGAAATGCCTTGGAATGAGAATTCATGTAAGGAAAGACAGGAGATGGGAGAATCTTCTAGAAGGCAGCCTGAGGAGACTCCTGAGGACAGAAGTCATTGAACATGACTTGTTCTTAGTCTTGATGCCTATGCTGTAAGGAAACTTGGCAGGGGAGTCTGAGAAAACAGCTGAGCAGGAGGAGTGTGTGTGTGTGCACGTGCACGTGCACGCACATGCATGTGTGTGTGTGTAGTGGGGGAAGGAACTGCACTGTGTTAAATATTTTATGTGATTTTATTCTTCTCTTCCAACCTCATGAGGTATTACTGTCCCTTTTTTTCATTCATTTAAAGCATTGTGATAAAAACACCTAACATAAAATTTACCATCTTAACCAGTTTTAAGTGTACAGTTCAATAATGTTAATTGTGTTTACATCACTATGCAACCCTTACCTCCATCCATCTCCAGAATCCTTTCCATATTGTAAAAGTGACTCTCTGCACCCATTAAACAACTCCCCACTCTCTTCTCCCTCCAGCCCCTGGAAACCACCTTTTACTTTCTGTCTCTGTGAAGTTGATGACTCTAGGGACCTCTTACAAGCAGGATCACACATCTTCTTGCAACAGGCTTATTTCCCTTAGCATAACATTGTCAAGGTTTATCATGTTGTGGCAGGCAAAAGGATTTCCTTCTTTTTAAAGGCCAAATGATGTTCCATGATGGATTACTGTCCCTTTTGTAGATGAGGAAATAGACAGTGAAGTTCAAATAGTTTCCTGAGGAAAATCAGCAGAGTAACTAGAATTTGAACCCAGGAAGTCAGGCTCCAAAATCTGCATTCTTTCTACCATGTTCAACTGCCTCCTCAGAAGATTATGCAGTGTGTGGCTGGGAATCCTTCACATCTCCTAGAATCTCCCCCTATTTCCTGCCACTCCATCATATTTTATGGCATGAAGATAATTACTCTGAAGAAAGTATATGAAATAAACTCAGGAATTACCCCACAGAGAGCTCTGATCTATTACTATGTGTGCTTGTTCCATTAAGGAAAAAAAAAAAAAGAAGAAGTTTAGTCAACAGTTCTACTCTATGCCTTTTTTATTTATTTTTTTAAAAGATTTTTATTTATTTATTTGACAGAGAGAGATCACAAGTAGGTAGAGAGGCAGGCAGAGAGAGAGAGGAAGCAGGCTTCCCATTGAGTAGAGAGCCCGAAGTGGGACTCGATTCCAGGACCCTGAGATCATGACCTGAGCCGAAGGCAGAGGTTTAACCCACTGAGCCACCCAGGCATCCCTACACTCTGCCTTTTTTAAAGATACATTTGTAATGTCCTGTCCAGGTCTCTCCCTGGTGTATATTTGGGAAAGGGAAGGGTTGAGGATGATGACGATGTATGGGTGATGCGTATGTGCTGGGCAAAGCTGAATGAAAGCCCCTAGAAATGCCCACAGTATATTGCTAATGAAAGAAACTAAATTGTAAAGTGTTGTGTGTAGTACAATTCTATTTTAGAGCAATAGAGAAATAAAATGCATGTACATGGGCCAGTAGATGTGTGTGTATATTGCTGTGTGGGGGAGGGCTCTAATTTAATATGATTACTGGGTGTTTGGCACAGAGTAGCTCTCAAAAATGTGTAGTGGGTGCAGGAATGTGACCTCACATTAGGAACGCTCGTATGCCAGAAAAAACTGCCAAAGGTCTATTTTCAAGAAGGCTCCTAGAACCCCTGGGACTAACTATAAATTTCACTAGTGGAACAATCTCGAACTCTCTATGGTGACCTGCACAGTATATTTCCACATGGAATGTTTATCACCATCTTCCAAAATATTTCACCAGTCCACTCACCCACTTCTCCTTAAAATCCAACAAGGTTGGTCTTTTCTCAGTTCCCTAAACAGCTCAAGGTCTTTTCTGCTCCAGGTCCTTGGCATGTGCTATTTCCTCTGCCTGGGATGCATTTACCCCATTCTATCTGGCTGGATCCTTTTATTCATTGGGTTTCAGCTTTCATGTCACCTTTTCAAAGAGGTCTTCCTTGGGTACCATATTAGAGTAGGTGGCCCTCCTTCCTGATAACCCTACCTCAGCCCTTCGCTTTCTTGCACAGCCCTTCTAAAACTTGCAATTATTTTATGGGGTACCTGGATGGCTCTGTTGGGTGAATGTCTGACTCTTGGTTTCAGGTCAGGTCATGATCTCAGAGTCATGGGATCAAGCCCTGCAGGGGCTCCATGCTCAGCAGAGAGTCTGCTTGAGATTCTCTCTCTTCCTCTTCCTCTGCCCCTCCCTTGCCCCCATGCTCATTTTCTAAAATCTCTTCCTCTAAAATAAATAAGTAAACCTTTAAAAATATTTAAAACTTGCAATCATTTTGTGTATTCATCCTGCTTCTCTTTTTGCTGTCACCTTCCCTGGGTAGAAGGTAGCTGAGGAGCTATGTCCATCTTGCCCATCATTATACACTGAGTGCTCAATGCATGGTAAGTTCTCAGTATGTTTTACTGAATGACTGCACTCAACGCCAGATGTGCAAAACATGTGTTGTAGTGAAGAAATAATCACCAGTCCCGAGCACAGAGGCTGTTCCATAAATATTCGTCAAAATTTTAAAAAGGAGATTTGAAGTCATTGTGGAAGAAGAAAAGGCAAATGAAAGAATAAGGCTTGTCTTCTGCTTGTGGTGACAATTCCACAGAGCTGACAATTTGTGTTGAGGTCAAAGGGAATGTCTCAGGACCCACAAGCCATTTGGGATCTAGAGATGGGCAGGTTGGGGTGATGTAAGCAGAATCTCAACATGGAGCAGAAAAAGCTGTGGGTCCCAACGAGGTCACATTTGGAGGCCAAGGGATGAAGTCTCTTGGAAATTGACCTGCTGACAGACCTTCCTCCCACTGTGTCCCACATGTGGCAGAAATAGGTGTTTCTGGTTGGCCAGAGGCAGAGCTGGTTGCAGTATCATGCACAGAATGGAGCCGGTAGAGACCAGCCGGTAGGTGGGATCAGGAACTCTGAAACACATAGTGTGTCACATAGTGTGGACTCAGCAGGGATGGGCCTGGGCCAGGAGCTCAATTGGGAAGGCACCCCTGCCTGGAACCCCAAAACTTTTGCATCTGACACTCAAAAGATTGGACCTGTGCTATCTTTTCTGAGAGAGAAGGTAGGAAGATGCATCCACAAATCCAATCCTAAAAACCAAAAAGCTAGACTAGGGAGAGAGATTTGAGCTGTACCGACTGTTATTGATAATCTGGGTGCATGAGATTGCTCAGGGCTCTGGGGAAAGAAAAGCTGCAAACAGCTCTACCTGAACCCAACATCTTTGAGAAAGGAAGCCATCAGAGGTGGGGAGATAAACTTCTATTCTGAAGCACTGCTACATGGTGTAGCTACTCCAGGTTTCCTACCCCTTGCTCTGGCCCTTGCCATGAACTTGTGAATGCTTCTGATTGCTTCTGACCTTCCGAACCCTCTCTGTGAAGTGGGTGGGATCACTCGTTCCCCTTTAGAGATGAGAAGACTGATTCAGAGGGGTTGGAAAGCTGAGACCAGATCTTCCCATTTGCTGCCCAAATTATTTACTCTAGGTCTCCCAAGGTTTTTAAAAGAAGAGGGCTGGGGGCTAGAAAAGAAATCTGTTTAGGTGTGTGCCTGATGTTGGCTCTCAGCTTTATGTGTTTTGATGTTTAGGTTTTTTTTTGTTGTTGTTGTTTGTTTTGTTTTGTTTTGGTTTATTTGCTGGAGGTAAGAGAAAAGAATTGCTTCTTAAGCTGGTCTCTCTGTGATATAGATGTTTTTCTATGATTCCCTGGGAAATGTACACCCTGGCTCCCCAGGTTTTGGGGAGGGTGTGAAGGAAAAGGAGACCTCCTTCTCTGGCAGGCAGCATTGGGGAATCTAAGATTCTGACTAAGATGCTGTGTGCTCTCCTTAATTAATGGAGGGACCCCCGTGTCCCTCCAAGGGGACCTCATGATACCAGAGTCTGCATTTGTCTAGAGCTTAAACACTAAAGGACTTCGTTTCAGAAAGGTGGCACTCTGGGAAAACCGATAAGATCAATTTTGCAGAACCAAAGTGTAGCATCATCCCAGGCTGTGAAGTTTCTCAGTCATTTTTGATCCAAAATTCTTCTGCTAAAGACACCCATTTTATGTGAAGTTTTTATGCGATGTGATATTACAAATAAATATCACAGTGAAAACAAATGACAATTTTAGAACATATTTTTTTTTTTTCCCAATCAGCAAGCCATCACCCCCATTCTTTATAGACCTTGCCAGGAAAATTCCTGCAACTGTTGAAAATCACTTGGTATTTCTTACAGAGCAAGAATGGAATGCCCTAAGGCAGTAATTCCTGAAGAAAAGGTCTTGAGTAAGCTATGCCAGGGAGCTGGTGAGATTTTTGAGAATCAGATTCCTGAGTTCCACTTCCTGAAATTCTAATTGAGTTTGTCTGGTTGGACTAAATTGTCTGTGCAACGAAAGCCTCCCCACCCGACCCCCGGCCCCGGCCCCCAATGCCACCGCCCCCCGCAAGGTGATTCACTCAGATTTGGAAGCCAGTGGTGTAGGTAAGGCAGAGGCCTCTGGCAGAAGCATTAACTGCACACACAGCCTCCTTAGGTCTCTTCCTCCCATCCCCTCCTGCAAGACCAACCCCACCCCTAGGTCCACTGCAGAAAATACACTCAAGTCAGCCCTGTTACTCCACCCAGCCAGTCCCTACTAGAGAACTAAAAGGTAGCACTTAAAACAGAAGTTCTTTTGCAGAAGCCCAACGGAAGGGAATTCAATGAGTCTGAAAGTATGCTCACGTAACTCACCACCCATTCTACTAAGCGGCTTTCAGACCTGTCATCCGGCGTGAGAAGAGCTTCTGTCAGCCTGATAGAAATTGGGTCACAAAGTGTGTGAAATTTGAGGCATTTCCCCAAGACCTCTTAGCTCACACGTCCGGGGAGGGGAGAATATCTACAGCCCATGCACTGACTGCTGGGATTCAGGAGACCATACAGCGTCTTGGATGAGCTATCTTCATCCACCCAGGCTCCCTGGGTTAGGGTCTTCCGTGGCCAGGTTCACAGGTCCACAGGTTAGAAAGTGGTGTTATGGCTGAATCTCCTCCTCAGTTCCCTGCTGTTTTCTTCCCGTTTATCTTTTCACTCAGAATCATGTAGATGGGATCTCTGGCCCTCATGGCCTTCAAGTGTCCTACATCTGAATTTCTCATCGCCGGCTGGGCATTCCTCAAGTCAGAACACATTATTTGCCACCCTAGACTCCTTCCTTCCTAGACCACGCTTCCTTCCCAGGCTTCCTTCCTCCCCAACTGCTCTTTCACCACCTGTACTTCCATCCCTGGTTTCCAGGCCTCTGCACATCCTCCTACCACCGGTGACATCCCCCCTTCTGCTCTCTCTTTCCCATCCTCACAGTCAGAATCCTAGCTCTCTCCTTCACGAGGTTTCTTTTCCTCAGCAGCTAATATGATTGATCGCTGGCTGGCGCTGCCTCAAGCCTGTCCCTGTCCCTTCTCACACTGGGGCCTGTGTCATTCCTAGGAAAGCTTCACTTTGCATGTCGCTCATTCCCCTGTTCACAAACCTGGCCCTTGCAGATTTCCAAATGTCCTCATTATTTCTCAAGCCTTATTTCCCCCTCGTCTCCTACCCATACTCTATGTAGGCACCAGCTAACTCTACACACTCCCTGTAATTCACCACCTCTATGCCGTGGGAAGTCCTGTCTTTCTTCCAATCTTTGACTGCAGAAATCTACCAAGTGCCCCTGAAGTTTTCTGGATGTCCTTTCTTTATCTGGATAAAGGATGGCGGCCTCTTTGGTTAAATGTGACAAACAGAACGTAGTGATGAGCTATTTCCAGACTCATACACAAGCTCACAGACATACTAATGTAATAGACACACAAATGCACATGGCAAGGCCATTTTTCAAATCCGCACTTGTCTTTGATGGCTGGGATGAGGTGGCAGAGATGTAGCGATGATCTGTTAGCTGGCACCAACAACAAGAACATGTGAAATAGATAATAGGGGAGAGGAAGGGGGTGGCGGAGCAAACATTTCCAGATTTAATCTTGGGTTTGTTGCCTTAACAACTCGATGGAGATTTCAAAGAGGTGGCCTTTTTTTCTTAATAATCCTTTAGGAAGCCAGAGTTGTCATAACAATAGCACTGAATATAGCCAGCCCTCTGACAAGCAGCCTTAACTGCTGATTTCCCTCTTTAAGAAAGGCCTGTAGAATGCTGAGATCAAGACCCAATGCTGGGAAAGAGAATAGGTAATATGTGCCTGATCCAAAGGGCTCATGCCCCCGTGTCTAATTCCAAACCCCAAACACTGAGACCGACAAAAGTTGTTCCCACTTCCTCAATCTGTTCCATCAGCAGGTTTTCATGATGAGGCAATGTCTTAGGTGCATTTTTAAATTTATAGAACATGCTTAAACAAAAGGTCAAACTATATGGAAACTTTTTTTTTTTTTCTTAAAAGAAAATCTGGAGTCTTAACGTTTCTCAGTCACTGGCCCCTGGCCTAGAACTCCTCTGATTAACTTGGTATCCTGCTTGCCTTCGTCTCTCTTCCCAGCTATAGCATTCCCTTCTTGGCTTCTCTCTCTTTTGCTTCCATGGTTTCCAGCAAGGAGTTTACATGGTCACAAGAATACAAGTGTCACCTTCTCTAGGTGAAGATCCTGGTGATTGTGGAGGCCGAGAAAAATTAAGGCCATCCCACCTCATGTTTAGCCTTAGCGTAAGTACAGCCATCTTAGCTCTGGCTGTCATCTCAGACCCCTGTGCCCAAGGGCTGAAATTTCCCCTACTTTACTTTAGTTCTAAGGAACCCCACCCTGCTTTGGTTCCAGAGACCCCCACCCTGCTTTAGTAACGGGAACCCATAAACACTCCTGCCTTAACTAAGCTCAGGGTCCAAGTCCCTACTCTGCTGTGTCAAGTATACTTGGGCCCAAGCTTAAGCTTGTCAAATAAACCCTCATGTGATTGCATTGGTGTTGGCTCCTTGGTGGTCTCTCGGATGCGAAAACTCTGGTACAACAGTGATCGGAGCAGAAATGATGGGGGGACTACCCGCTAATGATCAGTAGGTGTCTTTATTTCTTACAATCACTTCCTTTATACCTTCCACAAGATCCGATTACAAACAGGATATAGATTTAAGTGCAGGGTGTGGGCCACATGTGAGATGTGATTTAAGTGCAGGCAAGCAAGTGAGACAAGTGAACAACAAGGATGATCTCTTGGCTTTAAATGACAATATCTGTTAGCTTTAAATGATACGAGCAAGTTAAGAATTCTCCACAGTTATCAGATCTATGTAGAGGAGGACAAGGAAACACTCCAGGGATCCTTTCCTGTTTAATCCAGGTGTCTTCCCAGGAAAGCTCTTGCCCTCCATCTCCTGGAGTTTTCTCACAGGATTTGACACGGCCCCAGGCACATTGGCAAGGATCCGGGTTGTGTTCCAACAGCAAGTGTGATCGGTTTGCAATCTGCTGTTCGAGATTCTGAATACTCCCTGATCCACCTGTTCATCTTTCTTCCTCCCTGCCCCTTGTGCGTACACTCTTGGCCCATTTGGGCTGTTAAAACAAAATGCCACTGACTGGGTGGTTTATAAACACAGAAATTCATTGCTCACGGCTCTGGAGGCTGAAAGTCTCCACCCAGCAGGGTTGGGTGAGAGCCCTCTTCTGGGCCACAGACTTCTCATTACCTCCTTACATAGCAGAAGGGCAAGGGATCTCTCTGGAGCTTTTCAGACAAGAGCGTTAATGAGGGCTCCACCCTAAGGACCTAAGCACCTCCCAAAGATCTCGACTCCTAATACCATTACACTGGGGTTAGAACATTAACACACGTTCTCTAGGGGCACACAAACATTCAGACCATCACAGGCTCCATTAAGGCAGAACAGGTATTTATTGGCTCGGTGTCCGCAGGGTGCATTCAATTGCATGACGTGTCCAGGCTGACCACTTTCCCTTCAAGGGTGAGCCTCTTCGTTAGATATCACCCAGGGAAACTGCTGTGTTCCTGGCATTCAGCCTACGGTGACTTGGATCACATTTCCCTGATAGTAAGTCAAACAGCTAGTGCATAGAAAACCATTTGTATAGCCTTCATGTGGTTTAAGTCCTTCCGAACAGAAGTGGAAAGTGTAGGAAGAAATGGAATGTGCATTCCACTGGGCTAGGGCAGTACACCATGTGACGAGGATGGTGTCTCAACCATTAGCTATCTCCTTAAAAGCGTGAGCAAGGTTGTGGTGCCTGAGTGGTTCAGTTGGTTAAGTGGCTGACTCTTGATTTCAGCGCAGGTCATGATCTCAGGGTAGTGATACTGAGGCCCGCATTGGGCTCCATGCTCGGCATAGAGCCTGCTTAAGATTCTCTCTCTCTCTCTCTCTTCCTCTGTCCCTTCCCCACCTCTAAATATAAATACATAAATAAAGCGAAAGTGTGAGCAAAGCTCAAGACCCTGTCTCCTCCCACCTGTGGGTTCTGACCTTCATGTGGGCTGTGAATATATAGAGAGAAATGTGTGCATTAAGGAGCCCTCATGAATCTTCTCTGCTTCTCAGATTCCCCTTGGGAGCCATTGTTGGTTATTTCATCTTTTTAATGTGAGTTTTAAGATTCTTGGGGAAGGAAAAAAGAAATGGTTTTCTGGTTCCTTCCCACTGGGATACCTTACAAAGAAATAGTGGGGCTGAAAAATGCAGAGTGGGACATAAATTCTAAAACACTCCAGAATACGCTGAGTTCAGAGGCAGTGCTGGAAAAATTTATCTAAATCATAATTCCTCCAAAAGGGGAAAATACCCCAATCATACAAAAAACACAGATAAAATACAAATTTTTGCACACATTCAAACTTACAGTTCCTAAATGATTTTCTTGGATGCTGCTACATGATATAGATCATCAATATTTCTGGTTTCCAGATGGGAAGAGGGAAATGTATGCTAATGAATGATAAGTTTGATTCAAAGTAAAAAAAAAAAAAGTCAGTTTTTTTAAGTTTTATTTATTTTAAATACATTTATTATCCTGCTCTGTCACAAAATGTAACGTTTGTCATTGGTTTATAAGTTTGATTTTGCAAGACCAGTGCCTGGGAGGCTGTTTATGTCCTCCTATCTACCTGGCCTGCAATTAGGATATGTGGACAGCAAGTGGATGATAGTGCCTTACAGATCGGCAATATAAAATGTTTTTAACAAAGAGAAAATCAGAATGATTTCAATTAGATTTTGCTTCTAAATTACCAACCCCCCTCCTAAGTAGCTTATCACAAAAATTGCAATATGATAACCTTCTCTAATACTACTAGTCACCATGCTGCGAACTGGTGAATTTTGTAGAATGACATAAGGCAGAATACAAAATTCCCAACTGGAATTCGTTCTTATTGTCCTTGCCTTCGTTTCCCTCTTCGTGCTACTACTTTATCGAGGAGTAAACAATCACAGAGCAAGAGTGAGGTAGCAGGGGCAAGAGGAGGAAAGAAGGGAGGGTCAGTAGAAGATCCTTCAGTGAGCTGGCCACAGCTCTAGGTGGCCGGTTGCTCCATGTCATGTGGCTGTCCTCTAAGAAGCCTTATAATTATGTTGCAGGACAGCCCATCTAGGAGGGAAAGAGGGAATTGTCTACCTAATCCTGTATCTCACTTGTCCAAGGTGAGGCTTATGGGAGTTAATCTCCTGCACTTCCGGATTATACATGTTGTTCTCATATCTCTGGCCAATGTGTTCCCTGATGAATGTTGGCTTTCTACTGACTCTTGGGCTATTGCCAGTGACCCAGGCATCTAGCCTGCTACTTGGAAAATGACAGACTGTCAGATTAAAGACACCCTCATGAACTATGCAAAGCAATCTCAGCTGCTGGTCAAGAGGTCTAAGTCACTTATGCAGAAGTCCTCTTGATCCACATACTTCATAAGGGAACTGCCTCAGAAAGAGACTATTTCTTGGTGCTTTCTAAGTAATGAGCAGGATGAATAGGAAAGGTTAATTAGGTCCACACGAATATTTGCAATATTTGACTATTCCTAGGTGGATCCTTTCTTTCTCCTGACAGCAATTCCAGGCTGGACTTTTTGGTGCCCCAAGCCAAAGGGGTCTGGGAATTAAATTTATTTATGGTTTGGCCATCTGGATTTTCTAGTGGGATGACATGATCCTATGTGATAAACTTAATGACCATAGGGATATCCTTGTTGCCCAGGACAGTCAGGATAAGAGTAAATACCATTTGGTTGAGTATACTGCTCAGTGAATCCCTGTACAGTGGCCCATGTGGGGGACATACTAGATCTTTGTAAGTTTTATGAAACATCCTTGTGCTTTTTGTATCTGACCTTTCTGGATGAAAGGTATGGGTGCAAATAGGGAATAATTGTATAAAAGATGAAGTTATACCTACTGGAGTGGGAAATTACAAGTTCATTATGGTAAAGGGAGAACAACGCTGACACTTAGGAAGGAAACATCTTTGATTCAAGGGTGTATACTGGATGAGGACATTAATTCAGAATCACCCTTAGGGGCTTTCCGATTTGTGTGGCTCTTCTAAACAGTTGGAGGTGCCTTAAATTTAACTGACCACTGGGTCTGCTATCCCTCTCCAGGGAGTTCTGATCTCTGATCTCTATTCACTTTAATGTTACCAAGAAGTCTTGAAAACAGCAGGGGATGAATCTAGCTCCTAAGCCTCTCACCTAGAAAACCTGTGAACCCCAATTCACAAAGATCAGCCATTCTATGGGATGGATGTATGCCACTTGGTTAGCGGTATATACAAATGGGGCAGGTTATACTGTCTCCTGCTGGCTGTGCCTCCAGAATCAAGGACTAGACTCAGTTGTTCAAACTGAGCTGGGAAATTTAAAGTCCAAAAGCCAACTAGAAGGCCACCTTAGAGACACTGTCAACTTGTGTCTCTGACTGATATGGGACTCACTTTGGGGCCTCAACAATTGTAAGCAACACATTCCTTCTGGGACACCATGTGCCCTCCTCCGACTGTTATATCTGTATGGAAGCCAGGCATTAACTCTTCTTAAAACACAGTGATATTAACTTTAGACATGATTTTCCTTCTGCACAGCAAAGGGAATAGTCAACAAAACTAAAAGGCAACCTACAGAATGGAAGAAGATATTTGCAAATGTCTTATCAGATAAAGGACTAGTATTCAAAATCTATAAAGGACTTATCAAACTCAACACCTAGAAAATAAAAAACCCAGTCAAGAAATGGGAAGAAGGCATGAACAGACATTGCTCCAAAGAATACATACAGATGGCCAACAGACACATGAAAAAAAAATGTTCATGATCACTCAGCATCAGGGAAATCCAAATCAAAACCATGAGATACCACCTTGCACTGGTCAGAATGGCTAGAATTAACAACTTAGGAAACAAGTTGTTGGCAAAGATGTGGAGAAAAGGAAACCCTCTTATACTGTTGGTAGGAATGCAAGCTGGTGCAGCTACTCTGGAAAACAGTATGGAGGTTCCTCAAAAAGTTAAAAATAGATCTACCCTACAATATAGAATTCACACTACTCAGTATTTATCCAAAGTATACAAATATAGTTATTTTTTTTTTTACAAATATAGTTATTTGAAGAAGCACATGCACCCTAGTGTTTATAGCAGCAATGTCCACAATTGTCAAAATAAGGAAAGAACACAGATGTCTACTGACAGATGAATGGATAAAGAAGTTGTTATATATATGGTGGAATATTACTCAGCCATCAAAAAGAATGAAATTTTGGAACTAAAGGGTATTATGCTAAGTGAAATAGGTCAGTCAGAGAAAGACAAATACCATATTATTTCACTCATATGTGGATTTTAAGAAACAAAACAAATAAACATAGGAAAAGGGAAAGAAAAATAAAATAAGAGGAAAAAAAAGAGGGAGGCAAGCCATAAAAGACTCCTAACAATAAGAAACAAACTAAAAGTTGCTGGAGGAGAGGTGGATGGGAGGATGGGATAATTGAGTAATAAGCATTAAGAAGGGCACTTGAAGTAACAAGCACGAGGTGTCGTATGCAACTGAAGAATTACTAAATTCTACCTTTGAATCTCATAATACAGTATATGTTAATTAAATTGAATTTAAATAAAAAATATTGGGTACTTAGAAGTGGAATTTCTCTATCATACGGTAATTCTGTATTTAACTGATTGAGGTACTGCCAAACTGTTTGGGGTACTATATTTTCCAAGTGGCCATGACAACTTATATTCCCGCCAGCAGTATATGAGGGTTCCTCATCAATCCTGGGTATGGTCATTTATTCTTTTTCGTTCTGCCTCCATAGTGACCGCCAAGTGTTAGCTCATCATGCTTTTTATTTGCATTTCCCCCATGGCTAATGATGTAGAGCATTTTTTTTGTGTGTGTGTGTGTGTGTATTTACTGGCTATTTGTGTATCTTCTTTTGAAAAACAACTATTTAGATACTTGGTCCATTTTTAAATTGGGTAATTATCTTTAACTGGGTGATTCATTATTGAATCACATTATACATATAATACACATTATGTATACACATAATACATATGTTTATATATATGATTTGTTTTGTTACACACACACATCTCTCTCTAATATATGTGGCATATATATTAGATATAATCTCTTAACAGATATATAATTTGGAAAAAGTATTCTCTCATTATGTGGACGGCCTTCACTTTCTTTTCTTTTTTATGCCCACTTTCTGGAATCGTTTCCTTTGAGGAACAAAAGTTTCTCATTTTGGTGATGTCCAGTTTATTTATTTTTTCTTTTATTGCTCATGATTTTGTGTCATATTTACTTTTTGGAGTTTTAATTTGCATTTCCCTAACTAACAATATTGAGCACTTTTTCATGTGCTTACTTGCCATTTATATTTCTTTGGTGAAATGTCTGTTCAAATCTTTGCTTTTTTGTTTTTATCGGTATTTCATTTTCTTGTTTTTGAGTTGTGAGAATTCTTTCTATATTTTGGATACAAGTCCTTTATCAGTTGTTTTGCAAATATTCATTCCACATTGGTGGCTTGTCTTTTAATATTCTTCATTACACATTTGGGTTTTCCTAAAAGATTTTCTTTATTAATTTGAGACAGAGAGAGCAAGCAAGCACAAGCAGGGGGAGGGGCAGAGAGAGAGAGAAGAAGCAGCAGATTCCCTGCTGAGCAGAAAGCCCTATGTGAGGCTCAACTTCAGAACCCTGAGGTCACAACCAGACAGACACTTAACCAACTAGCCACCCAGGTGCCCCATGATGCATTTTGAAAACTAAAAGATTTTACATTGATACAGTTCAAATTATAACTTCTAAAATATGAGTCTTACTTTCGGTATTTTATCTAGAAATTTTTGACCATCTAAGCTCATAAATATGATCTTCTAGAATTTTTATGTTTTAAGTTTCACATTTCGGCCTATGACCCACTCTACAATTTTTATGTAGGGCGCATGGTGTGGATCAAGGTTCTTTTTCTGCATGTGGATATCCAATTGTTCTAGCACTACATGTTGAAGACTATCCTTTCTCCATTGAAATGGTTCTGCACCTTTATCCCTGTTTTTTAGCAATTTGGCTCTTTTTTTTTTAGAATTATTATATTATGTTAGTACCATATAGTACATCATTAATTTTTGATGTAGTATTTCATGATTCATTGTTCATTATAACACCCAGTGCTCTATGCAGTAGTACCCTCCTTAATACCCATCACTGGGCCAACACATTCCCCTACCCCTCCCCTCTAAAATCCTCAGTTTATTTCCTGGAATCCATAGTCTCTCCTGGTTCAACTCTCTCTCTGATTCCCTTCCTTTTTCCCTTTGACTATATTTCTTAGTATGGTTATCTTCACATTTCTTCTGCTCAGGATTTGTTGAGCTTTTCATATCTGTAGGGCTTTAATTAGTTCTTAACAAATTTGGAAAATTTTAAGCCATTACTTATCTCTTTCCACCCCACCCCACAATGTCCTACTGGGATTTCAATTACATATATATCAGACTAGTTGACATAGTCTTATATCTCACTGAAGCTCTGTTCGCTTATTATTATTATTTTATTTATTTTGGTATTTTTTTCTTTATGTATTCATTATTGATAGTTCCTGCTGCTATGGCACAAACTAATATTTTCTTCTGCTGTGTGTTAATCTGCTCTTATTCCCATCTAGTGAGTTTTTTATATATAGAAGTATAGTTTGAGTATCTTTTACATCTTTAATTTTTCTCCTTATTGTGATCATGTTTTCTTTCCCTCCTTGAACATATGGAATATATTTATAGTAAGTATTTAATGTCCTCGTCTACTAATTCTATAATATTTGTCATTTCTGGGTCTGTTTCTATTGATTGATTTTTCTTCTGATTATGGCCCATCTTTTCCTGCTTCTTGGAAATCCTAATGCTTTGTATTGGATGCTAAACATTTTGAATTTTATGTTTTTTGGAACTTGTTTCATTTTTTTAGGAGGGGGAGAGTTATTCTTTTAAGTTCTTTTGTTGTTGTTCTGGAGTACAGTTTATTTACTTGAAAACTGCCCAGTTCTTGAGAGGTTTAATTTTAAGTTTTGCTAAGCAGGTGTTATGGACGGAAAATTTGTGCCCCTCTAGATTCAGGTAATGAAGTCTTATTCCCCACGAGAATATACTTCAAGGTGGAGAATTTGGGTGGTAAGTAGGTTTAGATGAGGTCATGTGGATGGGGCTCCCGTGATGGGATTGGTGTCTTTTGAGAAGAGGAAGAAACACCAGAGTTGCTCTCTTTCCACATATGAGGACAGTAAGAAGGCAGCTGTCATCAAGTCAGGAAAAGAACTCTCACCAGCCACTGATAGTAGGCACCTTAGTCTTGGATTTTTCAGGCTCCAGAACTATGAGAAATAAACCTCTGTTGGTTAAGCCAACAGAGCAAAAATGGCATTTTGCTGTAGCAGCCTAAGCTAAGACAACAGGTCCAGAATGGACTTTACACTTTGCTTCACTACTGAGGCAATTCTCTGCTAAGGACGGTACTCAATACTCTATTGAGTATCCAGAGGTCTTTCTACTTCAGCAAATGCTTTCCGTCTCTGGGGATTGTTGCACCTGCTCTTTTTCAGTGTTTTCCCTCCTAGTACGGTAGTTCCTTCCAATGCATGTACATGTCAACTTATTTAAGCACTTAAGATGAATCTTCTAAAGATTTCTCTGTTCAGTTTTCTCTCCTCTAGTACCCTACACTGAGAAGTTTAGAACTCTGGCCTATCCAAATATTAAACTTGAGTCCTCAATCACTGGACTCCGTCTGACTTCCCCCTTCCTGTTGCACTGTGGCTTGCAAACTCCAAGTATCAAGGTGAATACTTGCCTTATTTGCCTCCTTTCTTTTGGAGAATGCTGTCCTGGGATGCTGTTCATCTGATGCCTATATATATATATGTATATACATATATATATATATATATATTAGGTAGAAGGGTAAAGCAGATTTCTGTTAATGCACTAGGACTAGATTTAGAAGTTAGCATCTCAGCTTGAAGGGAGTGCTGGGGGAAGCTGCTCATTTCTGTGTACTGCAAGAGCTAGGAACTGGAGGATTTATAATTGCTATAAGAATCTGGTGTTGGCTAACCTGCCCATATTGCAAGATCTTGGCTTTGGGGAAATCATGGACGCTACAGGAGCTGGGTGCTGGGGAAGACATGCACACTGCAGGAGTCTGGCAAGCAAGCACATAGAAACCTAGAAGCAAAATCCTTTCTTCTTGTAATGTCTCTCCAATGCCCTCTACTGACAAAGTTTAATATCATGCCATCTAGCAGAGGAAAACTATTTAAGGGGCCCATATCCATTTTCCCAGAGCAGGCAATGAAGTATGAATTTAGAGACAAGAGGCAGTAGATTGATAACTGAAGTATACATTGTGGCGGATTGCTGCCTACTTGTATTTCAAAATTATGTGGCCATCTGGTACGTTCAGATCTATAACATCAATTAAATGGTTTTCATGAAAAATTTTCAGTTTGTGTTTTAGATGACTAAGATTTATTTAGTTCCAAGAACAAGATAGTGGCTTCATCTATTCCTAGCAAAGAACAAAAAACTTAAAAATAGCATGCTATATTCATCTCCATTTTTCCTTATTATTTGGTAAAAGAGAAAAAGAGAAGAGGAAGGAAAGTGATGTTATTGAGTTACTTCTATGTGCCAGGTGCTTTGCGTATATAATTATTTGAAACTCCCAAAACCACCCTATGATAAAGGCTTATCATGTGCCAATTTATAGATGAACAGATAAAGTTGAGGCAATTTGCATGGACAAGAATCTCCTGGGAATGTTGTTAACGATGAAGATGACTTAGCCAGCCCCAGAGATCCTAGTTTAGGACATAAAGGAAGAGGTTTAAGAATGTGCATTTTAAACAAACACCTAAGATATTCTGGTTCAGTTAGTCCATGGGCCACATCACGTGAAACATTTATTTTGATAACTTGTTCAAATTCATAAGGTTCAGAGTCATGCTTCAGATAGAATAGGTTCGTCCCTAACCGTGTCCTGCCTTTCCTGATACACCAGATTGTGCGTTAGTAGTGACAGTGGAACAATAATTGGGAATTAACTGGCCCACCCAAGAACTATGTATGAGGGAAGTAATCAATTAACAGACAAAGAGCTATTTAAAAATAAGCCCAGAGCTAATAGACTGTGTTTCAGAAACAACTGGCTGAGCTGGTTGGTTCTTATGGTCATGAAAATAGTTCCTTCCTTTAATCTCAGCTCCCTGATGGACTATCTTATGACCTTGGAAAAATCAGCTAATGATCAGTTGGGGGTCTCCTTCTTGGTCTAAGGAGTTGATGGCACTAGATTATAAATTACACTATTAAATTGTCAGATAGTGTGATAATTATATGATGGGAATATTCAATAATAAAAAATTTCCAAGATTATTAGTTGTAAAAGACATTTGATATCTTTCAAAGCTAGTAATCAAGTGTTAACTGGTAAGGCCCATTTTTTTGAGTGGTTCCAAATGAGATAGTTTCAAGATGTTTTCTTGTTGGCTGATGCATCATGCAGTATCTGGGATGAAGGAATGGAACTAAGTTGTGTTTTGGGTTGGGCAAGAACACCTAACTAATTTTAGAGCATTTGGAGGTCAATGCATTATTAAATAGATGCATTCCACATGTGAGTCACTCATTTAGTCTTGGTTCTGCCCTTGTTGTGCAAATGTGACATTCAGAGAAGCCTTATTTAAGTTGTTGAGTATCTTTTTCTGCAAAAATAGGAACAGAGCATCTAAGGCAAAACAGGATTTTGTGTCAATCAAATAAATGGGCCTGTAGATTCTGAATAAAACTTTGTATTAGGATTCTGACATCCTGGCACATAAAGATTGATTTTTGTTTACCTCATTCAAAAAGGAATTCTACTAGAAAAGACCATAGTCTTTTCATGGGTAGAAAAAGTCAACTTCATAAATTTTTTTCTCAAATTAATCCATAAATATTATGCAACTCCAACAATCACTTAACTAGATACACTGATTATAAGCATAATGTGAGAAAAAAATAAGTCAGAATGGCCAGGAACATTAAAAAAGAGAGAGAGAAAGAACTATCTCTATTAGATATCAAAGCATATTCTAAAGCTGCAAAAATTAAAACAACGTGATACTGCTGCATTGCTAGAAAAACAGATAAATAAAACAGAATAAAAAGTCCAGAAATAAACCAAAATGCATATAGGAATTTAGTAAATGATATAGGTGGCCTTTAGGGTGAAAATAGGGACTATGGAGGTAACCATTTTGGATTACATTGAAAATTATCTGGAAAAAATCGGATTCCCATCTTATACATTATACACAAAGAAATCTAGAGATTAATTAAAATTTAGATGTTAAAAGGGGGAATTATAAGAATTAGAAAATATATAATATTTTAAAAATTTAAGTAAGGAAATCCTTCCTAAGAATGAATAAAACCATCAAAGAAAACACTGATAGTTTCTAATCAGTAAGAAAACAAACAACCCAGTAGGAAAATGGATAAAGATATGGAAGAACAATTTCATAATAAAGAAAATACAAGTAATTCTCAAACAAAATGATATTCAACCTTATATATAACAAGGAAAATAGTAGTTAAAACTATAATGAGAGACTATGGACTCTGAAAAACAATCTGAGGGGTTTGAAGTGGCGGGAGGGTGGGAGGTTGGGGTACCAGGTGGTGGGTATTATAGAGGGCACGGATTGCATGGAGCACTGGGTGTGGTGAAAAAATAATGAATACTGTTATGCTGAAAATAAATAAATTAATTAAAAAAACTATAATGACACATCATTTTTTGTCCTACCTATTATATAGCAATACATGTTGCATTGGCTGGAAACTAAAAAACAGGCTCTCTCATAACATTGCTGGTGGGAATGTAATTTGGTATAGTCTCTATGAATTGAAATTAGCAATACCTTTAAAAATGTAAAATGTTGGGGTGCCTGGGTGGCTCAGTGGGTTGGGCCTCTGCCTTTGGCTCAGGTCACGGTTTCAGGGACTTGGGATAGAGCCTCGCATCGGGCTCTATGTTCAGTGGGGAGCCTGTCTCTCTCTATCCACCTGTTTCTCTCTCTGCCTACCTCTCTGCCTACTTGTGATCTCTCTCTGTCAAATAAATAAATAATTTTTTTTAAAAAAAATGTAAAATGGTGATACCCTTTGAACTTTTATGTATTTATCATAAATGTACTCATACATGTGACATGACTTACATATAAGTCTATCCACCAGAGCATTTTGTGTTGGAAACAAATTACCATCCTGCTAATAGACAATAGATATGTTATATCCATATTATGGAATACCATGCAGCCATTAAAAAAAATGGGGTAGCTCTTTACATATTGCATATGGGAAATACATTGTTAATTTTTAAGACTATGCATAACAATGGATGTAGCATGTTGCTATTTGAGTAAACACAATGTATTCATGTATGTGTACATGTACGCATGTGTTTGTGCATATGTGTATATGTGTAGTATATGTGTATATGCAGGCTAACATATAAAATGTCTCTGGAGGATACACAAAGAATTGGTTACTTTGGTTGCTTCAGAGAAGGTAAACCAGGAGATTGGAGGAGAACAGAGAGAAGGATTCTTATTTTTGATGGTATTCTCTTTGATATCTTGCATTTTGTGCCATGAAAATGTATCAACCAGTTTTTTAATATACTTTTTTTAATGGCAGTAGTTAATAATAATTTCATGATAACTTCCACAGAACTGCGTATCTCCTTTGCCACCGGGTAGCAAGACTACAATAGAAATGAATATATATTTGTTGTTCTTTGTGTTGGTTCCTATTTTAAAGGATGACTTTAAGTATTTCAGGAACAGTCCTTACATTTATGCAAAGGACATTCTCATATAGCATCCTTTTTTTGCCTCAACACAGTGTTGAGATAGGTATGAACCAGACACAGAGCCCAGGGTGCTATCCAAGGTCTCACCATTAGTCATAACAGAAATTCTCATAAGAACATAGATTTTCTGTCTCTTAACCAATGGTTTTCCTTACTGTTCTCACCAATATTATGGGTATTATGCCAATAATAACAATAATTTGATTATCTTCAATAAACCAGCCACTTAAATGTGCTATGCCACTCATTCTACCTGTTTTACCATCTTTATCAGTTTTATCATCTTTCATTTTTCAAATGAGAAATCTGAGCATCAGAGTTAAATAAATTGTGTGAATTCATGTAATACAAATCTAGAGCGGGGATTTGAACCCCAGATTTCTTAATTTTGTGGCTTTTTGCTTTTCTGCTATATTATCCATCACTCTTTTCAAATACCTGGTGGTATGTATGTGTATCTCTCCTGTAAGCGAAATATTTTATTCAATATCTACTAATTGAGTGCTTCTTCTTGAACCAGATGCTATGCACAGAGCCAGGTTATGACAGTTGCCCTCCAAATGAAGGGTGTCATCACCTGCAAGATATGGTGGTCTTTTCACCTCTCTTTTCTGGCCTGGATTGCACTACACACCGAAGGCTCCACATTGTCAGCAGCAGCTCAAGAAGGCAGTACCCGAAAGCTTCTTGGGTACCATGGGATTTATTTATTTATTTATTTTTCAAAATGAAAATGGCCTCATTGTTGTTGTTGTTTTTAATTTTAAAGATAATATGTTTTCTTAAAGTGTGAGAAATCCAGACATTAGAGAGTGATAGAATGGAGAAAGTTAAAATAACCCAAAAGTCCATTGCTACAACCTAAGTATTATTATCATTTCAAGAAACATAGATCAGACTTCCTTCTATGGATAGGGGAACATATAATCAGGCATTGAGTATACAGACTGAATCATTTCTAGGTGTTTGACTTTTTTCCCCTCTTAATAAATCACAGTCATCTTATGTCCTTAAATATAGGCTGCATCAAGATCAATTTTAAAAGTGTATAGTATCTTGCCATATAGTTGAACTATGCTTAACTAATTTACTCCTCAGTTTTTGCTACTATAAAAGTGCTACAATGTAATTTGTTACATACTATACATACTTTCCCATTCCTTTAAAAAGAAAGAAAGAAAGAAAGTTTTATTTATTTATTTGAGAGAGAGAGAAAGAGAGAGAGAGCTCAAGCAGGAGGGACAGAAGGAGAGAGAATCTTAGGCAAACTCTGTCCTGAGAGAAGAACCTGAAATGGCTTCATCTCATGACTGAGTTCATGACCTGACTCCAAACCTAGAGTCAGATTTCTGAAGGAGAGACTTCTGTGAGTGGAATTGCTGGATCACTTGTTGCCTTTCTGAGTGAACTGGGAAACAGAAATGTGAGATTGTGGTCCCATTATAGATGCCATTAATAAAAAGGATCTCCTGACTTTTCCAAATACTTCTGTTTACTTTTCTTAGTAGCTTGCATACCTGCCTTCAAACATCCACACTTATCACTGTGGTTTTTCTTACCTTACCTCTATCTCTGCATTGTCACTTCTACTGTTTTCCTTCATATAACATTTACCTTCTGGGGAAAAAAATAGCAATAGTTACTTTGGAATTTGTTTTATCATAATTTTTCCTTTCAAATCATTTTCCATTTGTTGTGTCTGATTTTTCATAGTGGAGACGGCAGAGGTCTGCGCAGAGCAGCATAACGAAGCCATCTGTGTGTACGGAAAAGCAGAGACAATTAAAACCTGTTGACAACTTTGGGCAAAGCTGTGGGCCTCATGTTCTGTAATTTATGTGAAAAGCTGAAGAACAATCAGTTCAAGCTGGTTTTTCAAAAAGGCACAGCCTGTAACATGCTTTTGGCAGTTCAGCGTCTTTGCACCATAGCAAAGGGGTATCTGAGTCCAATGAATTTTGAGATGTGCAGTAGGAGCTCATGAACAGGGCCCACAAAAACAAACACACATGTTGCCATGAAGAGGAAATGGAAGCTGCTGCTGGCTTCCCCCCCCACCCCCAGTTTTTCATGTAATTCTGTTTCTCCAACAGACAAGCATATTCATAGAGCTTCCTTCCTACTGCTTAGTCCTGTTTTATGTCAGAGTATGAAGAGCCCATTCTGACACCTGTTGTGGGTCAGGTATCAGGGTTAAGGAGACAAAGGCTTGCAAGGGTGCCTGGGGAGGCAGTGGTGTGTAGAAAGGACTTTATGTTTAAATCTCAGCTCTGCTCCCTCCCAGAAAAACACCTTGGGCAATTCTCTGTTTCCTATTTTTTTTAAAGAGGAGACGAATCATAGCGGGCTACAGGATATACGATGTTTGGAGGTAATACATGTGAAGATGCTTATATTTCCATCTTTCCTTTCTCATCTCTCCATCACGTTCCACATTCTGTTACATGGTTCCCACCCCCATCCTGCCCACCACCATCCTGCCACTGAGATTGCACTGGCCAGATAAGCAGCATCACCTCTCTTACTAAATCAGTTTTGTCTTAGGTGTTTCTCAGGAACACTAACCAGCATTGCCCCTTCCCTTAGCTTCCAAGAATCACACTTAGATCTCTTCCTTCTCTCTCTGTGGGTACTTCTCAGTTTCCAGTGTCTTCATCTCTTCCTTTCCCATATTTTATTCTAAAGGTGGTGATACTCAGTTTCTGTTCTTGTTTACACTTTTGCTGCACAGTCCCATTCATATCTACAACATCAGCTGCCATCCATATATTGGAGTCTCCACTGTAGAATTTAGGTTCAAACAACATATCCCAGTCAGTCTCCAGATGGCCATAGTTGGGGACCACATGTTGGTGCAGGAAATGCACAGGTCATTTCACTCCCCATGCCCATTTCCCTAAACCACCCTTCCCTTTCCCTTTATGGACCCAGGAGTCTCAGAGAACTGGGAAGCTTCCAGTCCAGCCTGCCCTATCTTGGTCCTATGGGCTGGGTAAATGCTGCATGCTGAGCAGAGGCTGGATTTGGTGAGTTGATAAGCATGAACGACAGACCAGATCCCCATTTCCACAGTAAACACTAGTGCTTGATTAGAGGCTTACCCTTATGAAAGTAATGATTTGAGAGTGGGTTTCTAATTTCCCAGGGTTCCTATCAAGGAAGGGGGCTTGCCCAAACTGGGCAAAGCCTGAGAGATTAAAAAGGATTCCATTTGCTCCCCCCAGGTACTTCTTCAAGGCACCACGTTCAAACCAGGAGATGATTTGGTGTTAGTTACCTGATATCGTAAGATTGCATCTAATGCCCAGAGCAGCTAGACACTGAAGCATCTTTAATGACACAAAGCCGCACAGAACACAGATACACAGGGACATTTGAGTCTTTCCTTGAGAGGGGATGAGGCTATTTAGGAATGTGGTGACAACTGAGCCTCAGTGGAAGGTGGAACTACATAGAGCGAAGCATTGCCTGTGCTAGGAAAGCTAAACTGGCAGGTTGGTTCTGAATCACAATGCCAGAAGCTGCTACCACGGCTCCTGCTGGGCGCTCTCTTCCAACAGATCTTGAAAAGCAAGGAATGCCTAGGCTGCTCCCAGGAGATCTTGGTTGGCATAGGCTCCAGATCCATAGTCCCTTTTGAGGTGATCATTAATGCCATTTACCCCAAATTTCCAGGTTTCCACCTCCCAGGTATACAATAGAATTGCACTTGCTGACCCTCTTCTGATTTAGTGGGGCCACATGACTGATTATGACTGATGACTTGTAAGCAGATGTGATGGGGGCCACTTTTGGAAAAGAGCCTATTTTGGCTGCTCCTCCAGAGCTCTCTTTTCCTTCTGGTAGACAGTGGCAAGTTTAGAAATATGGTTGCTCTGTCATTATGGGTACTTGAGAGACCACAATGAGAAGAACCCTCTACTGACCTACAGTGGACACAGGAAAAGGGAGAAACGGAAACTTTGCTATTATAAGCTAGTGGCATTGCTCATTTTATTTGTTACCACCGCAGAACCTAGCATATCCTGACTGACACATACTCCTTCCCACTCAAGCACATACTCTCTTGAATTTAAAAGCAGCTTTTAAGACACATTTAAAACACAAGGGCTTATTATTCCCCTCTAGTAAGGCAGTGAGATCCATGCTTATCTAAGTAAAGGGGGAACCAACCAAGATGGTCTTCATTAAACAAGAAAGATCTGCATTAAGTTTTTTTTTTTAAACCATGGAATTATTGGCAACTCTTCTCAACAAGGAAAAGAAAAACCTCTGGTAGGAAATGCTGTTAGGATATCCCTCTACCTTGTTTTGGCTCAGACCTCTCTTGGACTAAATACATATCTTTAACTGCCTAGTACTTATTTTCACTTGGATATCTCACTGGCCTCTCAAAGTCAACCTGTTCAATGATAAACTCATTACTTTCACCCCAAAATATGCTTCTCTTACTGTGTTCTCCATCTCAGTGAATGTTTTCATGCACCTACAATTGAAACATCCTTGACCACTTTGTCTTTCTTTGCCACCACACTAAATTTTTTCCCCAAACTAATAGCTTCTACCTCCTTGTGTCCCCACCATTGTACCTGTACTGGCCACCTTTCTTTCTTTCTTGGATCAATACAACCCTTCTAATGGGTATCCTTGCCCCCAGCCTCTCCTCTTTTCTACGCATCTTTTACATTGCAGCTGGAGTGATATTTCTATAAGCAGACCTGGTCAAAATATGCCTTTGTTGAATGTCTTCTCGTGGTTCCTCATTGCTTTTAGAGGAAATATGAGTTTTTTAAAATGTTGTCTTCAAATCCCTGATTTGGTTCCTGCTTCCCTCCCTGGTTGCACTTTGACTCATGCTCCACATTCACCCACACTGAACATAATAGAAAGTTGCATGCTTTTGAAAACCCTTTGGCCTTGTTCCCTCCAGCAGGAACAACCTTCTTCTCCTGTTTCTCAACTAATAGTCCTACTCATTTATCTGTCTTTGGCTTAGAGCTGTCACCTTTGGGATACCTTTTTTAACCTACCCAGGCAGGAATAGATGGCTTCTTGTGGACTCCTTTTATAACCTATTTTCATGCTTAGTGCTCTATAACTACAGAGTTATATAATTACTTGTTCCTGAAATAATAACGTGACAAGTGTTTACATGTATGTCACCATAATCCCATGAGATAAAAAATATTCCCATTTCAGACAAGGACACCAAAAATAGAGAATTACAGCAAGTGGTTTAAAATCAGTCAGCCAGTTAATGGTGATGTGGGGCTTGAACCTTTAGGAGTCCTTATCCCTGTCTCTTAGACTTAATGGACATTCTATCCTAGACCAATTGTAGTGTTTACAGGGATCAATCTAGATTGTTCCTTGCTGTATTCTCAGTGCTGGGCAAATGACAGGTACTCAGTAGACTTAGTTGAATAAATGAATACAAGAAACAATGTAAGGGTCCCTGGCAAATGATGGGTTCATAGGAAAAACTAGCTGTTATTCTTTTTACAATCTTTTTGCACAGCAAAGCAGAAAAAAAAAAGGGGAAGAAAAATAAAATAGTACTAGCTCAGTTTCTAGATAGAGTATGGGAAACGTACCAAGGGCACAGGAAACAGTGTCTATACTAGTTTTGAAATGGGGAAGCAGTTTTCCACAGAACAACCTTCCTGGGCTCCGTGCCCTATTCCTGGTGGTTGAGGTTCTCACTCTATCTTGATAAACGGCTGTGGCACAAAAGAACCTTCTCAGCTTCAGCACCATTTGCCAGGATGCTGTACATAACCTATATTTCCTTCAGGACAGCACGCTATTACAAAAGTTCCTCTCCTGAAATAAAAGAAAATCAGTGCTTATGGGAAAAGAAAACATCTTCACTAAGTTCAATACCACCTTGCATTTGGCTAATGTTTAAATAAAAGAAAACTAAAATTTTGAAGTAGGAATTTGTGTAGGGCAGGTGAATGCTGGTAGGGTTTTTGACACTTTTGAGTTCATATCAAGGTAAAAATGTTTTAGGGTGAGTTTTTTAAATTATAAATTGAGGACTTCATCCAAGTTACACATGCATGTGTCAAATAAAATCATAGGCAGGATTATAAAGAAGAGTTTTGCTCTCTTGATACCACTATCACCCTAATCCCACTATGCAGAGGCAACCTTTTACCCATTTCTTTTTGTTTTCTGGTGGACAAATGTTCTATTTCTAAATGCTATTCTATTACTGCCAGATTTCTCTATGCACATATTATTTGATTTCTTGCTTTGTCACACTGAGTGTGATGGGCACTTGCTAGGTTCCTGACATTCTATATCTTATGAATACCTTTTTTTTTTCCTATTTCTATTCCTCTGTGGGGAGATTTCCACTGTTATGGGTTCCACCTCCCCAAGGTAGAAGCCAAGACTCGTTCTCTGGCCTCCCTTGCTTGCGTGCAATAGCTCCACTAACCAGATGTACCAGCATGGGCTGTGACCTAACAGGCAGTAGAATGAGGAAACTGGTATTAGGAGATCCATTTTCTTTGCTGACATTGGTAGCCGGGCTTCAAGCTGATGGGGGCAATAGTGGCAGAACATCTGTTACCCAAGCCTGAGTGGCATCGGGAGGGGGTATGGAGTCTATGCCAGAATTGGGATGGAGGTGGGGAGATTTCCTCAGAGCAGCCCTATACAAAACCACTCATTGCAGGTGTGCCTGGGTGGTTCAGTTGGTTAAGCCTCTGGATGCTTGATTTCGGTTCAGGTCAAGATCTCAGGGTCATGAGACTAAGGCCTACCTCAAGCTCTGCACTGGACATTGGACCTGTTTAAGATTCTCTCTCTTGGTCTTCCTCTGTCCCTCCGCTCGCTGCTCAAGCATGCTTTCTCTATTTCTCTAAAACAACAAAACAAAACAAAAAACACTCACTGCAGAGCTGTATCGGTTTAATGCTAGGGCTGCTCTACCCCTCCTGCAAGACAGCTGGGCTCTGCCTTGTGTGAAACTGTGTAACCAGTTCTATGACCCTTTAAGGGGACTCTGATTCCAATACCCTATAAGGAATTCGTTTTCTGTCTAAACTAGTCATCCTGATTCCTGCTGCTTGCAGTAAAGAACTAACTGGTCCTTTTGACCAGAATATTGAGCGCTGCAGTAGAAATGAGAGTTTCTTTTGTTGTTCGTACTCACCTTCTTTTTCTCCCTTCTTTTCAGTTTTTGGTGATTATATTTTACCTTTATGACAGTAAACATTAATAATAAATCTCCACTTAGTATTGCATAAGCTTTATCTCTTTTTTTTCAGCTTTATTAAAATGCGACGGACATATAAGCTTAAGGTTTACATATTGATTTCATACACTTACACAGTGCGGAATGATCGCCACCTTAGAGCTAGCTGGCACCTCTATCACATCACATAATTACCATTTCCATGGAAAGAACATTTAAGATCAACTTCCCTAGCGACTTTCAAATATATAACATGTATTATTAACTATAGTCACCATGCTGTACATTAAATCCCCAGAAATTATTCATCTTAGACATGCAAAGTTTGGTACCCTTCGACCAGCATTTCCTGAACCCAGCCCCTGGTAATGGCCACTCTGCACTCATAAATTCTGTATCTTGATTTGATCCTCCTGGGACCACAACCCCTCCATCTCCCACTGCCTTCCCACCTCCCATCCTCAGGCAACTGTAGCTGTGCTTTACACTTTGTCAAAGTTGAGATCATTTCTGTTCCACTCTACGATGATAATTAAATCTTCCGTGCTTTGTCTCTCTGTGGATTCTAGCACTGGAAAACTAATAAGCCGCGTTGACATTGTTAAGACTATATAAATGTTGACTTCAGAGACGGAGAAGGAGCTGAGGACTACGTGTCCTGCTTGGCAGGTCTAATGGCATGATTCCTGTGTGCTTGAAGCAAAATGTTTCTCATCTTCAGGTCACATGGATTTTTCTGGTCTTCTACTTTATCGGTCACTCAGAATTAAGTCATATTTTCTTCTCTTCACTTTTGGAACCTGATTTTTTTTTTCTTTATGTTTACGAGGTACTTCTATTTGGAATTCTTTTTTTCTTACCTAAAAAAGAACCATAGGTCTCCATCACAGCCTCCTATGTATCCACCCTTTAATCATGCTAACTACTATTACACAGCGTCCCTTTACCCCCACATGGCTCCACACAATAGGGTCGCACTCAGAATGTTCTAATCTGGACCTGTTGTCTACATCTGCTGCTCAGCCATTATCCTTGGGCTTCTCTTCAGTAGCCTCCTGGCTTCAAGGCCAGTCCTACATTCCATGTCATCTTTTCGGTCTTCTTCTTGGTTTTACTGGGATATATATTCAGAAGACCTCCTAAGACAGAATATATGGCACATAAACTGGGCCTTTGTATGTCTGAAAATATCTTTGCTTTACTCTCACACAAGACGAGTTTGACTGAGTATGGAATTGTGCTCTCAAAATACTTTTTCCCCGCAGAACTTCGAAAACATTGATTTGTTACCATCTGATTTTAATGTGGCTAATGAAAAGTTGGGTGATTCCTTGCATTTTTCTCTGGAAGGTTTTGTGATTTTTTTTTCAATCTTTGGTATTCTGAAATTTCAAAAAGATGTACTAGCTGTGTAGCTATTTTCATTCATCCTGCTCGGTACTCAATAGATTCATCAAATGTAGGATTTACCATTCTTCCATTTGAGGAAATATCCTATTATGTCTTTAAAAAAATTCTCCCATTAACATTCTCTGTTCTCTTTTTTTATAATTCCTCTTAGCCAACTGGTGGATTTCTGCCACTCCTATGTTAATCCTCTATACATTTTATCATTATCCCTCAAGTTTGCTCTTTGCTTTAAATCCTAGGAGAGATTTTTGGTTTCATAGGTCAGCCCTTCTATTGAATTTAATATTTTAGGTACTATATATTTAATTTATAAATTGTCTTCTAATTGTTCCCCTTTCAATCATACTATTCTTGCTTTAGGAATTCAATGTCTTCTCAAGTATCTTTGAAGATATTCATTAAGTACTTTAAAGGTAGCTTTCTAGTTCCTGAATTATTTCTGTTTCCTTGGAACTTTGTGCATTTAGGTCTTTTCATTTCCTTCTGGTAATTTTACTCAAACATCTGGTGATCTTGTTTGTATACAGATATTTATAAATGGAGGATTTCTTAACAATCACTATCCCTTGTTGATTTCTTCTGAGTTGGGGTTGATATGCTTCTTGATAGGATTGTTTGGCAAATGGAAAGGGAGATAAGAAACTCCATATGAATGCACAAGTCTAGCTAACAGGCAGATTTTGCTTTAGGATGTATACATGGGGAACGAGACTTTAGTTAGACATTCTGTTTCATCTCTTCTCACCAAATGTCAGAACAAGGAGAGCTTTACTCTTAAACTAACACTCACACTAAAATACAAATCCCTCTTCAGCCAATTCATTCATTACTTTAGAGAAGAGCCTCCAGTCATTTTTCCTCTCACTTCTGGGACTAAAAACTTGGTTCCCTTTGTTCTATCCATGTTTGTGGATAAAGACTGAGAACACCTGAGTGCACTTGACCATCACAGCTCCTGTTCTGTACAGGGCAAGCCTGGGGAAGGGAGACTGCACAGTGGGCTGCAGAGTGTGGCAGAAGCTCCTGCGGGCCATTGGATGTGAACTAAGTCTTGACTCTGCTGATCCCTACAGAATTTATAGATCTTCAGAAGAATTCCTCCAGGAACTCTGTGGAGAAGAGCCCCCTATGTCCACCCAGCAGTGTGGACTGGGAACACTCACAATGTCTCTCTCCCAGCCCCATTAAAAAAACCCAAAACCCCAAAGGGAAAAAAAAAAAAAAAACAAGGGGGGAAGAGGGAACCGTTAACCCTTCACCTAGACAGTCACTGGCACTTTGCCATGGTAACTGGCAGCTGCTTCCCCTGAAATTCCCCTCATACTCATATTTGGTCTTTAACTTCTTCTACTCTGTCTCATCATCGACATGTTGCCATCTGCTTTCATATTCAAGAAATGTGTTGAAGTCTTTCATCTACAATCGACCTTCCTTCCCAATTTCTTCATTGCTACAGATTTATTTCTTCTTGCACTCCAACACTGTCATTTCAGTGGAATTTCTGGCAAGGAGGGTATTACACTCACATGCCTAATCAACCATCTTGCACCAGACACTTCCCCACCCCATGGTGGTGTTCTTAAAATGAATTTATTTGTTGAAAGTCTACTCATCTCTTATCTCTTTCTGCAGCTTAACGTGTTATTTCTGGAGGTAACAATAGAATCTTGTTGGAAAGAAGAAAGAAAAAAAAAAGAAAGTCTTAGAAGGAAGCAAACACATGAAACAAATTTAGATAACAAGCAGTAGGTACCCTCTCCTAACCATTTGTGATAAGCAGTTAAAAATGGGCTGTATTAATCTCACTGAAGAACCTTTGTCTCACCGACCAATTTACCATGTGCCACAAAAATTATTAAGCGAGCAACATCCAAGAGAAACCTATCCTTCATTCCGGAGGCAAGTGTACTTGCCAGCAGCATTTCCAGAATAGAGAGAACACATGCTGCAGAGAGTCTGTAGGAGAACACAGATAAACCAATCCCACTCAAGATTCTATTTGGTTACAAGACTGCAGTACACTGATACAGCAACTGTAAGGCTCAGTTTTGAAAAGTGTACCTTCTACTTTACTTAATTCCTTTCCTTGAACTTAATTCTGATCCAAAACTCTATTGCAATTAGGACAGTGGAAAATGTAATCTCAGATGCTACTATAGTCTTTTGTCTTACTAGACCCAGATTCAAGGTGCCTAGAATATGGAAAGAAGCCAGGCTACCCACCTCATAATGCTGGTCTCCTTATTGTCCCGGAAGTCCAACAGAACTTAGTTATGGGTGTTGGTCCAGAAAGGAAATTCAGCACGTTAGGTATGGTCTCCATTTGAGGTCTGGTTAGCTCTTGGAAGCCTTGCCTTGGAGCGGTATGGGGTCTCTCCTTCTTGAGACCTATATAACTTTTACCTCTCTTGAGAACACTCTCTCTGTTGAGATGTGTTGTTGTAATTTCCTTAATTCATTGGTGTTTTAGGAAATACAAAAGCTAAGTCAGTAGACCATTTCTGTCTTTTGTCCTTCCTTGAGGCAGTGAATCCAGAATAGGGGCAGGGGAAATGAGTGGGAGTAGGAGATACAGGGGAGAAAAAGGGCAAATACCATAAGGAAAAAAATCAGTCAATGTTTCAAAAATATCATGCCACAGTATGTATGTTCAAATATAAAATTATACTTGGTAGGTTATGTGGGGGAATACAGAATGGTGTCCAGCTCAGAACGGATGTGGAGGGTTAGGGTGGGGCAGGAATGGGAGATAAATAGGGAAGATATTTTTGAAGACAGTTCCACAGAAACTACAACAGAATCTCTTGAAGAATTTGAGTATGCGATGAAAATAGCCTCCAGTTGTAGTGGGCTGGTTGTTAGCCATGCTTTCTCTCACAGGGCTTTGTTAGAGGCCTTTGCCAAAGTTGTGTCACACTACATTCAGGAGGAATCCTGAGCCCATGACTAATGTCCCTGGAGACTATGTGAATACGCAGAATGGTCATGCTGTGTGAAAATTTCTCTAATCATTATAGAGGAAGAACAACCATTCCTGAAAAAGTTTGTGGTTACAAAAAACCAGTGTCCACAGCATTCATGCCATTGCTACAGGACAGCTTTTGGGGTGCTGTCAGCCAATTTCATCCAGTATTGCAAGGAATCTCTGAATTTTAAGAGGAACCAGGGCGATCCCATTAAGTCCTACAGTGATGCTTATTTACTTAAGAACTGTAAAGATTCTTTTTGATCAAGGAAAAAACATGGAAGGTGATTATTGATACTTAATAAGACAGGTTCTCAAAGTAAGCACATGGATTTCTTCTCACACACACTGGATCCTCTGTATGTTTATGGCTCAGCCTGGTCAGCAGCCTCAAGTTTATATGACTTTGTCTTGGGTCCTGATAGTAACTGACCCAATCATTCAGTGAGCTGAATCCAGCTTTTTATGAAGGAAAATCTGGTTTACCAAGGTTGGGTTGTGTCCATCACTGCCTATAGTGCTGCTTTCCAAATTAGTTTATTGGCAAAAACACAGTGGTCAGGTCGTATCCCTTAACCAAAGTTACGGATATGGGCAGAACTTCTATAAGCACGTGAAATCAGCTAGGCTATGGCTAGACTTTGCAATACTCTGTTCATTCATGGCCAGTCCCTTGATGTTGTTTGTGTAGATACCAAAGCAATTATCTTATTTTAGTGCATCCTGGCTTTGATTTAGAAATATTCAATATTTTCTATTTCTGATTCCATATGTGGTCCCACATTCACTGAAGAGATGAATCGAAGATTGTCTTAAAGGATTATGTTAAAAAGTTCTACAAGATTTTCAATAACTAAGGAACCCCTTGATGGTATTATTGCTCCAATAAATTAAAGGGTGGGTGGTCACACACATGTCTGCTTCAAAATTAAACCAAGGGCTATTATTCATCAGAGGCCTATTTAATTTCTACTTGAACCTCTTTTCCCAGAGGCAATAATTTTACGGAATAACTTTATTGCCTAGTGGGGAAAGGCATTTCAGGGCCTCAGAGCTCACCAAAATGAATGTGGTTTCTACAAAGTCTAGCAGTTCTTGACTCTTGCTTCTCCATGCCCAGACATGTCAGTAAACATAGACCACCATTTTCTCTGTGCTATTTTCACAGCTACCATTTTGCATTTCAGCATAGGAGCTGTTCTTAGCCAGAAAATGCCAGATGGCACTGAGGAATCATTCGTACTATTCCAGAGCAATGTCATCTGCAGAAAAGAGCCAATAGTTAATTGACAAAGATACCCTTGCTGTTTTTATAGAAGTCAAGATGTCCTACTTCCATCACTAGGACTTTCCTTTTGCGATTGGCTTGGGTTTTAAACTCTCTTTGGAACTTTGTTGAAGGCATAATCCCCCCCCAAATTTTCTCTTCAATGCTGCTGTGCAGTGCCTTCTCCTTCAGATGATTTCGTTTTACTTTGCCAGCTTTAGATATCCATTCTCCTCTCCCTTCAAGTTATTTTAGCTTTCCTTACCTGCATTTTTTGATAATGATCACTTGCTACTTGGAATTTTTAGCTATCTTTTAAAAAAATAGATCTTCTTATCTTCACAACTAGTTGATGAAATCCTTCTAGAAGACAACTAAACGTTTTGTTTTTTCCTTCCTCTGTTGGGTCCTCCATAAGTGATTTGTGCATAATAGGTATCTAGTTAATATTTGTTGATTGGGAGGTTGTTACTCTAAGGTTTGCTATATCCAGATCAGAAAATTCAGAAGAACAGAGTCCTTTAGTGTATGATGAAGTCAGGAATTAAATAGTAAAGTTTATCCAGAATTACTGAAATTTCCCCAGAAAATTACTTTATTTACTCATTCAGCTAAGTCACAGAAAACGATGGCCAGGAAATTACTCTTTACATCCATTCCCAAGTTTACCTGTGAGTGTAGCTCAAGTCCAGTGATTTCCAATGGTCTGTGGATGGATTTGTTACAATAGAACCACACATGAAATTTGCTGCAACAGAATCATGTCCACCTTTCTGACTCAGAATATCATAGTGATATTTGGAAATTAAGCAAACACTAGAGGTGATACTGGTGATAGTTTGGAAAATATTGTTCTAGGAAAGTGGTTCTCAAAATGTGGACCCCAGAGTAGCAGCATCACCATGACTCAGGAGCTTCTTAGAAATATAAATCCTGGGGTCTTAGACTGCTAATCAGAAACTCTGGTGGCCCAGCAATTATATTATGTTTCTGATGATTCTGAAACATACTACAGTGTAAAAATCAGTGGTATAGGGCCTTCTTATGATTATAATAATCTAATAATTCTAGGAAAGCACCTGGATAAAAAATTGGTCTGATTGTTTAAAATATGTGACACTATTAACAATTTGCCATTTGTTTATTTTTTTATTTTTTTCAATTTATTTATTTTCAGAAAAACATTATTCATTATTTTTTTCACCACACCCAGTGCCATTTGTTTATTTAACAAATTCTTGCTAAGTAGGTCTATGTGTCAGGTACTATGCTAGAAATAAAAAGATAAACAAGACATAGTTTCTGCCCCAAGGAATTCTCAGACTCAAAAGAAACATGCATATACAAACAAATAATTGTGATTCAATGTGTTCAGTGCTACCAAAGATTAATTTTGTAAAAGGTTATTTTTGTTGTGTAAAAGATTAATTCTGTTATAAGGGATGTAGTTCATGGAGGACTTCTGAGTTCTAAACTGGTTTTGAACACTGAGGCATACAGATTATTTTTTTTAAAGATTTATTTATTTATTTTAGAGAAAGAGAGAGCCAACACATACATACGCACGGGGAGGAGTAGAGGGGGAGGGAGAGGAAGAGAGTATCTCAAGCAGATTCTATGCTGAGCACGGAGCCCGACTCAGAACACACGTTCACCACCCTGAGATCACGACCTGAGCTGAAACCAAGAGTCGTTGGCTATGTAGATTTCTGTGCATAGAAATCAGATAGGTATCAAAACACTCACTTATGACTCTATGGGAGGACCTGTGGGTTGCAGCAAGAGGATAATTGAGTTTGAAGTGTATTAACCTGGTCAGAAATGTGACCATAACCAGTCTCCTTTGATATGAAGTGGAACTAAAGCAAGAGTCCAAAAGAAGGAAGTCGCAAAAAAGTTGGATCTTTGGTATTAACTCTATCCTCTGGAGATAGATGGGTTCACTAATGCTGTAAATTTTACATGATACCTCTTAGAAGCACTGAATGAGGGAGGAGAGAATACCTAGAATTATCCTTTTTATATTATTCCCTTTTGGGAATGAAGTGTAAGGTTTGTTTTGCTTTGTTTTGCTTTGTTTTATCTAATAAAAACATATGGGACTGAATTGTCAAGTACTCTTCACCAAAAGCCAGGAGTTTGTAGTGAGATAAACAGAAGGAAGGGAGCATTTAAGATGGAAGAAATAGTACATGCAAAGGTCCTGGGGTCTAAAATAACACGGGAAGTTTATGTAAGCATGGCATGGAATTTGGTTGTTTAGTTTTTTTGGATTTATTTTCACTTAGGGTCAGGAGACTAAATTTAATTTTTCCAGTTTTACTGAAAAATAATTGGCATTTATCACTATACAAATTTTAGGCACACAGCATGATGGTTTGATTTACATATATTGTGAAATGATTACCACAATAGGGTCAACTAACATTCAATTTTTGTATTGATACATAAAAAGAAAATAAAAAAGAACAAAATTAAGGGACAAAAATTCTCCTTCTGAGAATTCTTAGGATTCACTCTTTTCACATCTTTCCTATAGATCATGTAGCAGTTTTAGTTATAATCATCATGTTGTACACTATATCTCTACTACTTCTCTTATAACTGGAAGTTTGTGCCTTTTGACCCCCTTCCTCCAATTCCCCCTCTCCCTCCTCTCTGCTTCTGGTAACCACAAGTCTGACCTCTTTTTCTATGAGTTTAGTACATTTTTGTTTTAGATTCCACATATAAGTGAGATCATACAATATTTGTCTTTCTTTGTCTGACCTATTTCACTTAGCTTAATGCCTTCAAGATCCATCCATGTTGTTGCAAATGACAGGATTTCCTTTTTTTAAATAGCTGAATAATACTCATAAATTATGTACATATGTATATACACATATACACATATATATGCCACATCTTCTTTATTAATTCATCCACATTCACATTGTTTCCATGTCTGGGCCAATGTAAACAATGTTGCTATGAACATGGGAATGCAAATATCTTTTGTAGTGTTTTCACCACCTTTGGGTATATTCCCTAAAGTGAGATTGCGGACTCATATGGTAGTTTTATTTATAATTTTTCCGAGAAGCTTTCATATTGCTTTCCATAGTGGCTGTACTAAGTTATAAACCCTAATTTCCTTTATTTTTAATTTTTGTAAGATTTTATTTATTTGAAAGATATTGAGCATGAGTGGTGGGGAGGGACAGAGGGAGAGAGAGAAGCAGACTTTCTGCTGAGGACCCTGAGATCATGATGTGAGCCAAATACAGACACTTAACCAACTGAGCCACCTAGAAGCCCCCCAAAATTTATTTTAAAGTTACAAACAGAACTTTGTTGGTTTTATAATGGATATATCTGAGGAGATCACCATGAGTAATAATAGGAGACTGATAAACTGTGATAGAATGAAATAAAATGCACTATTTTATACAACTTTATATTTAGTTTCTTTATATTTCACATTATTTATTCATATCCATATTCACATGTTAGTGATATTTAAATCTTTAAATCTTATTTGTTTATTTATTTGATTGATATAAGAACTAAAAAACTTTTGAAAGGCATTCCCCAATGTTAACAGTGAATACTTCTACAATGTGAAATCAGTGACTGCTTTCGTTTTTCTGTGTGATTTTCCCTGTTTTTTTTTTTTTTTTTAGTTTCTGGCAGTGGACTTGTACTTCTTTTAAGAGCAGAGCTTCCCACTTTTCTGATGAATGGGTGTGGGTGATCTGTCATTCTGTCTTAATTGTCGACCTGGAGGATGATCCTGGCCATCAGTATTAACCATGGACTGGGGACAGCAGTTACAATTTGAAGAGGTTCCTTTGCTGAACATAGAACCAATCACAATTTTATTATTCACCATTTTATCTGTTTTCTGTAAATTCAAGGTTTTTAAAAAATTAAATAAATTCAATTCAAAAATGAAATTCCAAAGTTGTTGTAACAACTCTTGCTAAATCTTTTTGAATTTGGGGATTTGGAGATTGTTAAAAGCAGCGTATTTCCTTCTTAAAGATTTTTTGCTGAGAAAGTAGATTGGATTCTTTCTTTAATCTCCTTTTATGGGTCTATTTACTTTTATATAGTTCATGAAAGAGATATTAATGTTTCTTTCCCTTTTAGTTTTGCTGAAATGAATCTTAAAAGTGAAGTCTCCAATAGCAAATCTTAAGAATTTTTCCTTTCTATTCTGTCTTTGTTCACATTTTCTGAATTAATTTCTTTTTTTCAGAAATCTTGGGGATGCATGTGACTTTTCCCTTACTTGTGAAATGACAACTTTGCATTCATTGCAGACCAGCCTTAGTCTACCTGTATTCTGTCATGCATTGCTATGTTCACAGAGGCACAATTCTTGAGGGCTGAGGGATAAACAGGGTCTTATTTAGGACTAGTTTTCTGGTTTATTGCTCTTGGTCATGTCACACAGGCTTTTCAATCAGGATGGAAACACCCAGCAGCTGGGTGTCCATCTGCCAATTCATCAATTTGAGAAGCGAATCTGTTTCCGTCCAAGTCATTGTGTGCAAGGCATGGGGGCTGGTTTTGTGCCCGCAGTGACTTCCTCCACAGTTTCTTCTCCCCCACCCTGTCCCATGGTTGGTGACAAAGAGCTGTCATCATCATTGTCTTCTCAGGCATATCTTACACCCAGCAGAACAAACCAGAAACCCTGTGGTGGATGGGAACTCCTGCAGAAGGATGGGAGCAATAGGGTGGGAACAGAGTCCAAGCAGAAGAGATGGCAGACTTGACACTGGCATTTTGATGACTGTGGACAGGTCATTTCACCTCTCTGTCTGCCTCAACGACCTCCTCTGGAAATAACATATCCATCCCACTTGACATGATATACTGGGGCTTAGGTGAATCCTGATGGGAAAGTGCTTTGATATGTGGGCAGGACCACCCAAAGCCTAAAAAAAGAGACTGGTTAATGAGGGCCATACATTGAGAGTATGTGGAAGTAGATTAGACAGGATCTGGAATATTTGTAGGAAGCGGAATAAGGAGATAAAGGAAAGGTACATAAGAAATGCTCTGTTACTTCACTGCAGCTTCCTCATAACCCTACGAGGTACTAGATCTTATTTCACAGATGAGTTAACTGGGACTCACAGAAACTAAACTCAGATAAACAGAGCAGTCCAATGGCATAACTGCTAATTTAGGGGTGTCTGATTCTGAAGTCATAGTCTTCCTACAATATAGACTATGTGCATGCGTGTGTGTGTGTGTGTGTGTGTGTGTGTTTAACACTTGCAGCTAGGCAAAGTATTAAATGTGCAAATCAAGATTAATATTGATAACTGTATCAGAGATGTAAGTAGAAAGAGTTCAGTAGAGGTGCTGTTTATAGATATGGGGACAGAGTTGAGGAAGCCACAGGGAAAGGCTGGTACTCAGGGACTGGCACCTGTGTAAAGCTACAGTCTATAGCCCCAAGCCTGAAGAACCAGCAGATCTCTAGCCTTGCAAGAAGGGCTCCAGCAGGAGCTGTGGCTGCATAGACAGAGGCCTGGCGTAGAGGGTGATCCGTGGGGAATCAATACATGATCTGACCTGTCTCTTCTCCTACCCTCCTGTTTCCTGGTGGCACCACCCCTGCTTAACCAGAAACTAGGGCAAGGAGTCCTAGCAGATGCACACCATCAAGGCTGATGCATTGGAGCCCAGGAGAAAGGCAGAGAGTGATGGGGAGAGGAAAATGGAAAATACTAGCACAGTAGTCAACCACAAGTGTGGCCAACTTGGAGTCAAATCAGAATTGTGGTGATGAAAGAAATGGTGCAACTTAAGAACATAAGAAGGGAAAACAAAGTGGACTTGGAAGCCACAGCCTCGTCAGCAGGGAAAGAAGTGGGCAGTGGAAGGGAGACAAGACTCATCACCAGGGCCATGTGAAATACACTGGGATGTTAGAGACTAAAAATGTTCCTAGCCCAGAGGTCTTCTGCTAAGATTCCACCCTGGATGGATGGATGGATGGATGGATGACCAAGGTCTGAGACTGTACTTACACCCCTGCAAAGATGAGACACAGTATCATCTTAATAGTGCCCTGCTTGAGAGAGATGCCGGTGATATAAACATCCCTGCAGGGCTGGACGCCAGTCTCCTGTTGGGTGTAATTAGTCAATGACTTTCACTGCAATGAGCGGTTTGGAAATGGAATGCCAGGTTTGATTAGGAGGTATGTCAATCTCAGTCTGCTAGTTCCGTATTCTGAACCCTACTCTCATTCTACATGAAGTGCGCTGGTTGCAAAATTTAAAACAGGAAGCATGAAGTGCTGGGTCTTCACTCTGAGACAAGACCATGTTGTAAGCATGGTGGGACCTCCATGGTTTGACAGTGTAGCAAACTCAGCAGATGACCGGATCGAGCTACTGTATTTGTTGAGCTCCTGCTGTGTAAACTTTGACATGTGCACTAGTGTCCTAGAGCTGCTGTAAAATATTACTACAACTGGAGTGGCTTAAAACAATGGAAATTTGTTCCATCACAATTCTGGAGGCTAGAAATCTTGAGATCAAGATGTTGGCAGGGCCATGCTTCCTCCAGCCTCTTGCATCTCTGGATAGTCCTTGTCTTGGGCACACTTCTCTCCAATCTTTGCCCCCACCTTCATGTGGCCATGCATCCATGTGGGTCTCTTTATGTCCAAATCTCTCTCTCCTTTCCCTTACAAGGATACCAGGGATCAGATTTAGGATGAGCCCTAAAGATTTCATCTTGAGACCCTTCACTGGTTATACCCACAAAGACCCTATTTCCAAATAAGAACACATTCTGAGGTTTCAAGTGGACATGGATTTAGGGAGGGGCACTAGCATACTACAACATTATATAACTTGGGCCTTGTTATGAACTTTAGTGTTCATTATTTCCCCATATACTCCTCCTTTGTTCCCATTTTTTAAAAATTTATGAGCAAAGCATCATGTGCATGTACATGTGTATATCTTCATTTACTTTGGAATTACATGAGTGCTCTGTCTACCCTTCTTTTTTTCCTAAATTGTCTTATTTCATCATTGAATTTTCATGTTCTTGCTTGTACTTACTTTATTTCTTATAATGAAAAATAAAAAACACTTTTTTTTAGCAGTGCTTTTTTTTTTTTTTTTTTACCATGCTTATCCACCTCCCCCCAGGGATATTCTCAATGGCCTGTTTTCACCTAAGGTCTGCCAAATTCATAGCATCATTAAATCAGAAATGGAGGACCTGGGGTTCCTGGGTGGCTCAGTTGGTTGGACGACTGCCTTTGGCTCAGGTCACAATCCTGGAGTCCCAGGATCAAGTCCCACATTGGACTCCCAGCTCCACGGGGAATCTGCTTCTCTCTCTGACCTTCTCCTCGTTCATGTTCTCTCTCACTGTCTCTCTCTCAAATAAATAAATAAAATCTTTAAAAAAAAAAAGGAAATGGAGGACCTTTTTCTTGAGTTCAAAACGGTTTCATTTTTTGGTCTCTTGGTTTCTTGCTTCTTTCAGCCATCTGGCCTAGCAGGGAGGTGTGATTCATTCATCAAGTAGGGGGTTTCCTGAAAATTTACCAAGTCTCCACCTCTAACCCTCCCCTCAAACAGAAATCAGACTTACCACAAAATCTGAAAACATATAGGACATTAAAGGTGTCACTCAAGGCTCTGAATTAACAATATTAAGAGAAGAGTAATGCATGTTTGGATTTTCAAATCTAGAGAATTTCTGTCTATTACTTTATGCCCTTTGGAGAGGTGAAATTCTGGGACCCTTCTCAAACCCAGGGTAAACCTGATCCTTCCCTAGTTGTTTTGCTGTGAAGAAGAGCGTAAGTTAAAAAAAAAACAATAGCTATTGCATGGAGCACTGGGTGTGGTGCATAAACATGAATTCTGTTACACTGAAAAGAAATAAAAAAAAAAAGACAATAGCTAGTAACAGTGGCTGAAAAGACAATGCTGAGTGCTTTCGATATGCCAACCAATAGTTTTAAGCAGATTTTCTTAGTTACTTCTTTTAACCACCCTGTGAGGTGGCCACAGATTCACAGACGGGGAACCCAGAGGTTTAGAAGGTAAAGTACCTTTGCACATTAATGGTTTCTCAGGACTCTTATTTCTAAGATTTCCATTTTTTTTTTTTTTTCTGCCTGTCAGGGTCCTTGTAGGAAACAGCAGCTCACTCAACTTTAGGTAATTCTAGGAAGGTTTATTTGGGAAAGGACTATTTATTACGATATGGAGGGTAGAGAAGAATCACAAGTGATGGTGTAGATATTAGGCTTAGCTGAGCTATCACCACCCAAGGCCCAAAGACATAGAGCTGTTACCTGAGACTGTATGGGAAAGCCTGAGACGAGCCATGACTTTCATTCAGAGGATAAGCCAGATGGAGGTGACTTCGAAAGGATAATATATACTTTGACCCCACTTTCCTTTCATGTAAGCTGCCTAAGACCTTTAGAAGTGTCTAGGGAGAGTGAACAACTTGTTCATGTTTGCCCAGGACTTTTTCAGCCTTAACACTGAAGGTCTCCCATCTCTAGTACTCCCAGTCCCAGACAAACCAGATCTGTTGTTCATCCTAGCTCCCAGGCTCTGAGCTGGGGTTGCCTAGGGGTATCCCCTCAGAGACAAAGGGGCATGCAGAAGCTTGGCCCCACCCATCCATCCATGGGTCTCATTCATTAGCTTAACTAGTACTCACTGAGCACCTACTATGTGCCAGACACCGTTTCAGCCTTTGGGGAGTCAGCAGCTAATGAGATGCAGGACCTACCTCATAGATAATGAGGGAGATAGGAACAAGGAAATAAATATATGAGGTAATTTTAGGCAGTAAAAAATGCCATGAAGAAGACAATGGAGTTCTCAAGCTGTAGGCTGGAAGGTCGTGACAGTGGGGGTGCACTCCTTTAGATGTGGTCTCTCTGAGGAGATGCCAGCAGGTATATTCCCGAGTGAAGACGTTTTGCTCATGCTCTCCATCCTCTGTGGCTTTCCTTCGGCTCTCACTTTCTCCTTCAAGCCTCTTCTCAGCTCTCTCTGCTCTTCTCCACTCTCCTTGAATCCCAAAGACAGAACACACCTCTGCTTTACCCAGTAATTACAATATCGGACATGGAAGGGAGAGCAGGAAGGATTCAGAATCTTTAGTCAACAGAGAATAAGCTCTCACACCTAAATTCTACTTTCTGGGATTCCAGCTCTTTTTCCCAAAAAGTTCATGTAACCCCTGGGTTCCATCCCAACATCAAAAAATCAGAGCAGACCAGAAAGCATTTTCAGAAGGCTCTCAATGCAAGGATGAAGGCCTCGAAATGTTAAGGACTAGCCCAAGGTTTCCTAGGGAGCCAGTATTACTAGACTTCTTTGGGGAAAGTTCCCATCTGCCCCCTCCTTCAACGTTTCTACCATTTCTATTGCCCAAAGAGATAAAGGGAGCCATGTTGAAGCTCAGAGAGCCCCTGATACTTCGTAGTGTCTGTGGAGAAAATATTTATAACTTCATTCTAAAAGGAAGGAAAAAACCAACAACCCTGTTTTATCTCAAGATTCCTCCTCTTCATTCAATAACCATGAAGCCAATACAGCATTATCGAACTTCCTTTGCCTCTGGAATTTAAAAGAACGTCACAGGCAGTAAGTGCTGGCTTGTTCTTAGACCACAGGAAACCACTTGTCACTATCCATTCACAGCTGTTTTTCAAGAATATTCTCCTTGTCTGCCTTAGGAAGAAATAGATGACAAAGCAAAACTAAAAATCTGTTATATTCCAGTCAGAGAAACTAAATTAAATTTTCCTGGATGGCCACCTACTTGCTTGTGATATACATTCATGTGTTTGCATGTGGCTTATCTATGTATTTATCTATGTATGTAATATAGGTATATTTATTTACCTATTTATATTTGGCTTATTGTTTTGAATTACAGATACATTAACCCAGGTATATTACAAGAGTGCCTAGATTCCGAGTGGTTTCTCCAGGGAGTAGGAGTTACGGTAAAATATAAGCCCCTGCATATAGGATTTAGTAATGTTCTCTTTCTCCTTATCTCTCTCTCTCTGTCTCTCTCTCTATATATATACACATAGGTGTATATATATGTACACACAAGGTATATATAATATGTATACACACAGACACATAAAGTATATATTATATATGTAATATATATATGTATGTCAGTGCTTAGAAAAGAGAAACTTAACTTTTAAACTTATGGATCTCCTTTGTTTTTATATATTTTCTCCAAAGAACACCATTTACTTGATAAAATAATTCAACATAAGGAAAACGTTGAATCTGACAACCCACTCTCAACTTACTGATGGAAATTGGGGACAAGGTGCCAGTCTTGATTTGGAGTTTTCAGCTTCTTGTCAGTCTGTGTCACGGCCCTAAGACCTCTATCTTGAAAAAAAAGAATTGGCAAAAAATTTCCCTGCAATCTCTTTTTTTTAGAAAGTAAAACCTCTCTTTGAACCTCACAGAGCTTCCTTCTTTTCCCAATGTGCAGTAACATATATTGCCTCAAAAGTGGGTGCTCAGACGTAACAACCAATTCTTTAGTTGAATTAGAGATGGTGTATCCCTCCTAGTTTCCAAAGAAAGGTAGAACCTAATGGATCATGTAAGAACACTGCATCTAGGTGTTTTCAGAAAATTCCTCTCTTGAAAAACTCACCACGGACTCTCATACTCTGAGGAGACGAAAACTGTGGTGTTGGTCTCCTGTTAGGTGAGGGGGCATGTCATGTTACTCAGTTAGTATTCCTATAATCTATGTCCCGCTATTCATGAATATTCCTATAATCACTACAAAACCTGAATTTTGTGTGTCCAGGCCTGTTTTCATCCTAGTGTGCACCATCAGAACTTTATGGAGTGCTTGTTAGAAGTAGAGACCCGAGCTCCTTCCCTAACCTTGTGGACCAGACTCTCTGAGGGCAAAGCCAAGGATCAGCATATTTAATAATTTCTGCACTTAGATGTTATGCTCTTCAATCTTGAGAACCTCTGGTTTAAACAGGGTCCCTCCAGGTGGGAGAATACAATGTATTTTTATCAAATGAAACCTCAATAAGTGGGAAGGATTAACCAGGTCTGTTCCCATTTTTATCTTTATAACTAAAGTGCGAGGTAGGAGGTAAACAATATGCATGACTGAGAGTCTAAATGACATGGGACTAGAGTGTTTTAAGAATAGATTCACACCTACTTATTGAGGAATTTTGCTATAGCAAGCACTGCCCTCAGCAGTGGAGAAATACGAGATGGTGCCCATCTGCAAGCAACTTATACATAATAAGGAAGGCAAATAATTCCTCCATAACATGGTAAATGCAGATTTGGAGTCCCAAAAAGGATCTGGAGATGAAAAAGAAGCAGTATTGTACTACTTTGCAACTTTCTGATCAGGGTGCAACTTACAGACAGAAAAGTACATATATCTTATGTGTGCCGCTTCATAGATTTTCACACATGCACTCATCCATTAAAACCACCACCTAGATCAAGATACAGACCATTTTCAGCATCTCAGAAGGCTCCTTCCTGTTCTCTCACTGCTGTAACTCTCCCTCAGGTGGGACCATTATGGTGACTTCTGTCACCATAAATTAATTTTGTCTGTTTTCACCTATAAATTGGATCTCACATGTGTCGTACTTCTTTTGTCTGGCTTCATTCATTCAACATTCCCCTGCAATGTGTCACTCCTTCTCTTCTATTTTCCATTATTTCTTTGTCACTCTGTTGTGCTCCACTCTGTGGTTGTTTATACAACTGACTCATTCAGCCACTGATGGTCATTTAAATCGTTTTCGGTTTGGAGTTATAATGAATAAAGCTGCTATAAACAATCTTGCTTGTCTTTGGGTGGCTCACATCTATTGGGTTTATACCTATCAGTGAAATTTCTGGAACATTGCTGCATATGTTCATCTTTAGAAAACTGATAATCAGTTTTCCAAAGTGTTTATGCCATTTTCCAATCCCAGCAGCCATGAAGAAGGATCTCTGTTGTTCTGCTTTTTCTCAAACATTTGGTGTTTTCAGTCTTTTAAATCTTGGTCATCTTTGTGCACACACGTATGCATGTGCAGAGGGGCAGTATTTGCTAGTATTTTAATTTGCATTTCTTTATTTTAAGACTTTTTTTTTTTTTTTTTTTTTGACAGAGAGAGACTTTGGAAGCAGGGGAACTGAGAGAGGGAAAGGCAGGCTCTCGCCTGAGCAGGGAACCCAAAGCAGGGCTTTATCTTAGGACCCTGGGATTATGACCTGAGCTGAAGGCAAGCACCTAGCTGACTTACCCACCCAGGTGCCCCTTAGTTTGTATTTCTGTCATGAGTAATGATGTTGAGTAATTTTTCACACGCTCATTGGTCATTTGGATATCTTGTTTTGTGAAGTGTTGTTGCAAGTCTTTTGCTCATGTTTTTAAAAATCTGATTACTCCTACTGCTTTGTAGGAGTTGAAACAAACTCTAGTTCACCAAACCTTTGTTGGGTTTGTCTGTTGCAAGTATCCTTGTCCTCTCCCGCTGACACTTGCCTTTTCTCTCTTTTAATGATGTCATATGAAGTTCTTTATCAGGATCTAATTTATTGGCATGCAGTCCTAATCCTTTCCACTCAAAGTTCCAGCCTCACTGGCTCCTTTTCAGCCCCATCCCTGGCACTGGGAACTGCTTTAGTCCTTTTTGCCTGGATGTTTCCATATGATAAGAGACAGGAAGGATAGTTCTTCATTTTGGATCCCATAAATGATATTTACTTATAAAGGTGAATAATATACAATATTTTAGTTCAGATTCCCATTTCCACTAAGCTTTCTTTTTTTAAAATTTATTTATTTTCAGCATAACAGTATCATTATTTTTTTCACCACATCCAGTGCTCCATGCAATCCGTGCCCTCTATAATACCCACCACCTGGTACCCCGACCTCCCACCCCCCTGCCACTTCAAACCCCTCAGATTGTTTGTCACAGTCCATAGTCTCCCATGGTTCACCTCCCCTTCCAATTTCCCCCAGCTCCCCTCTCCTCTCCATCTCCCCTCTCCTCTCCGTCTCCCCTTGTCCTCCATGCTATTTGTTATGCTCCACAAATAAGTGAAACCATATGATAATTGACTCTCTCTGCTTGACTTATTTCACTCAGCATAATCTCTTCCAGTCCCGTCCATGTTGCTACAAAAGTTGGGTATTCATCCTTTCTGATGGAGGCATAATACTCCATAGTGTATATGGACCACATCTTCCTTATCCATTTGTCCGTTGAAGGGCATCTTGGTTCTTTCCACTAAGCTTTCATCAAGACTTGGGTGACAACTGTTAAAAACAGGGAGTGAAACTCACCTCTTTCAACCTCATATTGATGCTGAAACATCTGCCTACAGCCAGACCCACCCTAGTTGTAATCTAACCCTCTCTCTGTCCCTCACCCCCAGGGTCCATTCATCCCTGTTGCTGTTTTATTTTGCTGTAACCATTGCTGCTTCTCTTTACAGAGACACTGGCTCCCCCATTTCCATCACCAACTGCCCTCCAGCACCGTTCCACAGCCCTTGAAGTTGGAAAGTACTTTCCCTTCTCATGATTCCAGCGGGCTGCAGGTGACCTAGACTTTCAAGTGACCAGACCAGCCCTTTTTTGGAAGGGTCCCTAGCAGGCAGCCCATCTCATTCTTTGATATTCCTAGTCTGCCTTGCCAAGCAACTTCAAAAGAGTTTCCTTTTGACCAAACTGGGAGACCTGTAAGTTCACTACTCTGGGCCTTTCTAAAGAAAATATTTTGTTATTTTATTTTATTTTATTTTACTCTGTTTAGAGAGAGTGCACACACAAGAGGGTGGGGGGAGGCAGAGGGAGAAGGAGAGAGAGAATCTCAAGCAGGCCCCATACTCAGCGTGAGCCAAAACCAAGAGTCAGACACTTAACCGACCAGGCCACCCAGATGCCCTTAGGAAAATATCTTAGGATTGAAAGATGGTTGTGGTGGTTTGACTGCTTTCCTAAAGTGATTTTCTTTTGAATGCCTCTGACATACCCACATTGCCACGTCAGATGGCTTTCCAGGCTCATGTCATTATTCTGTCTCCAGCATGACTACAGGTAACAAATAGCCCCAGGCCGAAAAAAAAATGTGTCAAAAGCACCAAACCAAACCAGGCTTTGACAACCCCATATTCTCCTGTTCCCAAAGCAGTATGTCTTGGCCATGTGTTCTGGAAGACACCTATAAATAAGGACACCAACGATATCTGTTCTAATTGAGTATCTTTCTTCAGCACATTCGTGAAGAAATAGGGCTTGGAGTCCTTTTCCTCTTTTCTCTCCCATTTGTAGGAGTGGAGTTGTGACAAAGCATTTTTGTTTGAAAGATTAATTTTCTCCTGCCCAAGTGCAGTGTTTACCCAATGCACCCGGTGCTAGCAGCCTCAGGGAGGCCTATGCTAAGGGCTCATTGTTTTGCTCATTCTCTGGGCAATCAAATCAGCGTGTCAGATGTGACAAGAGCACCTGACACCAAGAGAAGGACAGTAATTGCTTTGCTGGAGAAAAAATAAAATGGACTTGTCTTTCATAGGTAGCTTGGCCTCCTGGAAGCTGTGAAAACAACAACTTCCGGTTCATTTCCCTGGGTAACTGATGTTTCCTTTGTTTGGCATTAAAAACAACAACAACGACACAGAAACTTATGTTTGAAAGATAAAATCTTTTTTTTTGTTTGTTTGTTTTGTTTTCCAGGGTGTGAAGGGTCTTCATACTAGGATCTAATGGTATAGGTCAAGTCTAGGAAATACCTCATCCAAGCATCACATGCTATGGAACAACCAGAGCCCAGAGTCTGGTGGTTTTGTTGGCTGTTGGTGGCTCTGACGCTCCCTTAGGAGATGATGGGTAGTGTGTGGGCAGATTTGGACTTCACAGCTTAAAAAATCCCCTTAACATGGAGGTTCCTAAAACCCGGGAGATTTTCCATCTGTCTCCTTTGCAGGATTCGTGTTGGGGAGACGCACATCACACAGACATTTTGGATGCCCAGAATCACATTTTGAAAACTCTGTTTAATAAAACATGGGTGTAATTCTCCTAGTTAATTTTTGCCTCTTGTTCATTTTTAAGGGAAATAAAATCCTCAGGCTTCTGCTTCACTGGAACCTAAGTCATAAAGATGTTACTTTCTATGTATCATATTTTGTAAGAGAGTCATTGTTCAAGAAAACTTCTAAAAGAAAGAAAATTTTAAGGAAAAGATGTTAAGGAGTGGCAACTTGGAGGTTCAGTCCAGTCTGTGACCATGAAGTTGGCATGGACCCTGACATTAACTATAGGGTATTCCTAGGTTGGTTGGAAGGGGAGAAGATAAACAAAAGGAAAAAAAAAAAGTTCAGATATCCTCTTGGTTCTCTTCAGCCCTTTCATGGGATTCTGACTCCTTTCTAGGTAAAGCCATTTATCTACCAGCACTCAAAGGAAGATCACCCCTGTGGTTTCACGTAGAAACTCTCCTTTCAGAATATAGTCTCTTTATAATTCTTCTAGCTCAACTGTCACTCCTGGCTTTATAAATTAGCATATTTGGAAGAACTTAGGCTGGAGAATTCATTTCTTCACCACTTTCCATAGAATCCTAAATTTCTAAACTTCTCGAACTCAATCAGATCTTTGTTATCACCCAATTTTATAATTCAAAAATGTATGGTTTAGTTGTTTTCTTCAATGACTTCCAAAATCTTGCCGATTTTGGCCTGTCTCCTCAGTTATAAGACATATGTAACTGGCATAGCTCATTTAACCAGACAAATGGAAGTCTTTTCTTAGAATTGAGCAGATACTCTGATGCAAGTTCTAAAATCTGAAGATCCTGCCTACTCCATCCGAAACCCAAATGATCAGCCAAGCAAAAGGATTCTCTTTAGCCAACAAAGAATCCAAATACTTTTCATCCAGTGAGTGGAAAGCACAGACTGAGGCAGCACTGTTTACATGGGTGAACAAGGACTTACCCCAAATCACCAGGTTAAACTGTGGCTTCCATAATTTATACATCTTTATTTTCTTTTTAATTATTTTCCTAGTAATGAGATGCAGTTCCTGCAAATGCTGCCAAGGGTCAGGCATGATAGGCATTCATTCTATCTCTTTGTGGACATACATGAAAGCAGTGATCTAATTCTGTACTATTAACCCTATTATCTGCAGCCAGTGTGTCCTGTGGTTCCAGAGGCCCAAAGAGTGGAGTGGTTGCACCCTTAGTAGCCCTAGGAAAATTGCTACTTTCGTACTCTATGCAAATGTAGGCAGCAAACTTTACTTCTCTATCTCTGGGGTTCCCAAGTCTCTGCTCCATGACGGCACTGAGTTTCACAGCACAGTTTGGCCATCTTCTCCTCTGAGATGCTTTTTTTTTTTTTTTTTCCATCTCCTTCCAATTTGAGTTTGGTACCTCTTCCAGTCCTCTAGTATGTGCATATTGCAACTGTTGATTTATGCCTCTGTCTCTCTCTATAGACTGCGATCTTAGTGTCTTTAGCACCTGTAACCATGCCTAGCACATAAAGGCCCTCCCAAGGTTTTGTTGAATGAACAAATACAAGCATGTTGGATGGCCATGTCAGTGAAGTGTGGCTCTCATCAGCCTATGACCTGATGGAATTAGCCCTTTCTTTCCTTGCAGTGGGACAGTCAGGCTGTTTGTTCATGATGGCTGGCCCAGGGGTGTGCTCCACTGACGTCCTGATATAATATCTTGAGCAGAGACATCTGAGAGTCCACTAGGGAAACTGCCATAGCTGAAGTTCTAGGGACTGGCCAGTCTGTTCCTGGTCACAAGTGCTTGACTTTGCACTATTAAATCATGGGCAGAATCGCATTTTTATCTGTCCTGGTTCCAGGGACCAAGCAGACCTCTATTCTCTGGTTCATTAAAAGGGTGTGAGCAACCATATGATTAAGGGACATAAACCTTTCAGTAAACAGGCTCAGAAGTCAAAACATAAGAATGTTTGTTTTGTACTTGATAATAAACTTCAGAGGACCCATGGCTGGAGCAATCTGACTAACTCAGTGGGTCCCAAATTTTGAGCTCCGTGTGCTAACTCAGTGCCACAAAACCATCCTGGTTGCTAACATGCTATGTGGTTATAAAACAGAGGTAGAAGTTTTTTTATTTAAGAAATGGGAGAAAGAGGGTGTATATTGCAAAAGTTTGGATATATATGAAAATGTTCCTGATTCCCCAAACTGAAGGGTAGTTTGTCCTTTAAATCAACTAGTTTCTCATTTCAGTCCTTGTCCAGAGGGAAAGCTATTTTTTGGGAGGCATTGATCTAGGTCAGTCTAATTTCTGTTGATTTGATCCTCAACCTAATTATCTTTTTTTCCTCTTCTGAGTTTCCATTACCAATACCTGAAAACATAAAGATAAATCCACAGCCTCACAAAGTGGTGTCAATGGTAGTAAGCATCCAGGTTCCCAGCAGGATTCCTAAGAAGCAAAGAAGGAAGGGCCTTCAAACTGTTTCCTTCAGAAAGACATTTTCTGTTCAGCCTCTTATGTAATTTCCCTATACACGGATTTCTGCATTTGTTTATACCATGCGTTTACTTAGCTACGATGCCTATTCATTTATTCTACAGATATTTGTGTAGTACATACCGATGTCAAATCTGTAATTTAGATCATAAAACAAGACAAATCCATTGTTTCAGAATTTAATATCAAATGCCAGAGCCTCCGAGAAAACATCTATTGTGCCCTGTCTTAGATTTTAGGAGATCTTTGATCGTAACATCCTTCCCTTTGCTTCTCAGTCCTTCCCTAAAAATCCTGCTTGCCTTGTCATTAATATAAGCTTGCATTTTTGATTTTCATGCTATCTTTTTTCCCATAAAAAAGTAATTTTTGTGAATTGTAAAGGTTGTAAAACCCAAAAAGGTGGGAAAAAAGGAAAAAAGGGAAAAGCACCCAGTTTTTCAAAAAGAGCTGCTATGAATATTTTGATGTAACTCTTCTTTTTTCTGCTGTTTAAAAATCTAGTCAAGAACATATTATACAGACCCCCTATATCTCAGTTGCACTTAACATTATAACATAAGCATCTCCTCTTGTTATTATAAACTATTCATGTTACTTCAGTGGAGACATACTGCTTCATTATATAAGCATAACACTGTTTACTGAAGTAATCCCCTTTTGTTTAAATTTATTTATTTTCCTTCCTACTATAAACAATGCTGTCATAAACATCTTGTGGATGGGGGCTTTATGTAGTTCAGATTTTTTTAAAGAAACAATTTCCCAAAACATAATTATTGAGTCAAACATGTATAGCTATTTTGAGAATATTAACGCATACTGCCAAATTACTTTCCAAAAGTGTTTTATCAATCTATACTTTTTTTCTAGCAATGTATCAGAATGTCTAGTATAGCCATGTAAGCTCTTTTTTTAAAATTTAATTTTACCATGGTAAAAACCCAACATGAGAATATATAGGATAAGTCCTCTTGATGTATTTTTAAGGGTATAATTCAGTATTGGTAACTATAGGCACAATGTTGTATAGTACTTATGTTGTGGTAATTTGTGATGGAAAACCTAGGGTACCAATACATAGGATGAACTCAACTATTTAATCATCCCCTAGGGAGTATACATTTATGTGAAATTAGCATGTCACGGTCAAGCAGAGTTTATATTATTTAAAGTCACTGAGCCCTACTAGGGACCCTAAACAGAATCACAGGCAGTCTCAGAGTGACCTCCCTGGGAGACATGTGATATCAGTGAGTGATATAGAGACCCAGGCCACGTGCTGTGTTCCTACCTACCCTTTCCACCCACCCCTGCCCCATTGCCATGAGCTTCTTGATGGATCTCTGCTCTAATCGGCCATTGGTAACATGGGCTCATTTCCATGTCCACTCACTGCTAGACTGTAATGATGATTGATTCACATAGCAAATGGCCTAAAGTGGCCCTCACAGCCTTATTATTGCAGATACAATTACCACCGGGCTGAGCTTCCTGCTACAGTGTCTGATAATGGACTCTAATTTGCCAGTGGGGGTTGTGATTCTTCGTTCCCAGACAGAGATCCATTTCTAAACTGGAGAGTAATTCATAAATATTTTTCTCTCTAGTCATGGGGGAAGGCCAGATCGAATTGCATATTGAAAGACAGTTCTATCTAGAGGCCACTGAGGGAGGATGTGGGCTCAGGCCTGGGGCACAGCTTTCTGATCCAGGCTGATCATTTTACAGAAAAGCCTACTGAGGAGCAGAGAGGGGATGTGACGGATTCAAAATCACACACCTAGCACTTAATGCTCTCTAACACTGCCTTCCTTGCTCTCTGAGTTGGGGAATAGCCAAGAGAAGTATGGTTCTTACAGTATTTTAGATTTGAGCCAGCTCAACTTCTGCTTACTTGAAATAATGGTAAGAATTTTTAAAAATAGTAAATTTTTTGTTTCTATTGTACAATAATGTTGGAAATTCACTGATGAGAATTAAGAAATACAGACCATCAAAAAAAGAAAAATTCACTATAATTCTTTCACAAAGAGATGACTATAAGTTAGCATGTTTTATTCACTTACAATTTTTTATATGTCTGTGTATAAATTTTTTATTTTAAACAAATTTGTTTATATTTAAACAAATACAGTAGCCCTCCCCACCCGAATCAATAGAAGACTCTCATTGCATCTTTAAAAACTATAAGTAGGCCTTAAGACTCATCTGGCATCTTATTCTTTCTATAGCTGGACAGCTCTTAGATCTTATTCATCAGTCTGCTATCCGTTCCTTTTCCAGAGACATAGAGGCCATCCAAAAATTTTCTCTTATCCTTGTTTGTAACTGTTGTGGCTTGCTGAATCAAGACAAGTTTAACGTCATTTCCTTCAAGAATTAACTCATTTTTCTGGACTTGAGAGACTGGACAAGTGATGCCTGGCCTCATCTGAACTCTGCAGATGTATTTTTCACCTGGGAAATTTCAGATTTCAACAAGAAACCCTTTTTTCTGAACACTGACCTTGATGGGGAAGTGAGAATACACAGATCTCATCTAGTAACAGAAGCCCCTATACCGTTTTACATTCTGTGTTTTTCTGTATATTGCAGATTGGATGTTTTTCATATAATTAAATGTCATGTTTTATATTCAAAAACAACACAACTTCTTAATATTAAACAATGCATATGTTAAAGTTATTTAAATGTTTTTGCTATTAGATTTGTGCAATTATAAGTAACTGTTGAATTTTGTGTAAATATTTAAGGTTACTTCTGATTATTTCTTTATAATAATTACTTAGGAATAGAATTTGTGCTCAAAGAGTATGGATTTTTTTTTTTTAAATCTTAAACCGTGCTTATTACTAAATCACATGTCTTCCGATCAGGGTAAAAATTGAAAGTCGGACTTGCCATCAGAAAATCCAGGTTCTATAGATAGCTGTCCAATTTCCCCAGCACCATTTATTGGAGATACTGCCTTTTTTCCACTGGATATTTTTCCTGCTTTGTCGAAGATTACTTGACCTTTGAGTTGAGGGTCCATATCTGGGATCTCTACTTCATTCCATTGGTCTATGTGTCTGTTTTTGTGCCAGTACCATGCTGTCTTGGTGATCACAGTTTCGTAACAAAGCTTGAAATCAGACAACGTGATGCTCTGTTTTTCTTCTTCAAAATTTCCTTAGTGATTCAGTGTCTTTTCTGGTTCATACAGATTTTAGGATTGTTTGTTCCAGCACTTTGAAAAATGCCACTGGTATTTTGAATGGGATGGCATTGAAAAACACTTGGAAGCTAAAGACCATTCTGCTCAAGAATGTTTGGGTGGGTCAACCAGGAACTCGAAGAACTTAAACAATTCATGGAAACCAATGAGAATGAAGACACATTGGTCCAAAACTTTGGGATTCAGCAAAGGCAGTCCAAAGGGGGGAATACATAGCGATCCAATCCTCGCTCAAAAAAACTGAAAAATCCTGAATACACCAACTCTCTTTACAGATTTAAGAACTGGAGAATCAGTAACAAATTAAGCCAACCCCATGTACAAGAAGGGAAATAATTGAGATTACAGCAGAGATCAATGAGTTAGAAACTAGAGATACAGTAGAATACATCAACAGAACTAGAAGCTGGTTCTTTGAAAGAATTAATAAGATTGATAAACCACTAGCCAAACTAATCCAAAGGAAAAGAGAAAGGACCCAAATTAATAAAATTATGAATGAAACGGGTGAGATCATGACTAACACCAAGGAAATAGAAACAATTATCAGAAATTATTATCAACAGCTATTTGCCAACTGTGGAAAGAGCTGAGATTCCCTTCAACAGACAAATGGGTAAAGAAGATGTGGTCCATATATACAACAGAATATTACACAATCAACAGAAAGGGTGAATACCTAACTTTTGCATCAACATGGATGGGACTGGAGGAGATTATGCTGAGTGAAATAAGTCAAGCAGAGAGAGTCAATTATCATATGGTTTCACTTACTTGTGGAGCTTAAGGAATAACATGGAGGACATTAGGAAAAGGAAAGGAAGAGTGGATTGGGGAAAATCAGAGGGGGAGATGAACCATGAGACACTGTGGACTCTGAGAAACAAACTGAGGGTTTTAGAAGGGAGGGGGTTAGGGGGATCGGTGAGCCTGGTGGTTTTAAGGTGATATTAAGGAGGGTATGTATTGCATGACACAGTGGGTGTTGTACGTAAACAATGAATCTTGGAATACTGCATCAAAAACTAATGATGTATTTTATGATGACTAACATAACACAATAAAAAAAAGAAAAGAAAGAAAATCCAGATTCGAATCTCAAGTTTGCCCCTTTATTAGCTGTATGATGACAGACAAATTCTTTTGTTTCTTAACCTAATGTGTAAAATAACACCAACAGTTAGCTTATTAGGTTATTATGAGAATTAAATAAGGTAGATATTAAAGTGGTTAGCACAGTGACTAACAACTTAGCAGATCCTCAATAAATATTCATTGTTGTTATCTTGAGCTTTTGCCACCAGTGATAAGCCAAGGACCAGTATCTTCTGGGAAAATATCAAGAATTTTAATTTTCCAAGTAAGTGGCTATTGATGGGAGGTGGAGGGAGTAAAATCCTTCTGTCTGCAAACGTATAAGTACATTTAGTGGAAAGCCCCTAAGAAAGCTATTATCAGTGCTGGTGCAATGCAGATGGAAGGATCCAGCTCAAAGGATAGAGTCAGATCTGGCACTTCGATGATGTCAATGTCTTCTATAGAGGATAATTTGGCAGGTCACATTGCTGTCAGAAAAGTAGGACTCATGGGACGTAACAGCCAACTGCACACAAGATTGGCTGCAGTTTCTCCCTTATGGAGGAAGAGGAGAGAATGGCTGTGTGTGGGGTCAAGGGAACAAAGCTCTCACTCTAGATCCTTCCATAAATCCTCAGGGTCTCAAAGGATTCAAAGGAGGCTGACCTACAGAAATGCGGGGGAATTGAGCCAAAGTCAAACAAACACAAGCTTTGAATCATCAAACTTGGGGGCAAATTCAGACTCTGACACTTGTTAGGTATACAACCTCAGACATATCACTTCGTGGTGACCTCCCTGTGTCTATTTCCCACTCTCTAAAGGGACACTAACACAGCCTGCTTAGATAGGTGTCTGTCAGGCCAAAAGAAAATGAATGTAAAATAGAAAGTAACCATTATAGGTTACTACTATTATCATATAGTATTGGACAACCTAGAACCTTCATTAGTCTTACTATCTCCATTCATAAGATGGGAAAAATAGTAATTATACTGAAGCTGCAATATTGTCATGAGGACGATTGAAAAAAATGTATGTGAAAAGATTGCATAATCTCTGCAGGGGTATGGAAAAATCAGGATTGGGAGGGAGAATCCTCACCTCAGAGCACAGGCGAGTGAGGACAGCAACTCTTCAAGTTCTGTGGGGCGGGGGTTGGGGGCTTCCTCCTGTGCCTCCGCCAGTGCCAAGGGTCTTCATTTTGTGTACCACTTGCGTCCGCACTGCCCTGAAGTCATTGTTTCCCGAGTGCCAGATTATTCAGGTATTTAGGGTTACAAAAATTATGCACATTTGGATTTAGGCCCATGCCACGGAGCCAGTTTGGGACAATCACGGTCTGTTTCCCAACGAGGGCTGAGATTCCTATGGTCTGCTTCCAAGGTCAAGGCCTGATTATAATAGTCAGCAAGCACCTTGCAGAGAAGAGTGGGCAGTGAGTGCTTGCGTGTATAAGCTATGCACCTCAGACGACAGAGCAGCCTCCTTCTGGCATCTTGCCTGTTAAGATCCATCTGGGAGGATTTGAAGTTTCAGGAAGAAACAGTGTTTTACATCCAGGGTGCTACCCACCCAGACTCCTGCAACAATACAATCCCTTTTGTCTGAAACTCACCGGTGTAGCCATCATGGTGTCCCTATGATAATGTGGCCAGAGCAGAGGTCGGAGCAGGTAATGAATGGGAAGCCAAATGCCTTTAATTACATGATTTTGAGCTGTTTAGGTTAAACATGAAAAACTGGAAACCAAGGTGTTGGTTGTGATTATTGACAGATAGATTGGCCCTCTTTGTAAACCTGTCTTCCATTTGATTCCTGTGTAATGCTCATATCAAGTCCAAATGTATTCAACTCATTATTATTTATAGTAAAAATTAATAGAGCCTGTGGACATTTAGACTTTTCATCATGGGACCTACTATTAGAGAATCCAATGGCAACAAAAGATGATTTTATCAAAGTTATCGTCGACTGGGGAGAATGCAAGGGGAGATATAAAACAATTATATTTTATAAACTTTTCTTTGATGACCTGATCAAAGATGTGAGTTGGTGCACAGCTTATCCTTGAGGGTCACTCAGCAAACCTTTCTTGGGAAACTTGCCATGAGGTTATGATTGCTGGTGGTTGGAGCCCTTCTGGGAGTGGGGGTATAGGGGATGGAGGGGATGGCTTTGAAAGGGGTGTAGGGTTATAACAAATAGAAGGGTGTGGTCTCGAAGGAATGAGGGAGAAGGAGCCTTGGGTTACTCCTTGGTGGTGGCGTGCGTGACTGACTAGATAGTTGGAGGAGATGCTCCCAGGAGGAGGAAACGCAGAAAAAAGAGCAGCTTCACAGGGGCTGTGGAGAGGGATAGTAAGTACTCATCTGGTCTGGGTGTCTGAGTCCTTTCCCTGTGAAGCAGGGCACTGGGAGCAGCAGATGCACAATGGAGTACATTTTATCCAAAAGTATAGAACAGGAGACCAGTAGTTAGTCATATTGACTATCCTGTAGTTCATCCTACTAACCAGTAGTTAGTCATCTCCTTCAGCAGGGATCAAATATAGGAGAGAAAAGCTCATTCATTATAGTGAAAAGCAGAGAATAGGAACCAGAGTATGCGATGTGTATCAATTAGTTATTTTGTATTAAAAAAACCCCACAAAATTTAGTGGGTTAAAACAACAACCATTTCTTGTTTCTCATCAATCCATGGGGCAGCAGATCATCTCCATTAATCAGGACCAGACTTGGACTCATTCCGGTGTCTATAGTTGTGGAGGTAGGTTGGATGCAGGGTAGTTGGTCTGGGTAGCTTCAGCTGAGATAATTGAGCCCTGTTCCATGTTCTCTGTCATCTTATAGAAGCTCATTCTCATAGTAGCTGTGGGGTGTGAATATAGGGAGAGGTGGAGAATTGGGGTCATTTTTGGAAAGAATCATTTCCATTTGAAGTCCTGAGACCAGAAAAGGTGGGGAGAGCAGAGGTAAAGCAAAGAGAATATTCACACTGATGGTGGCTTTGTACAAGGTTTAGCGCAGTTCTGTGGGCATGGACTCATTTAAAGTGCTTGAAATCTAGTAAACTCTTGGTAAAAGTGGCATAATATGGAGGCAAAGTTAGCATGAACATAGAGGAAATGCCACCTTATCTTTTCTTCTAAACACTTCTGTTGTAGGGGGCACATTGATTTAGTTGAAAGCTTTGGACCCTAAAAAAGTGTGACTCACTCAAAGATAGGCAACACTTTAGTGTCATGGATTTGAGAAGGAATTTGGAATCTCTTCTTGAGAATCAGTTTGTCAGTAGAGAATGAGAGGGCAGTTGGCATTTGGCAACAGGGTCTAGAGGTAAAGCCTCCCCCCATCACTGTTCTGCAAGGCAGCTCACCCTCCTTGAGTGAAGCTAATAGAAATGTCATTTGCTGTTTGGTCTCTGCACACTGAATAACTAAATATGAATCAGCAATGTTGGGCAACTTGTAGAAAAAACCGAAGAGTATCCGAGGAAGGACTAAGGAGTGATGAATTTAGCAACCCAGTGCAGACTCTTAGGGTTTCCAAATTAGCCAGAAATTACCAGAACGTTCTGTTGGCCCCTGGTCATTGCATAACAGTCCCATAGAGATTGTACAGAATCCAGGAAGTGAAGGTGGGAATGGGGTAGGGAAAAAAGGTTCATGGAGAAAGAACAAAGGATTTGAGCAACTAAACTGAAACAAGAAGGAACTGAAGAGAGAACAATATTAGGATTTGTGGTACTTAAAAAAAAAAAAAAAAAAGGATTCATGGTGATAAAATGGGCCCCATCTCCTTTGAGGAAAACAAAAAGATAGGAGAATAAATGTAACACATGATATTGAGGTTGGATTTAAATGAAGAACATACTCTTCTTAAGTATCTTTTCTTAAGTAGCACTGGATTAGCTCTTAGGAGGAAATAGACTGACTACGGAGTAAGTGCACCATGCAATATTAGTGTTGCTTAGCACAAATGTTATTGGTGGAGCTACTGTGTAAATAACTGAACATCCCCTTTCCCCCATGGGGCACATCTTAAAATGAGATAACTGCTCTGGAGTGAAGGGCCCAGAGTAGGATTCACTGGCCTCTTGAGTTTCTTTTTAAGTCCTCCAAATGGAGGACCAAGGTGTTTTTGTGGGTCCCTTAGGTTTTTAAACTATTATGCCTATAATAATGGGACTTCCTTCCCATTTTGAGTGCCAAGCAACGAGTGATCTCAAATGGTCTTCAGTTGTTCTTTTTGAACTCTTTGTTCTTTTATGGGAACAGGGAGAAGGTACACCTCTAGCCATGGCCTCGGGGTGGGGGGGAAGCACACGCAGTTCTCTCGAATTCTCCACTAGAACTTAGCACTGGTTCCATTGTTAACTCATCTGTGTGATTTTGCTATTCACACACCACTTTGTAAAGGTGGTCTCAGTCAGCTGTGTCAGGAGCAATGTGACTTGGGGCCAAAGGCTTGACGTAGATCTGACCAACATGCCCTGAGTTACAAGCAAAATCTGACACTGGCAGGGAGTGCAGTTTAATATCCTTCTTTATAAGACAAACTGGGACCCATACTTGATAGAGTTGGGAGTACACAGACCAACTAGAATACTAGAAAAGGGCAGTGGTCTGCACAGTGAATGAAGAGCAAATATGTGTCAAGTAGATTGCAGCCAAATGAGAGGGAATTTGAGTGTGGGGATGAATCAGATCAATAGAGGCAAACAAAATCCAATGCCATCTATCACCCTCTGAGCGACATGGGCAAAAAGTCTTAATACGAAGGAGGCTGTAAACAGCTTAATGTTGGGAGGTGAGGAGGAGCCCAAAGACCTGCAGGCGGGACCTCAATGACGAGATTGCTTGGGTGTCTGCAATGAGTGATTCACCAGGGAGTTCCAGCTGTTTACAGCTGACCCGTCTGTTAAATATTCATCACCCAGAGCTCTCTTGGGTGTACAGTGAGATTTGTTCTAGTCCTCCCAAGCAAAGCAGTGGCTTTTCTGTTTTATTAGAGGAGATGTAAAAAAATAAGAAAACACATTTTTTCCTTTTCCTAAATTTCCAGTGTGTCTTTTGAGATTATTTACAGGGTTTGAGCTAGTCAAAGAAAACTTTTGTTTATTTGACGTCGTCTTTTTCAGAGTGTATGTGTGGGGAAAGGTGGTGGTAGGGACAAGTAGTTTCTGTTGGTTGGGTCGTAAGGTCTGTTTTCACGCTGGATGCCACCTACAGAGTTGGGTGAAACCATTTGATGCCTGTTTTACTCATTATGTTCACAAGAGATGTTGTGTTTATTAATGGATAAGAGATGCAATGGTACTGTAAGTTGACCAAAATAAATTGTCAGAGCTGATGGTTGCCTTTTTGGGTTTCTCTGAAAAATACAGAGAAAGACTACACCCCGCCATTGTGGGGATGGGTGAAATAAGTGACGGGGATTAAAGATTACACTTAGCACAATAAACATAGAGTAATGCATTGAATTGTTGAGTATATTGTATGAAACTAGAAACTAATGTAACACCGTATATTAACAACACTGGAATATAAGGAATAACAAATTAAATTAAATTAAATGCACAGTAAAGGTAGTTCAAGTCAGAAAGGCTGAAAATAGAATTGAAAATGTTGGTTTTTTCCCTCAAAATTATTTATTATATGCACATGGTAAAAAGTCAACCAAGATGTTGAAGGATCCTAGGAGGGAATTAATCTATTTCAAATATAAAATATAACCCCATTAGAGGCATAGGTGAAAAAGAAAATTTAAAAATTTTATTTATTTATTTTTAACTTCTTTTCAATGTACCAGAATTCACTGTTTATGCACCACACCCAGTGCTCCATGCAATGCGTGCCCTCCATGATACCCACCACCAGGCTTCCCCAACCCCACTTGTCCCTCCCCTCCAAAACCCTCAGTTTGTTTTTCAGAGTCCACAGTCTCTCATGGTTCATTCATCATCCCCTCCAATTTCCCCCAACTCCCTTCTCCTCTCCATCTCCCCATGTCCTCCGTGTTATTCCTTATGCTCCACAAATAAGCGAAACCATATGATAATTGACTCTCTTTGCTTGACTTATTTCACTCAGCACAATATCTTGACTAAATATTATAAGGGTAAAGGCAAAACCAGCTACACATAAACCCTATATTCTGTTTGGTAAATTTGTTTCTTATAGAGGTAGGCATTAGAAATTCTAAAGCTGATTTATCTGTATACTGGGTATTTGTATTTTTTACCAGGGCTGCCATAACAAAGTACCGGACCGGATGGCTTAAGCAACAGAAATTTACTGTCTCACAGTCAGGGAGACTAGAAGTCTTAAATCAAGGTTTTGGTAGAATTGGTCTCTTCCAAGTGCTGTGAGGAAAGGATCTATTCCAGGCCTTTCTCTTTTGCTTGAAGATGGCCTTTATCTACTAGGATCTTCATATTGTCTTCTCTCTATGCATATGATTGTGTCCAACTTCCCCCTTTTTATTAGGTCACCAGTCACATTGGATCAGGGCTCATTCTATTTTTTTTTTAAAGAATTTAAAGTGTTTTAAGTTGCCATTTAGGGAGGTTGTAAAAGTAATTATTTGTGTTAGAATAATTATTATTTGTGTTAGGATTCATCATCTAATCAAAAAGACTACATTCCGCCCCTGAAATATTTATCACTGATAAACACTTTCATTTGAGCTAGTTCAATAGATTCTTTATGATAATCAGTGATAACATGCATATGTGACTTTGAAGTTTATAACTTTTTTTTCACATTTCTATGAGATAGGGATTAATGTCTTTAATAGAGTCTAAGAAACTCAACTGATTTGCTTAAATTTACACACAGCTGGAGAATGGTGGGGTGGGGCTTTTAATGGGGACTGTTTGATTTTTTTTATTAAATTTGTTTATTTTTTTTATAAACATATAAAGTATTTTTATCCCCAGGGGTACAGGTCTGTGAATCGACAGGTTTACACACTTGACAGCACTCACTGTAGCACATACCCTCCCCAATGTCCATAACCCCACCCCCCTCTCCTGGCTCAATGAGGACTGTTTAAATTGTAAGTTCACTCTTCTTTATTTTACATCCTGGCTAAGGAGAAATGTTGAAAGAGGCAAAGTAAGGATGCTAAACCAGCAGGTGTTGAGGGACAAAGCTCACAAGGAATGGAGGTGGGGTGGACCTAAAAGCAGATTTTGCCTCTTTAACCATTTTTGCCTTCTACCAGGCATTGCACAGGAAGCAAGGCACATTTCTCTGTTGTTCTTTAACAGGAAGGTTTGGAGGCCTCACTGACAATATGATTTTATTGAGATTCTACTTCATGCCAAGTCCTGATCTCATCACTGAAGATAGATTGGGGAGCAAGACAGACAAGCCCTAATGGAACTTTGGTATTGGAGATATAATAAGAGGTAAGAGTCACTAACCCTTATGGCTTAGATGCTTTGGTCTACAGTGCCTTCTTTGCCGGATAATGCCAAGATGAATAAAAACCTCATTACAAGTATAGGTTTTCATCTCTGCTTTGCCACTTAATTTTCTCCTTAAAAATATGACACAATAACAACCAACTTACTGGTTTCTTCTAAAAATTAAGATAATGTAAGTGATACATTCAAGGCAATGCCTGACACACAATCAGCATTCAGTAAATGCCTTCTGTTGTTATTATCATTATTACTTAAATATATGATCCCCAGTGCAGTAGCATTAGGCTTCCCCCAAGGGAAAATGCAAAGAGATGTGATGAAGAGTCAATGGTGTTGAGTTCAGCTGCTGAATTGTCGATAGGAAGACCAGCAGAGAAACATTTCTGATAAGGATTATATCTTGCTGCATTAGAGACAGATGAGTCTCTCTTGTGTTATCAGCTCATCAGCTGTGGCAGAGGAAGCAAAATGCTCCAGAGTGACCCTGGTACTGGGTCTATGTAACATTTAGGAAAGTTATGTTAGAATGCTATGGCATGTTCAGCAATGTGTTGGCTGTTGGGGGCTAAAAATAAATATATTGCGTTTCCCACCCAGTGATACAGCTATGAAATATATGCTAACTATTTCTTTTAAATAAATATGTCCTGTTCTCTGGTGGTGAGGCAAGGAAGATTGTCTGGTGGGTGCCTGGAGGCTAACTGCAATGGGCTCGCCAAGACCAAGGGCTTCCTATTCTCCAGTGGCAGAGCCTGTGTCCAGCTCAACTTTTCATGGGACCACATCCCCTCCCTGCCCATGTAGCAGCCTGAATCCAATGTCTCACAATGTCTCCAGGTTCATAAGCTGACATGTTCAGACAACTTTGCCTCCCGCTGGAATTTACAGGCAGATGACCTGTCTGTTTATTCCTCAGCCAAGGCTGGTTTGGGTTCTCTTCTCTATAAGAAGGTAGGAAGGCAAGACCCCTCCACTAGAGCACAGATGTGGAGTCTAACAGCACAACTCACCCTAACACAACTCTTCCTGGGATGATGAGAGATAGGGAGGTAGGTACATGTTTATGCTGATCTTGGCATCTTTGTCCCACACCCCAACCCACCATACAGCCTGTTCATGTGTCCTCATGCTATTTACCTTTACACATCACTCCATTACTGCCCACTAGATAGAATTTGTACAAATGAAAGTCAAAGTGAATACTATAAAGTATCTATGAGAACTTGTAATAAGAAACCATTGAAACTCCCTCATGTTCTAAGCTCAGCAGGTCCTGATACTGTAGGGAAGTAGTAGATTCTTAAAAAAAAAAAAAAAAAGTGAGACTATTCCAGTCCTACTTTACAACTTAAATAAATGTAGGCTTGGCACTTAAGAAACACTTCCAGGCTGTGACTGTGTCTCGTTATCAGGTAGGGTTTCTTGCTTCTTATACTAACCACATTGGATTTGTTTTGTTTTCCAACTTTGAATTACTGTCAGTATTATTTTTCACTTGTAGATGTTCATTACTCTCAAAGTATGCCATGAGTGTGTATTTTATTTCCTTAGTGTATAAGCATCTCAAGACCGAGACCTATGTCTTATTTATGTTGTATCTTTCAACAATACATATTTAAAAACTGATTATTTCTTATTTAACTATACTTTTATGGTTAGGATAAAAAGACCTTCCTTGGAACTGAAAACTAAAACTTTAGGGCATGGTGAAAAAAATAAGTAAAGCTAAGAACTATACTTCTTTCTACCCATTGATTTGCAAAGCAAATTTTTTAAAAGTATAAACTAGTTATTCTGTGGTTCTTAGCATCTTAGTATGCTTAGAAAGACAATGAAGTCCATATTTTTGGTTGATATGTCTGTGCCTTAGCCTCACAGCATTTCATAAATCAATGCTTTGGGTTCTAATTTGGAGGAGTTGCTAATAATGCATCCTCTGTAACTATCATGGTCTGGTCTTCCAAACATATTCACTCTCCCCTCAGCATTGTTTTTAGGGAGATTCAAAGTAGGTACAGATATTAATAAGGACAGGAAATAGTTATAACTATCTCTTCTCAAGTTTGTGTAAGTACCAATAGGGGGAAACATTAATGATCTCTGGCTGGTATCCACTAGACTTTCAAAGTATGTTTAAAATTCTCAGGTTTTACTTTGGTTAAAACACAGGCTCATCAAATGTTTTCACATGGTAATACCTCCAACTGAAACAGAAATCCACCATCACATAAACAAATAGCTCTAGAAATAGAATTCTACCACAAAGCACTTAACTAGCCTATTTTTTTAATGATGTTATAGGTATAGGGAAACAATCACCTTATTAAACCTTAAGGAGTTTAAATGACATTTCAAATCAAATACTACTCTGTCAGTTTCCCAGAGATTCCCCCCACCCCTTGAATAATTGATTTTAATGGGGAAATATGTGCACATTTGTTTTGATTGTATATACTTTTATATCAACTAGTTTTTGGTATCTGAACTATTGTGTTTAGGTGGAATCAGAAGCAGCCCAAGGTAAGACAATGATGTCACAGTTGGAAAAGCAGGAGGGGAAGAAACAGAGGGAAGAGAAATATTGAAAGAGAATGCGGGGGAGGAGGGGAGAACAGTGAGGAAGAGAGGACAAGACTTAGGAAGAGCAGGTCATTGGTAGGGGCTATGAAAGAATACAGAAGAAGGGGAGAGGAAAAACTAGTCTGGGGAAACTTTTCTAAGCCTGAAAGACAGGGCAATTATATCAAAAACTAGTTCTGATGGGTAGCCCAAGGGCCCCTTGTTAGATGAGCACAGATGGCTTGTGTTTTTGTGAAGAGGTCACAATTTCTTCCTGAGAAGCCACTAGACAAACTCTGCAGGCAATGGTCTCTCTGTAGAACATGCCGTCATTGCTCCACCCACATCCCTTTGGTTCCTTTGCCATTTTCCTGCACTGGGGCCCCATCTGCTTTCACTCTCGACAACCTGCCTGGGTGTCTGAGGACCACTGGTGTTGCTCCAGGTGTGAGGACACCTTCAACTTTGTTTCACCGGCACAGTCTGAAAGCTACAAGTGCCCGATAACTTCTACCCCCTCTCCCATCCCACCCGGAGTAGTCCTTGACTGGTAAACATGGACGCAGCAGTGGGAACGCACCAGTTCTCTTGCCCCTGGACTCTGAGGAGCGGTTGCCCTCTCTACAGCTTACTCTGGACCAAATTTACCCTCTCTAGGGCAACTTCCATTCCTTCCTTTTTCCTTTTCTTGTGCCTCTACTGTTTTTTTTTTTTTTTCTACTGGTTGTTTTTAAATAAACTTCCTCATGAAAGTTTGCTTCTGGGATCTTGACATAAGGATAGCATCCAGTTACCTGTATGTCCAGATTATTCCAGAGACTATTCCAAAGACAATGTTTTATTTTTTGACCCAGCAGGATGCAAGATTTACTCTATGCTTGGATCTATCCTTACAATGAGAGAGGACATTCCCCTAACATACAGTCTCCCTCTGCCCACACTTTTCTCTTCAAGAACTTGGCTTCTGCTGGAACACGCGAGCATCTGTCCTGACACAGATGAACCCCATCCTTGGAGACTCGGCTCTCACAGCCTCCCTCCTCCTTCCAGGCTCTGCTGTGGTTGCTGAAACTCAGCTCCATCTGGAAGTCTGACAGGCATTTTTCTCCAGAGCTGGGAGTTATTGCTGGGTGTGTTTGGGAGTTGGCTCAATTTTAACAACCATCCCATCAACCACTGTCTGCCGATGTCACCTTTGCTTGGGTGGGTTGGAAGCCACAAGGAGCAGAAGGCAGACATAGTCACTCACAGCCTGTGGTTTTAATAGATATTTATCACCCAACTCAAGATGAGTGTTAGAAGTGGAGTCAGGGGGTGTGTACTAAAATAGGACCTGGGTTTTTATAATTTTGAGGGAGGCAGCTAAGGCGGTGTTTTCTGGTTCCTTGTGATCCCATAATTGCTCTATGAAGTCATTGTGGCTCACCATATTCAGTGAATCAGTTCTTAGGATTCTAATTTAGAGGGGGCATGTTTTTCTTATTCTGAAATACTATGAAAAAATGTGTCTGAATCTAATCATTTCTTTTCCCACACATATAAAAAGAGGACAGGAAATAACTCCTCTTTTCAAAGTTAGAAAATTGGAATGGTAATGACTGTTTGTCCTTAGTAGGATTGTTCCAAGTGAATCCAGGCTGGGAAAAGCTCTCTGCTGTTGGGAACAAAGAGTAAACAGATCAGAAATCCAGATGTTTCTACAATGGATCACAACAGGAGGCCAGTGTGGGGGCATGTGGCAGAGATGGTGCCAGGCTTCTCTTTGAAAAATGCTGTGATGAATATTTGTTGAACATGTACTATATGCTCTTTAAAGTTAAAATGACTTTTTTTTTTGCCCTCCAGGAATATATTGTATAAATATTATACTACATTATAAAACTATGTTAATTTTCACATCTTTGATCCAGAGATTTTCTAGTGACATGAGAAATCTCTCTCAGATGGAAAACACAGAAGTTTTTATTTAAAATGCTACATACTTGAAATCAGTTGTCTGATTGTGCTAGAGATCCCCAAGTCAGCCATCAGCTGCTCCCTTTTCATCCTAGTTACAGAAAAATCGCAATGAGTCATGATTTTATGAGAGCTGTCACTCATTATATCTTTTCTGTATCTCTTATTTCTTGAAAGTTTCTTGTAGGAAAGCCAATTTTCAAAATAATTATTTTGGCAGTAAATTAATGGAAGTGATAATATACCTGACAGGTATTATAAACTAGAATTCATAACACTTACATTTTGACCCCTAAGGATAATTTTTATTAAATAATTATTACAAAAATTATGAAGCTTGATAAAAAAATCAAATGGTAAAAAAGTAAAAAGTAACCCTCCCTCCCAAATTCCACTTCTTAGATTTGACCTCAGCAGTAGTATGTATATTTAACTAAACATTAAAGTGGAAATGTTATCTGAAGCATTGAGGCAAGGAGGATTCATTATGGGATTCCATAAGGAGGAGATCCCATAAGGAGGAGAGAAGTATCCAAAGGAGATGGCCAGATAATAGTTATACAACTCATATGCCTCTTATATTGTATAAAGTGTTACCTTTTTTAGAGTTAAATAAGGAGATTTGGGGAAAAGAATTTTGGAAAGTGTTATTGGGTTTTATGTTTCCCCTTCAAAGTAGGGGTGCTTTCCCTTTATATTCAAATGGAGGTTTTAAGGAGATCACTCTGAGCTTTAAGTTACCCCTGAAGTAAGTGGGCTTGCTGGGCCAGTAACTGAGTCCAGTAAAAAGAAACAAACACACACACAAACGAAACTAATATGTAAGAGATTGGCTGGCCAGAAGCTTTGAGTAAAGGATTTGTTGCTGGTTGGGAATGGTCTATCTCTTACAAGTTGGAGGGACTAAAGATGGATGAGTGTTTCCCATGGACTGGTCATGTGAGGGGGAAAACCAGTGTGGGGTCACCTGAGGTCCTGTTAAAAGTTCCAGCTCAGCAGAAACGGAGTGGAGGTAAATGGCCAGACTCCAGAGGCTAAAGAAGGAGCTTCCTTCCAAAGGTAAGTAGGAACAGAGATATTTCTGCTGGTTTAGTGGAAGTAGAGGATAAATTTCTTCAGGGATAGAAGAAGAAATCTCTGAAGAACCCATACAAGTAGGAATAAAATCAGCTTAATCTTTTGTCAAAAAAGAACACAGCATTTACTCACTACAGTCTTAATCAAATGAGAACACTTTTTGTCTCCCTTTCCTTTGTTCTTCTCCTGGGCTCCAACCCTGCTGGATCAGGGAGCTAAAGGAATGGAATAAGGAACCAGACAACCACCCCTTCCTGATGATGACTTCCCATCCACAGCAAACCTGAGATGGGGAAAAGAGAGAAATCTCAAATTTAAATCAAGTTTAAAGTGTTGATTATTAGATGAATATTACGTTATTATTAAAATGAGACTCTTTGCTTTGACTTAAAATGAGTGTAGGAATTTTTTTTATTTAAATGTTTTTTTAAATTTCTTTTCAGTGTAACAGTATTCATTGTTTTTGCACCACACCAAGTGCTCCATGCAATCTGTGCCCTCTCTAATACCCACCACCTGGTTCCTCCCCCCTTCAAAACCCTCAGATTGTTTTTCAGAGTCCATAGTCTCTCATGGTTCACCTTCCCTTCCAGTTTCCCTCAACTCCCTTCTCCTCTACATCTCCCCTTGTCCTCCATGCTATTTGTTATGCTCCACAAATAAGTGAAACCATATGATAATTGACTCTCCCTGCTTGACTTATTTCACTCAGCATAATCTCTTCTAGCCCCGTCCATGTTGCTACAAAAGTTGGGTATTCATCCTTTCTAATGGAGGCATAATACTCCATAGTGTATATGGACCACATCTTCCTTATCCATTCGTCCGTTGAAGGGCATCTTGGTTCTTTCCACAGTTTGGTGACTGCAGGAATTTTTATTTTGTAAAAGTAACAAAAAAGTCATGCCTTGACTGTTTGTAACCAAGGTCAAAGGAAAAATGACTAACTTCACTAATTAAACATCTAGGGATAGAATAGTTCAAGAGTCATGCTCATTTAACACGAGAGTTACACAAATGCATATATGAGAGTTGATATGAATATGTGTTAAAGTCATACTTCTCAATTCATGGTCTCAAGGGCTAAAGATTCATTAGCATCTACTCAAGACAGCAGTGATTTTAACTGACCCTTCTAAGAGCAGTAATGAGATGTCAAGGAATGAGTAAATGGACACCTAAATCAATGCAAGAGAACCTCTTGAAATTATCTATCGCCATATTAGTTGTGCTCATTTGCTCAATCTCCTTATTATTCAGAGTAGCTAACAATAGACAAATCTTCAAAATCTCAGTAACTTAACTAATGAAAGTTAATTTCCTGTCACATTGCCATCTGATTATGGTGAAGAGTGCTCTACTACCTTGTAGCCATCTGAAGCAATGGTCTCCATCTTCACCTTGCAGAACTCAGTCATGGGGCCTCAACCTAATTGCAAGAGGGGCTGAAAAAAAAAACCAGACAAGTGCATGGATATTTGGTGAGCACTGACTGCCTCTGCCATGTACCATGAGTCCATCAATATTTACTGAGAAAATACTATATAAAATGGATGCTTTCTGGTAGAGAAATTCACAAATTTTAGAATCAGACTCATCTGGGCATGAAATCTTATTTAGTTGTGACTTACTGTTCTGGGATAAAGGACCTCCATAGGATTGTTATAAGTAGTAAATAAAATAAGTCTTTGAAGCTCTTGGTACAAATAGTACCAAGCTGGTTCTCTTCTACCATTTTGCTGCAAGTCACTTTGACAAGCTTATATATAAAGATGTAAATATTTCTAAGTAATGATCATCATCCCCAAAGATCATGCAACTTTGGAGATATTAGTAGCATGAGTACACAAATAAAAGACAATATAGAAGAGTTGGGGTTGATATAAATGAGATATTCAATAAGAATTCAAAGAAAAAGGCATCACTTAGGCTATTGAAGACTGTGGGAAAAGTTGTCGTTGAACTTGGTATTGAAGAATGGGGGGATTTCAAGGTTAGAACATTGGATTTGGAAATTCTGTGTGGATAGTATAATTTGACTAAAGGTGCAAAATCAAAAAAATTAAAAGACTATTTGGGGAATGAAAATAGACCAACTTTGGCTGCAAATGGGTTTTTAAAATAAGGGACTGATGAAAAATAATCTGAAAAAGTAGGCAGGATGCATAGATAAAGGAGGGTCTTGAAAGTCAGCTGAAGGGGTTTAAACTTGATCCTGTAGGTAATGGAGAATCAATCAACCGGTGTTTTAAGGACTAGATGAGGCGCACCTGAGTTGCTCAGTGGGTTAAGGACTAGAATGACAATATTGAAGCAACTCATATAGAAAGAGACGCAATGTGATGACAAATAATAACAAAGGTTCCCCTGCGCCACTCCCAAGTATATCAGGGAGGAGAGTCAAGAGAGAAAGAATCTTAGAGAATGCTTAATCCAATCTTGATAATTTGTGATTGAGCGAACTGAGATGAAGACATTAAATGATAAGTCTGAGGTTATTTAATGAAGCGGGAGTGTGTATAAGATGTTCTGGTGTTACCATTCTGATGCTCTCACTTTAATGACTTCTTTTTAACATCCTGTTAATATTCTATAGTCCAGGGCAATTTGGGATTCTCCGGGTGCCCTCTGTCTTTCCCTGCAAGAGGAAACCAGTCTGGATGCCCTTGACATGAGTGACTTAGGTTTCTAACATTCCCAGGCTTGATTATATTTTAACCTACTCTGTAGACCACCTGGTATGTGCCAGGCACTGTGCTGGTTGCTGTGAGCACTACATAAATGACAGTGAGAATTCTGTCTTCAAGCATAAATGATAACTTAGACAAAGCATTTGAAAATTCAGAAAAGGAACAGAATATTTCAGCTGGGGTTTCTGAAGAGGAAACCTAAGGAAGAAAAGGCCCAAAAATCATTTTTGCAGAGGAATGAATCTCTAAAATTGGATATCCATACACTGTGAAGACCTGCAGTGTGGAGCAATCTGACATCCTTCTAATCTCTCCAGTAAGGCTTCATCTATCTCACCAGTCTGTGCGTGCAACCTTGTTTCCTCGTGTGCATATGTGAGGGGATTACAGGGGTATATGAAGAATATTATACACATACATAAACACGCACGCATGTAAACATACACTTCTCTCTAATCATTATAAATTCATTGCAGTGGAAATTTGTTCTTATTTTCCCTAATTTTCCATTCTGTAATTATCTTCCTTACTGATCTTTGACTCAGGAAATATTTAATATAAGATTTCAGGGTTGATTTTTTTTCCCTTAATCTTGGAAATTCATCAGTGACCATATCAATAATCCTCATTTTAAGGTCAGATAACCATCTAGTTGTGTCCCAAAGGTGGGTAGGCAGGAACAGATTAGACTATGGTAAATAATAGTACCATTTCAATGTTAATTACATTGTGGTTCTGTAAGATCATTACTGTTTTTAAGATGCAAATCCTGATTTAGCGGTAAACTGGCATTATGTTCGCAATGTTTGAATGGTTTGGAAAACATATTACATATATAGTTATAGAGATATTGATACATGACGTATAGGGAGAGATAGAGAAAGAAAGCAAATGCAGCTAAGTGTTAACTTTTGGGGGCACCTGAGTGGCTGAGTCGGTTGGGCGTCAGACTCCTGGTTTTAGTTCAGGTCATGGTCTCTGGGTCATGAGATTGAGTCCCACCCCACCCCCCATTTAGGTCTGTGCTCAGTGGGGAGTCCTCTTGGGATTCTCCCTCTCCCCTTCCCCCACATCCTGCACACACTCTCTCTAAAATACATGAATCTAAAAGTTAACTTTTGGGGAATATGGGTAAATGATAAAAGATATCTGGGAATTCTTTGACTGTTCCCACAAATTTTCTTTAAATCTGAAATTGGCAAAATAAATATGATAAAAAATCACAATCAGTGAATGTGCACATATGTACATGTCCACATATTTATTCATTCAATTAATTTTTAGTGAGTGCCAATCATATACTATTCTAGGCAATGGATATACATCAGTGATCAAAATGAAAAAAAAATGTCTTCCCAAGAAGCTTACATGTATATATACCCACCCACACTAATGTATGTTTGTACATGTTTGTGTATGTATATTCTACTTACATATACATACATAAAAAGGAAACAGAACTTTTATTTAAATTATACTTACTTTTAGTGGTATATCATGATTTTTAGATTCTATGTCATTTTTAAAAATAAAGCCACTGAGGTAAAAAAAAAATTATTGATTTCATGACCCACTAAGGGATTATAATCTGCAATTTATAAAGCATAGCCTTGGATCAGAGATAGAAAAGCAACAGCCAAAATCCCCTCAAATTTTAAGTGTTCATCCACAGCATCCCACTATACCAGTTTGTGAATCCAACCTAAACCCATCTTCTGGTCTCTGTTTCTTCCTTTCCAACTGCAAACTTGCCATAGTCTCAGCCATTTCAGACTTGTTCAGTCCAAAATTAAACTCTTGATCTTTCTCTGAAGACTGTTCTTCCTCCAGGTTTCCCATTTCAGGAAATAGCACCTCAACCCACCCATTGCTCATCTTAGAAAGACTGAAGTCATCTTTAACACCTCCTTTTTCTTCACTCCTGACAACAATCAGCAACCAAATCCTCTTGATTCTCTATCCTAAATATATCTCAAATTCATTTTTTCCTTTTTGTCTGACACTGCTTTAGTCTAAATTCACCAGCATCTTTAACCTAAATTATTGTAATAGTTTCCCACTTGGTTTCCCTATATCCCGTCTATTCCCATTTCAAGCCTTACACGACAAAGTGATCTTTTTAATCAGAAGGTAATTATGTCATAACTTTTATGATCTTCCCAATACTGGTAA